>NC_137799.1:96658663-97043710 GCF_963383645.1 Muscardinus avellanarius
ATTTAGGGGCTCTGTTTCACAATAAAAAGGATAGCGGTATACCTCAGATGCAGAATACTCTGGGTTCAGTCCCCAGTGCCACACACACAGAGTCTCAGGAAGAGAACAAGGCAGAGGCACCGGGGCACAGAAACGCTAGCTGACGAGTCTGGTCTGAACGGCCACGTGCCTACCAGATGTGCCCAAGATCGGTTTGCAACCAGAGCCAGAGATTAGAGGCTCCAGGGGGTAGGTGTGGGGCCTTGGAGACCTCGATAAAATTGGTACAATATGTTGCATAGGTAATAGGGTAAACAGTCTGTTTTAATAGCTGAACTAGATTCTGAGATTAGTTAGCAGGCAAGAAGATGTTTAAATCCTGAGATATTTTCCAGCGTCCTTGATTCATTGTACAAATAAGATCTCCTAACTTTTAAAGAGAGCTTTTTAAGGAGACTTAAACCTCCCAGGCAAAATATGATCCCAACTGGAAAGGTACCTATCAAGGGCACTGGTTGGTGGCTCGTGGCCACCATTAAGACAGGGACGCTGCTTTTTAACTTGCACAGTACAACAAAAGTCTCTTTGTGAGCTCAGTTGTGTTGACGCAATAAATATTCACAATGATAAAATCCAGGTCTCCCGGAGCCAGAGGGCTCAGGGGCCGTGCAGATGAACTCCTTCACCTTGTGATGGCGATTAGGAGGGCCTCCTGACTAAAATGTGCCTTGTTGCTTCACCGTGGCCATGAGCTTCCTCCTTCCTTCTTTCCTTCCTTCCTTCCCTCCCTCCCTCCTTTCTTCCTCCTTTCTCTCTTTTCTTTTCTTTTTCCCTTTTCCTTCCTTCCCTCCCTCCCTCCCTCCATCTGTCAGTCTTTCTCTCATTTACTTTCTAAGGAAACTGTTACATTCTGTCCGAAGGCCTGAAAAGTTACTCAGAGGGAGGTGAAAAATGAAAAGGGAAAAATGTATATATTGCAGCTATTCTTGATCTTAAGAGTACTGGACACATCTGATCTGATTTTTGCATAAAAAAGACACACATAGCCACTTTTTTTTTTTTAAAGGCCTAAGCACAGGAGTGTATACTATAATCCCAGTATTTAGGAGGCTGAGACAGGAGGATCACAGGTTCCAGGCCAGCGCATGGTAACGTAGTGAGATCCTATTTCAAAATAAAATAGGTCTGGGGTATAGCTCAGTGGTAGAACCCCCTGGGTTCAATCCAGTACCACACTACTCCAAAATTAAAACATTACAAAAAACAAAATAAAAGATGGCAAGCTTGAAACACTTAAGACCTTCCAAAACAAGGCCTGGTTACCTCAGAGCCTCCTGAGAGTCTGCTCATCTTGGCAGTTACTCAGGCCCCATGCAGTCCCTGTGGGGAAGATTTCCTTGAGGATCAAAAGGCAAGAAGCAAGGTAGGAACAAAGGAATTTACCAAATGGCAGGGGATGTTAATTCTGTATGGTACCCTGGCTCGCTTCTATGTATGTTTCTACTCTGTTAAAAAAAAACAACAACAACTAACAATAACATTTCTACCTGTTGAAGAAAGGATTTGGCACACACTTGTGCCAAACAGTACTTGAGAAGCTACAGGAGGATTGCAGGTTCAAGGCCAGACACAGCATTATAGCAAAATACTGTTTCCAAATGAAAAATAAAATAGGGCTGGGGGTGTAGCTCAGAGGTAGAATGCCTCTGGGTTCAATTCCCAGTACCATAAAAAATAAAAAATAAGAACTGGGGGTGTAGCTTGGAGATAGAATGCACCTGAGTTCAATCCCCAGTAGCACAAGATGATGATGATGATGATGATGATAATAATAATAATAATAATAATAATAATAATAATTTGGAGCCTTTCTGAAGGGAAGATGGGAGATTTTAAACAAAGCAGGCCAGACAAAAATCCAGTGCTTCAAAAAAAAATCTCCACACCCTCATGGCAGCTTGGTTCTCTCCTGATTTTCTAGGAGAAAACTGTCAGCTCCTGTACCTCGTCTGGTGGTAAAGCCCTGAAACCTTACCCTTGAGACACGCAACTCAGAATGTGTATAAGACAGGTATATGGACATGGAGAGGACTGGCCTTGCGTGGATGTAAGATTAAGCTGTGTAAAAGAATTCACTGCCAGACGGGCACAGTGGTACATGCCTAAAATCCCAGGACTCAGGAGGCTGAGACAGGAGGATTGCAGGTTTGAAGCTAGCCTTAGCAATTTAGTGAGGCCTGTTTCAAGATAAAAAGGGTTGGTGGAGTAGCCAGAGGTAGAATGCCCCTGGGTTCAAACTCCAGTACCCCCGCCAGGAAAAGACGTTTATTTCCCTTTAATGTCTGAATATTGATTTTGCGATTTGTAATGTTTCAAGGTATTCACTCTTCGCATTACAATATGAAATTAGGAGTTAAGAATTGAAATGACACCTGTAATTCCAGTTCTTGGTAGGCTGAGACATGAAGATCGAGGTGTATGTATGTATATATGTATGCGTGTATGTATGTATGTATGTATGTATGGTGGCACTGGGATTGAATCCAGAGGGCATTCTTCTTCTCAGCTACACCCCCAGCCCTATTTTATTTTCTTTTTCTGGAAACAGGTTTTCACTGGGTTGATGAGAATCTCACGACTTGCTGAGACTGTCCTCGAACCCATCATCATCCTGTCCCAAGTACTGGGCTGACAACCGTGTACCACTACATCCGGCTAGAATCGAGGTTGAAAAGCAGCCTCAGCAATGTAGCAAAGACCCTCGGAACCTAGTGAGATCCTCTTTGAAAAACAAAAAATGAAAAAGGAGCTAGAGGTGTAGCTTGGCAGGAGAATGTCCCTGGGTTCAAACCCCAGTACTACAAAAAAGAAAAAATTGACTAGGGTGAGCCTGAAACATGGGTCTTCCATTCCTCCTTTACAATCCCTGTAGGTGGTCAGGCAGCCTGAAAGGGAACATCGCCAAGGACGAGAATCACCCTCCTGAGCAGGTGGTGAGCGCTTACTGAGCAGTCCGCAGGAACCACACAGACCTGATTCCGGTATCTGCATCTCATTTCTAAGGTGACCTGGAGAAGCTCTGCGGGTTTTCCCCTGGCGACACGGTGGGTAGGATGCCAGGCTCAAGGGCCGGGCTGCTCGGGCTCAGAACCCAACCGCACACAGCCTTGGGATTCAGGCTGATCACTCAGCCTCTTGGGGCCTTGGGCCTCTTCTTGGTAAAATTGGGATAAAATATATCAGAATGCTGTTCTGAGGATCGAGGTGGGTTTCTAGTGAACATCAGCTTGTAACAGCCCCTGTGATGGTGGCTATGAGCGCTGCAAGGAAGGCAAGCACCGCAGCCTGTAGGTCCTGCACACCGCGCCCGATGCCCAGGAGGTGATCATGGCACTGTGACTGTCAGTCATCAACTGAGCGCCTAATTGTTTTGTGTGTGTGTGTGGTGCTGGGGATGGAACCCCGGGGGCATTCTACCTCTGAGCTACGCCCCCAGCCCAATTTGTTATTCTTTTTATTTATTTATTTAGGTGGTGGTACTGGGGTTCCTGGAAACTCTTCTACCTCCGGGCTACACTCCCAGACCTATTTTTATACTTTTTAAAAATTTGGAAACAGGGTCTCTTAAGCCAGCCATAGCTGGCTTCGAACCTGCACGATCCTCTTGTCTCTGCCTCCCGAGCGCGGGGATTACAAGCGTGAGCTACCACGCCCGGCTGTTATTCTTTATTTTGAAACAGGCTCTCACTAAGTTGCAGAGGGCCTCACTAAGTAGCTGAGGCTGGCTGCGAACCCGAATCCTCCTGTCTCAGCTTCCCAAGTACTGGGATCACAAGTGCGCGCCACAAAAGCACCTAATTTTTAAACAGATATTAGCTCTCTGATGCCAAAACCCTGCCAGGGAGAGTCAAAACGGAAATTTGGAGAGATTAAGTAACTTGCTCCAAATTTTGTCGCTAAGAAGTGACAGATTTGGGTTTAGAACTTGTGAGAGCCTGACTTTACACCTACATCTTCAACTTAATTAAAGTGTGTCCTTGCCGGGCGTGGTGGCGCACGCTTGTAATCCCAGCATTCGGGAGGCTGAGACAGGAGGATCACAGTTCACGGACAGCCTCAGCTACTTAGTGAGGCCCTCTGCAACTCAGTGAGACCCTGTTTAAAAAATAAAGAATAAAAAATAGGGCAGGGGATGTAGCTCGGAGTAGAATGCCCCTGGGTTCCATCTCCAGACCCACAAAAAAAAAAAAAAAGTGTTTCTTTATGCTGAGCCACAGCGCTGAGGCTACAGGTGTCCTTGACTGGCCTCTCACCGCATCCGGGGCCGCTCACTCTATCCTGGGTATCCACTGGGCCTCTCCCAAAGCCTGGCTCATTATCCTGGCACTCCACTGGCTGAGTGAGGACCCTGCTTCTATCAAAAGAGGACACAGAACTTAGCAAGCCAAACAATGGTAGAATTTTTATGGGGGCTGGGGGAGTGATACTGGGGATACTGGGGACTGAACCCAGGGGCTCTCTACCTCTGAACTACATGCCGGCCTTTTTTTATTTTTGTTTTTGAAACAGGGTCTCGCTACTTGCCAAGGCTATTCTCAAAGCCTCCATCCTCCTGTCTTAGCTTCCCAGTGCTGGATTGGTCTTAGTTTCCCATGCTCTGTTGGCGGGACCCGTTTTAACGTGAAGAGAAAAACTAGGCTCTTAATTCCTCAATTGGTTCGTACCTTTTTTCTTCTGGGGCACTCTCCAGTAGCATTTGAAGAAAGTCCTGAAATAAGAAAAAAAGCAAACCATTAAAGGTGCCTATCAATAAATCATTGGCCCGCAACCCTGCCAGGGGCTGAGCATTCCCAGATGCTGATGGCGCACCTGCTCGGGGAGGAAGAGCAGGTCAACTTATTAGCCTGTGTACGCGAGTTTTTAATTTCCCAGGGCTTCAGTCCAATCACTTACAGAGCTCTGCTGTGTAAGACCATGAGCAGCCTGTAAAAGATGATGTTTAGAGCTAACCCGCAGGCCATTTCGAGGCTGCTTTCAGAGGCTGGCCACAGCCTACAGCACCGTCCCTGCCTCCTTTCCCACCGCCCTCCTCGCGGGCGTTTCTGGAGAACCCAGTGAATAATCCGAGCCCTAAGGGCTAGAAACCCACTTGCAGCTCTCTTGCCCTGCTCCATGGAGAGATGAGAGGGAAAATCAAGACGAGAGATGTGCTGAGGAAAAAACGACACCCGCGAGTCGGAGCTGGCCGGGAGCCCCGCCTCCGTCCCCGGCTCTTCACGGGCTGCTGGACAAAGCCGTAGTTGCTGGACATCCGAGATGTTTGCACGAGAGAATTCTAACAGCATGACTCACACGCACGCACACACACTGTTTCCTTTACTATGAAAAATTTCACACACAATCGAAACTAGGCTAAACAGGGTCATTAACCTCCATGTACCCGCCAACCCACAGCCAATTTACCCCGTCCCCTTCCCTGCACGCTCGATTATTTAGAAGCCAATCCCAAATATTATGTAACTTCACCAATACACATAAAAGATCACTAAAAGATAATGACTGTGTGTGTGTGTGTGTGTGTGTGTGTGTGTGTGTGTGTGTGTGTAGGGCATGGAGATTGAACCCAGAGGCATTATGCCTCTAAGCTACACTTCCAGTCCTATTTATTTATTTATTTATTTATTTATTTATTTATGTTTGGGGTGGTACTGGGGTTTCTGGAAACCTTTCTACCTATGGGCTACACTCCCAGACCCATTTTTATACTTTTTTATTTGTTAACAGGGTCTCTTAAGCCAGCGTGGCTGGCTTCGAACCTGCGCGATCCTCCTGTCTCCGCCTGCCAAGTGCGGGGATTACAAGCATGGCCACCACGCCCGGAGTCCTATTTTATTTTGAAACAGGGTCTCACTAGGTTATAGAGGCCTGGCTAAATCTCCAAGGCTGGCCTCAAACCAACCATCTTCCAGTCTCAGCCTCCCAAGAACTGAGATTACAAGTGTGGGCTACCACACCCAGCTGATAACAACTCTTAAGACATGACAGTAGGTTGAGAATGGTAGCTCAAAATAACATTATCTTTTACAGTTTGCTCATGGTTTTTTACACAACAAATCTCTGTGAGAAATAATAAATTGTGTATACAGAAATATCATCCCAATACTTGGGAGGCTGAGATAGGAGGATTACAGATTCAAGGCCAGCCTCAGCAACTGGGTGAGACCCTGTTTCAAATTTGAATAAATAAAAAGGGCTGGAGGTGTAGCCCAGTGGTAGAACACCCCAGGGTTCAATCCCTACTACCACACACAAAAACAAAACAGAACACCCCACTACTACCACTACCAACACACACACACACACACACACACACACACACACACACACACAAAACCCCCACAATACTTAAAACCTAAAATATTCAAATATGAATGGTCATTTATATTTAATTTGTACCTTGAGACTATGACCCAACTTTCAGCCTTGGAAACTTTCTAGTCCTGGAGTCTGACTTGGTCTTAACTGGTGTTGCTACATAAAGTATGGTGTTCCCAGTTAAACTGGGATATAAGTGCTCACAAAAGCTATTCTTTGTTTATCTGAAATTCAAACGTAACTGCACCTCCCCATCCTGTGCCTTTGCTGGCGTAGGAGAAATCCTACTGCCATTTAGAATACAGAGAATTATTTTTTCTTAAGGTCCTTAATGTCATTACTTTTATTATTTTAAAAATTCTTTTGTAAAATGTTGAACTGGAAGTTTGTTTGCCACGATTTAGTATTGTTAGATTTCTCTGTAAGTCCAACGTATTTGTGGATTACGTTGTAGACTGCTTTTTCATTGGCCTATTGGCAAGATTTCTGATTCTTAAAAAATCCTAAAACTGTAATTACAGTGTCTTACTAATTTCACTTCATTATCTCCTTACAGCCCATTATAGCTTACCCCATATTTGCCTGGTAATTTATGCTCAATTATGTGGGGGTAAATTACATTAACTTGATGGCAAGGGGGAGAGTTTAATTGCATGAGAAGCAGGAAATTCAGAGTTAACCTTAATTCTGCCTTTTGCATCTTCCAATTACAAGTGGACCCTTTCTTTATGGGTTGCAAAGCACAATGCCCCGCACACTGTATGAATACAGGGTGACTCGGGAGCTCCCCAGGAAGGAAAGAAGGCTGCCCTGCCTCCTAGCAGGTCATGTCCTGGAATAGCTGCCCTCTGCCTCAGAGCTGAGGCCTGCACACAGCTCAGCAGCCCACAGCGGCTGTCCTCCACGCAGTCAGAGGTGAACGCCCGGCATCTCTGTGAAGCCCGAGGCTCTGGGGCATTCCAAAGTGCTGGACACGCCTCTGTCCTGTGCTGGCAGCTTAAGAAGACACGTGTTTCTCCTCTGGGCAGTCTTTGTCCATCAATGGAACGGACCCAATTGCCTTTTGCTGTAGTGTGTGTGTGTGTGTGTGTGTGTGTGTGTGTGTGTGTGTGTGTTAGTTCCTGGGGCATTCTACCTCTGAGCTATACCTCTAGCCTCATCCACCCGTCCGTCCGTCCATCCATCCATCCGTCCATCCAGGTGCTGGGGATTAAACCCAGGAGAATTCTACCTCGGAGCTATAGCCTCGGCCCTACTTTATTTTTTATCTTGAAACACGGTCTCATTACGTTGCTGAGCTTGGCTTCAAACCTACGATTCTCCTGTCTCAGCCTTCCAAGTACTGGGATTACAGGCATGTGTCACAATGCCCGTTTTATTTTTTATTTTTAATTTTTTAATTAATTAATTTTTTGTTTTGCAGGTCTGGGGATGAAACCCAGGGGCATTCTACCTCCAAGCTATACCCCCTGCCCTATTTTTTATTCTTTATTTTGAAACAGGGTCTCACTAAGTTGCGGAGGGCCTAAGTAGCGAGGCTGTCCGTGAACCGCGATCTTCCGGTCTCAGCCTCCCGATGCTGGGATCACAAGTGTGCGCCACCACGCCCGGCTTGTTTTTTTATTTTGAAACAGGGTAGCCCAAAGTTATTATGTGTTGACCTCGTTCTGTGACCCTCCTGCTTCAGCCTCCCAAGTACTGTGGTTACACAGTACCACCAAGATGTGTACCACCAAGCCTAAGCTAAGCATCCTTTGATTGGTGCAGTGTAATTATACATCATAGTGAGTGCAAGGTGATATGATCACACCTACACACACTACTTGGTGTTTCCCCCGTGCCTGTTAGTAAGACTGGCAGCAACACCTGCATATACGCGTACCCCTGGAGTGGACGCCTGACAGGCGCCCTGCCCCACTCACCACGACACCCCGAAGTAAAGAGAAATGTCTTTTAGAATTTCTCCTCCCTCAAACCCTCTTCTCAATCCGTCAATCCTCTTCATTCCTTCCTTCAGTGTGCTGGACTTTTACAAAAGCCATTTAGTAATTTATAGATCTTTATTTCTCAAGCTTGGCTGACTCTAGGATCGTTAACAAAGTGAGTTAGCGACAAACAGTAGGGTCCCACTGTCACCTTGCACTACCCGAAAACAATAAAATCAAAGGCAGAAAAAAAAAAAAAAAGAAAAACATCTGTTGTTTGACAGGGACGCGGGAAGAAATGATATCTGGGTCCGTGGTAATGGTTATAAGTCCAAGCCCCAGCTAGAAAATATATTCCTTGAAAATTATTTTTTCCATTTCTTACCCTCCCAATAATCTACACGCTAATCAGATCAATGCCAGACAGCTTGTTCTGATTAATACCTAAGGACAGTAAGTTAAGAATTACAATTTTTCAAAAACTAACACTGATTTTGGCACATGACTACGTTAGTCATTAATTTTTAGTCCTGGTGCAAGTATTTAATAAAAAGCAGGTGCATATAGTCCCTGCTGGGTGAACTGGAACTGGCGTGGGAATCACACCAGGACTGGCAGCTTCTGTCACACGTTTTCTGTATAACTGTCACGGTCACAGAATCCCTTTTCCCAGACACCAAGAAGACAAAAAGAAGAGCGAACACAGCCATCTCGTCTCGTCAGGCATCTTCCTTTCCTATGTACTCGACTGCACTGAACACTGCAGACAGTGAGGCTCAAATGCACGTGCGCGCTGTAGTCACCGCTCAAGGGCATCTCTCTGCGATCCCCGCCGAGGGTGCGTGGTGACTTCGCGCTCAGCTGTGGGCGCTGTCTGCAGAGCTCTCCGTCTTACCTTTCTTGCTCTGGGCTGCTCTGCCCTGAGCCGACGGGGCCTTTCTCTGGTTGCTCTATGACCAGGCTATCTGAATATTTCAGTGTACTTGTATTCAGTATTCACCAGTTTATCAGCCCTTTACAGCGTGCCTACTGTGTGCCAGCCATGCACGAGGGCTTGGTGAGATCAAAACCCGTCTGCCCTTATTGAGCTCCTACACGGAGTGGAGGAGACAGATAAGACACCCGGAGCCCTATCGCTGAAAACACAATCTCAGATACTGGCGACGGCGCCCGGAGGCCAGGGCAGAGAAGCGTCTGCTTCGCATCTGTGTGGCTGGTAAGACAGCCTCTGGCATCAAGCGGAGGCGAAAGGGGAGAAGTACACAACCTCACTAAGATAATTCCAAATAGAGGGAACTGCGGGATTGATTGGTCTTGCTAAGGTCACACAGGGTACAACCTACCACGTCGTCACTGAGTGCAGGACAGTGTGGGGTTACAGTCTGTCCCGAGCTACAGGGAGCCCTCCCTCCCTGGCACTGGCCTTGTGTCCACTTCATTAACTTTCCATTCCCCTCATTGCATGAAACAGTAAATCTCCTTCCTGTTTTTAATACTGGCACAATCTCATCCACACACAACCACACCCCTCCAGCTGTGTGTCACGGACTCAGGAGAAACCCAAAGTTACCTGCGAAAGAATCAACTGCCCATGGAACATGTGCACAAATCTTCTTAAGAATGGAAAGTAGGTTTCATCTCCAAGTCTCCTGGCCAGAAACCGAAGAAGGAAATATCCCTAGAAGACAGAGAGAGGAAGCGGAGGGAACGAGGCCTGTGCTGGGCTCGTCACGAAAAATGCTTCCAAGCGGACCCCGCCTTCCCCCCCGCACACCAGGAGCTCGTGGGGTGCGAGCCCGGCCGCCCAGGCCGCCCGTCCACTCTGGCTTGGAGAGTGGCCAGCGCCTTCGCCCCGGCCATGCGCGCGCCTCTCCTTCAGCCCTGGTTCACGGGACGCCTGCACATCCCTTGTGGACTGAGCGGGGAGAGACCCGGCTCCTCTACTCCCAACTTAACGCTTTCTTTGTCTCTGTCTTCTCGCTGCAACCTGACAGCAATTCCACAGCTCTGCTCTTCAGAGCTGAGCAGGGTGGGGTAAGGAGGTGCGGGGGCCTCAGCGTCCTTCGGTTCTGGCCTTCCTGATGGGGCCTGGTTTGGGGCCCGGCGTCCTTCAGCTAGTGGACGCTCAGATCTGTGCAGTCAGCCACGTCACCCATCAGTCTTCATGTTCAGCTGTACAGCACTTGTGTGGCTTTTCTCTCTTTCTTTGTGGTATTGGGGATTAAACCCAGGGGCATTCTAACCCCAAGCTACACCCCCAGCCCTGTTTTATTTTTTATTTTGAAAGCGTCTCACTAAGTTGCTGAGGGCCTTGCTAAGTTGCTGAGGCTGGCCTTGAACTTGTGAGTGATCCTCCTGTCTCCGCCTCCCAAGGACTGGGGTCACAGGCGTCCTCCACCACTAAGAGCTGGCTTCTGCCACAGGTGCCACCGAACGGTGCTTACCTTCAAGTAGTGAACTTGCATAAAAGTCTTCTCTGGGTTGAGTCCATGCTTAACAACGGACGCTCCCGAGTCGCTCGCATGGCCAGTTTTCTCCTTACTGGGTCTAAAATGAGGCAACAGGCATGGTAACCACGGCGCACACCTAACTAATGACACCACAACGCCGCCTTGTTTCTTCTTTCCGGAGCTGCTCAGTTATGTCTTAGTTGAATTCACGACTACCAGGCATAAGTGAAAGCCACTTACATTATTAATTCATGTAGTGAACAAGGGGAGATTTATATTGAGGCTGAAAGCTGAGGGTGGCTACTGGCGATATTTTATACCATCTTCTCCCAGATGAAACCCGCCAGCCCCTCGGCTCTGTGCTGTAATGAGAATGACTCACGGTGCCCTTTCCTGGTGGGAACGATGGGCTGGCGGAAGCATGGAAAACCGCTCTACTCGGAAGACTAAAGAATTCATATATGTTTTAAAAGTTTTGAAAGCCTCCATGTTTACCCGCTTCTCTGGATTTTCATTGAATAATTAAAGCTCCTTTAAGAAATATTTGCGTTCTGAAACTGTTCGAGAATCACAAAGTCGAAGCCGCTCACAGCAGCTCTGTTTTTGGGACAGGTGTGGACACCGGTCATCACGCACTTTAAGCTCAGTTGGCCAGTGAAGGAGACCGAGGCCCACGGAAGCCCAGCTGTGCTCAAGGCTATGGGTTGCTTCGGTGTACAGCGACTTCAGGACCGCAGCCAGCACCACGCGGCCACTCCAGGAGGGTCTTTTCCAATATAATTTGAGTTTAAGCGCTTTTTATTTTTTTAATAAATCACAACAGTCCCTTTGAGCCACCTAGTAATGATCTGTGCACTGTGTTAGAGTGAAGCTTCAACAACTAGCTAAAACCCGAGAAGTAAAAAGTACTCGCAGCTCTCTGCTGTTCTAAAATCAGCCGCTCAACGCACAAACCGTGAAGAGTGTGTTGTGGTCGGGAAGAGAAGAACTAGCAAGATGGCCGGCACATCAAAAAGGTGGAGGTTTATTTTTGAAAGGTGAGGCAAAGCCAGGCGTGGTAACATATACCTAAAATCCCAGTACTTGGGAGGCCCAGACGGCAGGATCACAAGTTAGAGGCCTAAAAAAGTAAGCCGAGTGCAGTGGCGCACGCTTGCAGTCCCAGCATTTGGGAGGCTGAGACAGGAGGAATGTGGTTCATGGCCAGCCTCAGCTATTTAGTGAGGCCCTTTGCAACTCAGTGAGACCCTGTTTCAAAATAAAGAATAAAATATAGGGCTGGGGGTGTAGCTCAGAGGTAGAATGCCCCTGGGTTCCATCCCCAGTACCACCAAATAAATACATACATAAATAAATAAAAAGTAAAAAGGACTAGGGCACATCTGGGAGGTAGAATGTCCCTAGGTTCAATCCCAAGTACCAAAAAAAAAAAAAAAAAAAAAAAAGGGTAAGCCAGGTGTTGTGGCGCACACTTGTAATCCCAGCATTTGGGAGGCAGAGACAGGAGGATTGCAGGTTCACAGCCAGCCTCAGCTACTTGGTGAGGCCCTCCTCAGCTTAGTGAGACCCTGTTTCAAAATAAAAAAAAGAATAGGGGTCAGGGCTTGGAGGTAGAATGTCCCTGGATTTAACCCTCAGTTCTAAAATAATAATAATAATAATAAATTAAAAATTAAAAAATTAGATGGACTAGGGGTATAGCTTGATTGTAATTGTAGAATGCCCCTGGGTTCAATCCATAGCATCAATGGGGGGGGGGTGATGAACGGCTGTATTTGTTAGTGCAGTGGGTATTTTTCTTTTTCTTTTTCTTTGGTGATACTGGGGATTGAATCCAGGGGCCTTCCAGCCCTGAGCTACATCCCCAGCTCTGTCTTACTTTTTATTTTGAAACAGAGTCTCACTAAGTTGCTGAGGCTGGCCTTGAACCTGCGATCCTCCTGTCTCAGCCTTCCAAGTACTGGGCTTCCAGGTGTGTGTGTCCGTGTCTGCTTTGCCTTCCCTTTTGAGCACAGATCTTTGAAGGTTTGGTCTGTAGACTTGCTCCTTGTCTGATCATCAGAAAACAACCAAGCAAGAAATGCCACTCATGGTTTAAAGTTTTAGTAAACGGCGTCCAGGCATACACCTTACATACACTCATAGCCTCAGTCTATACTGTGAAGACTGATTGAATCTGGCTAAGAAATGGGAGGCCGAACAACTGAAATGGAAGCGTTTTTAGTCTTTTTTTTTTAAACAGGGCCTGAGTTGTGAAGGAGCAGCCTAGGCCGTCCCCAGACCACGATCCTCCAGTCTCCGCCTCTGGAATGCCGGGATTACAAGCGTGCGCCGCCATGCCCGGCTAGAAGCGTTTTTAAGTTTCCCTTGTTTTGGCAATGACTTCTCCTAAAAAATGCGCGTGATGTGCAAAGGGAGGTGGACACGTGAACGGCGCAAGCCCCTTTCACGGGTCTGTCCACATGGAAGCCAGTGGCCTTGGCGGCCTGGGCCGTGGAGCTGGGCTCAGATCCCCCAGAACCCTCAGCCTGCCACACAGCGGGCCATCAGCCAGGACCGAAATGGCAACAGCAAAGATGCTTTAAGACAGACGGCGCCCCCAGAGGAGCCGCAGCCAGAAGGATTCTCTCCTGTACCTGTGAAAGGAGGAGAGGTGGGCTGCCACAGAGGGCACCAGGAGAGCCGGGGAGTCCCGGAGCTCCACACCTTTGGAAGAGCAGGCCAGGCAGTGAGAGATGGAACTCGGCGAGGCAGTGAGCGACGTAAATCAGACATTCCCCTTGGAGACAGAAACCCCCCAGGGAGGGGCACCGCGGTGGGACACAGTGCGTCCTCACACCGAGCGAGACCCGACCTGCGGTGTCCTCACAGCA
Organism: Muscardinus avellanarius; assembly: GCF_963383645.1. Classification (NCBI taxonomy): domain Eukaryota; kingdom Metazoa; phylum Chordata; class Mammalia; order Rodentia; family Gliridae; genus Muscardinus; species Muscardinus avellanarius. The sequence continues at coordinate 96,672,266 of NC_137799.1, forward strand.
GACAAGGGACAGCGAGCGCGGAGGCCACGGTGTGGGCCGGCGAGGACGCCTGGGAGAGGATAGGGTGGGAACTAGGGTAGGCCAGCCTGGTACCCACCCTCATTTGATCTAGCTGGAGGCCAGGGAGCCTGAGGCTGGAGTTCCTCTAGGCCGGCTAGCTTAGAAGTGGCTAGCGCACTGGGAGGACTCAGTGAGCGGCATGCCGGGGAGAGAGGCAGCTTGGATGTGGGAAGGCAAAACGTCTCCAGGAGGCCTGACTCTGCGTCAAAAGGGGCCTGCGTGGATGCATGTGGACCTGCTCCTCAACGCTCGCCCTCCCCCCTCTGGGTCAGCTACCAAGGGCAGGCGGAACAGCTCCCGCGCTGTTCCAGGAGGAGCCACAGGCAGGCTGTGCTCAGGGTCACATCTGGGGATGACCAGGCCAAGGGCACACCAGGGAACTGAGGACCAAGCCCAAGAAGACAAGCACCCTCCTAAGCACGCAAGCGTGACGAACTGACCCCAAACCCACGCCCTACCCACCAGCAGAAGGGAGACGACTGCCCTCTGCTATGCGGGTGGCCGGTGGGAACTAGGGGTGATCTGTATGATTCTGGAGATGGAAACTCAAAGAATGGACACACACTGCTGGGCAGGGCCAGCCAGCCCGAGGCGCCAGCGGGGACCCTGACGCTTGCTGCTACGGCAGGGGCTGGAGCCTGGAAATATTCAGGTGGAGACTCGGCGGCCATCTATAGGGATATGGAAGGTAAGACAAAGCCTAAGGTCCTTTCTGACTAATGCCCAGGAACTGAAGAGCCGGAACAGGCCAAACTGTAAGTCGTAGCATTTAGATGAATGTATGTTATCCATTGCAGTGGAGCCAGTAGGGTTAACCTTGGCCTTGCTAAATCAGCACTGAGTGACTTTGATTCAAAATAACAACTGCCGGTGTGATGGTAAGTGCCTGTAATCCCAGTACTTGGGAGGCTGAGACAGGCAGATACAGGTTCAAGGCCAGCCTCAGCAACTCTGGAAGGCCCTCGGCAACTTAGTGAGACCCTGTTTAAAAAAAAAAAAATAAGGCTGGGGGTGTATCTTGGAGGCAGAATGCCTCTGGGTTTCATCCCCAGCCCCCAAAACAAAGAATCAAAACAACACCTATGTGAATTAGTTAAAGACAATTTACCATTTAACTGAATTTTATTAAACCTCATGTTGGGAAATAAAATTAACTTACAAAATGCAGGCAACACACAGCTTTTACCATACGTGTGTGTGTACTGGGGATTGAACCCAGAGCCATTCTCCTCTGAGCTACACCCCTAGCCTTATTTTTTATTCTTTATTTTGAAACAGGGTCTCACTGAGTTGCAAAGGGCCTCGCTAAGTAGCTGAGGCTGGCTTCGAACCACGATCCCCTGTCTCAGCCTCCCAAATACTGGGATTACAAGCATGTGCCACCACACCTGGCTTAATTTATTTTTAAAATTTTGAAACAGGGTCTCAGCAGTGGCTGAGGCTGGTCATGAACATGCGACCCTCCTGTCTCAGCCTCCCAAGTACTGGAATTACAGGTCACCCTGCCAGCCTTTACTGTTCTTTTTAGATAGTGATGGGAGCCGGGGAAAAAAAGAAATACACAGTATAGCCGAGTCGGCGTCCTCGTTAGCTTAAAGGGACCTCTCCCTCTGTTTAGGGCTAAGGCAATCATAATAAAGGGTGGGCCGGCAATTTGCACACAGCAAACCAGAAAATTACAGGAAGCAAAGTAGAAAGTAAAAATGGAAGACTTTTTTCTTTGTACTGTGTCCAAGAAGAAAAAAAAAAAAATCCCTGACTTCATCCTAGAAAGAGATAACTGGCAGCAAGGCCAGCCTCCTCTTCACTAGAGTCTGGAGGCTGCGCGGCGCTGTGCTGAGACCACGGGAAAGATGCCTCATTCCTGGGAGGAGAGGGAGAAGGGCTCCCCCGCCTCCACCAAGGGGCAGGTGGCGAGGACGGCTGCCGACAGGGCTGGGCCTGGCCTGGCTCCGGGCTGGGAGCAGCTCTCTCCTGAGCCTTGATGGGCACTGCATCTTTTTTAGGTTTTCTGTTTCACCGCCGGCCTATTTTATCTTTTAGTTTGAAACAGAGTCTCACTCCACTGCAGATGTCTTCACTGAGCTACTGAGGCCGACTGCAAACCCGCTATCCCCCTGTCCAGCCTCCTGAGTACTGGGATGACAAGTGTGTACCACCACGCCCAGCCGAATCTGTTTATTATCTAATAATTTTCTAAATTACTTAGGACTTCTACATGTAAGATTATACTACCTACAAATAGTATGTTTTACTTCCTCCTTTCCGACCTGTGACTTCACTTTCTTGCCCGATTACCCTGGCGACACCTTCTAGTATGATGTCAAATAGAATACTTTTTATTTATCCTTTTTATTCTTACTGTCCTCAATCATTGGCTTGAAAGGGGCAAGAACTTCTGTAAAAATGGATTTTAAAATCTGGTCGCTATCTAGATCTCACCGAGTATCTCAGAAGGGCGCCCCGGTAACCCCAGCTCTTCATCCACGTCTCTGTAGCACGTCCTATAGAAGGCTGCATAACGCTCCTTAGCCATTCTGGGTCAAAACTATTGGCCCAAACACCAATCTCAATGGGGCAGCAGGTGAAAGCAATGCCATGAAAAGGCTCAGCTTAGGACCACAGGAGACAGCACCGACTGGATGAGAATTTGAACTGAAAACTAATACCCATCCCTGAGCATAATGTATATAGTGCTGCTTCTGATTGGCTGAGCACAGTCGACATCCTCCGGATGGGCAAGAGAGCCAGCTGTGTGTTCTGTGGTGGTACCTAGGAGGCTGAGCCAGGAGGGCTGCAGGTTTGAGGGCAGCCTTAGCCCCGTAGCAAGATCCTGTCCCCAAATAAAAAATAAACCGGGGGTGGGGGTATAGGCCAGAGGCAGAACATCTCTGGGCTTAATCCCCAGTAAGCCTGCGCCCCACAAGCACCTTGGGCAAAGTGAGAGTAAACTGCTATACACTGGTATATGTATATAACTTTTTATTTATTTATTTTGCGGGTCTGGGGATGGAACCCAGGGGCATTCTACCTCTGAGCTACACCCCCTGCCCTATTCTTTATTCTTTATTTTGACACAGAGTCTCACTAAATTGCAGAGGGCCTCACTAAGTCGCTGAGGCCGTCCTCGAACTGTGATCCTCCGGTCTCGACCTCCCGAATGATTACAAGCGTGCGCCACCACGCCCGGCTTCTATAACTTATTTTTTAGGAAGTATTTCACAGGTTATGAGCAATCAGTGCGACACGGAGCAGCGATACGAGCACGCATGTGTATTTACGAGATCTGTTTTCTGAAGGCTGACAAGAAGAGTTGGCAGTGATGATCTTAGGTAAGGGACCACAGCGTCGGGAGGGGATCGTACACTTCTGCACTGGCTAGGCGCCTCACCGAGCACCGTCACTGCGTGGGAGCGCGGCTGAGCGATGATGAGGGACTGTCTCCCAGCTGAACTCTGACTGGTGTCTTCCACGTCCTTGAGAGGAGATTTGTGCCTACAGAGGCGACCGTGACACAGAGGAAGAACCCGTAGGAAGGCGGCCGTCTGCAGGCCAGACCAAACCCGCCAACACCTGGGCTGGACCCTGAGTTCTGCTGCTTAAGCCACCGAGCCTCTGCGGCCTGGTGGTCAGGGCGCGCTGGCCGGTGCGGGGGGTTCCGCGGGCTACGTGGCCAAGAGCAGGGTGAAGCAGGCTTGCACGAGAAGAAGGCGGGAACCAGAAGCCATGCTGTGTGGGGCCTGCATGCTGTGTTACGGAGCCTGAAGTTTTCCCTGGAGGTAAAGCGAAGGTTTTAAGGGAGGAGGGGCAGAATCATGCGGTATTTATTACCAAGAATGTCCCAAGCAGTGAGGAAGCGCAAAACCAGTGGGAGGAAGCCAATGGAAGGGCTGCTGACTTTGTCCAGAATGATGGGGCACTGGTCTAGAGGTGGCGAAGGGAGGACTGAGCACGGGCCTGAGAGCGGCCCCATCGTCTCCACCCTGGACGAGTCCAGCTCTGCCGACGGCAGGTGAAGATGTGGGGGGGAGCAGAGTGAGGTGCCTGCAGGTAGCCACAACAGATGTCGATGGTAAATGCCCCCTCTAATCTTTTATTTCTTGGGGGGGGATTTATAATGGGGATAAACCCCAGGGCATTCTACGTTTGAACCACATCCCAGCCCATTTCAGTTTTTATTTTGAAACAGTGTCTCACTAAATTGCTCAAACCTGCCATCTCCCTGCTTCAGCCTTTCAAGAACTGGGGTTACAAGTGTGTCCATGTGCCCGGCTGCCTCACTCCTCTAGCGCGAGCTGGGCTGGCAGTGCAGACTTGGAAGCCTCTGGCTCGGATGGGGGTGGCCGGAGGCGCCTGGACCTCGCTGTGTCCCCGTGTGCACACCGGATCTTCTTGTGCCCTTCAAGACTCTGTCACAGGGCGGCCCTTGGCTACCTCAGCCTGTTCTGCCGGTTCCCAGAAGCATCTGGGAACATGCTTAACTCCAAACTGCGAGACAAGTGCAGGGAAGAAACACTCTGAGCGTCCTTTGCCCCAGCGGGGATGACTCAGCAGCACTCGATACCTGATGACCACAACCTAGGCAAAGGAAAACTTATTTGCTCACGGTTCTGGAGATTTCAGAGGCTTTCAGTCCATGTTAGGCGGGCTCGCGTCTGGTGGACACGAGCTCAGGGCGTGGTGGTGGGGTCGTAGTCCCCTGGGCCACACCCTCAGTGACCTACCGCATCCAGAGACCCCTACCCGTCTAGGCTACCGCCCAATAAACCCACCAGGATTTACCCACTGACGAGATTCGAGCCCTCAGGAACATCGGGATGTGAGGACACGTCTTCCACAGGACGTTCTATATCCAGACCTCGACAGTGACGCACGTTGCCCCCAGGTGACTACGTGAAACCCGGCCTGACGTCACGGCACGATGCTCAGACTCCTTCTCTTCTCACCCCTGCTTCCTTTTCCGCTTCCCCTCCTGGGAGCACTCCCCACATGCATCTTGTCTCGGGGTCCTCTCGTGGGGTTTGGATTACACCGTCCTGAAAGGACGGGCAGCCGAGAATGGAACCCTTCAGGAACCACCGACTCTGGGGGAGGGAGGCAGCTCTGAAGAAACGGCCGGACAGGAGACTCAGGAGAGGGGGGAGCAGGAGGGGACAGAGCGGAGAGGGGCTGCGGGGAAAGCTGGTGACAGAGCTCTCCAGGCAGTGATCAGTGACGTCGAACAACGCAGAGGGGTGCCGTAAAATAAGAACTGAAACGTGGCTCCAGAAATACGGCCCTAGACTGGTAAGGCCAGCCAGGAGGGCGCAGCGGGCTGGACCTTACGGGAAGGGTGGTGATGGAGAGAGAGTTTGGAAGTTCAGATGAGGACGCAGCCTTCACGGGAGAGCTATGAAGGGCGGGGGAAGGTGAGCGAGCGTATTTACCAGTGAAGGGGAAGGACGTGGAGACGGAGGGGCGGGCAGCCGAGGCGACAGTGGGCGAGTGCTGGAGCGAGCGGCACAATGCGCCGGGTGTGCGCCGGGGTCCCCAAGACAATGGATTTGGGGTCTGCCTGCCAAAGGCAGGTGAAACAAAGATTTTCCCTTGTGATCTTTGGGCTGTTCCTTAAATCAATGGAAGTCTATAGGTCTTAAACTTAAAAATAAAATGGTAGTAGTCAACAAAAATGTAGCTAATTAAATTCAGGCCCAAATGCTATATTAAAATAAAAGGCCATGGGTGGAGCTGGGTGCAGTGCACAAGCCTATAGTTCCCGTACGTGGGAGGCTGAGACAGGATGATCGCAGGTTTGAGGCCAGGCTCAGCAACTTAGCAAGGCTCTGTTTCAAAATAAAAAGGGATGAAAGTATAGCTCAGAGGCAGAACACCCCTCCCTGGGTCCAATCCTCAGTACCCAAACGAATGTGTATATGTGTGTGTGTGTACAAAATTAGAAAGAACTGTCTGCCAAGACCCCACCCCGGTGAACCCCATACAAAAGAGGGCTTCAATTAAAAAAAAACTCAATGACATCATCTTCAGGGAAATGGATGGAACTGGAGGACATTATGCTAAGTGAGATTAGTCAGTCACAAAAAATAAGAAATCAGATGCTTTCCCTAATAGGTGAGAGCTAAGGAGAAATGGGTCATAGGAGGAACTCTAGATGAAAAAGGAAATACTATACAGGAGCAAACAAGGCAACCTAAAGGAGGAGAAAGGAGGGGGGAAGAGGAAAATCTCTAAAACACACAATGTACTTAAACATAACAAAGTCAACCACTAAGCTGAGCAAGAGAAGGAGGGACGGGGAGGGAATTGGGTAGGGGTTAAATCAGTGATGTGTACATGTCTCTACACACAAGTTCTTTACCCCAATATGATATATGAATATAATGCACCAATAAAAATTTTTAAAAAAAGAGGGCTTCAAAGTGCTGCGCTGGCCCTGGCCTGGACAGCTGTTCTAGGCGGAGACGCCGCTGTCCTGCCTGCGGTCCTGATGGGAGCCGCCCTCCCTGCCTCCGCGGGCTAGGGTTAAGTGCCGGCATCCTGTTCCGCCTCTGGATCTCGGAGCTGCCTTCAGCCGTAGGGAAGCAGACAGCGTGGGACCTGGGCACCGAGAGGCAGAACAGGTGTGGACCTAGGGGCACTGGTAGAGTCACAGGGAGAACCTGGCTCATGGCTGACTTTTCCTCATCAGACAGGAGGCAAGAAAAGATGGGGAGCCTGGGGAAGGTTTGGGAGAAAGGCTGGAGGCTTGGGAAGGAACTGACCGAGGAAGAGAGGTGGGGCCTACCTGGGACGCAGATGTCGGCCTCAAGACAGAGGGCGGCAGAAGGCCGCTGTGCCTCTGCCCGCGACGGCATCCGGGGACTCTCAAGGGAGGGGGCTTCCCCACAGGCTGGCCTGGCCTGTGTCCCTGAGAATGGATGAGTCCCTGAGATTAGAAAATCCCTGAGATTCAGGGATTAGAAAAAAATTTTTTTGAGCAAATACTGAGAGGTGAAACTTTCAGTATCCCAGGGAAAGGTTACATAAGGAAGTCATTTAATAAGCAAAACCTTCTAATTTTGTTTTATTCTTATTATTTTTTGTGATACTGGGAATTAAACCCAGGGAAACTCTAACACTGAGCTATACTCTTCTGAGAATCTAAGTTGATGAGGCTGGCCTCAAATTTGCAATCCTCCTCCCTCAGCCTTCCAAATCTCTAGAATTACTGTAGGTATGAAACTGCCAGCCTGGCTAAAGTCTTATGATTTTAAATGGAATATTCAAGCCAGGTGTGGTAGCGATGCCTGTTTGCAGGTCTGTGACCAGCCTCAGCAATGTAGTAAGACCCTGTTTTAAAACAAAAAACAATAAAATAGAATAAAAAGGGGTAGGGTTGAAGCTTGGAGATAGAATGTTCCTGGGTTCGATTCTCAGTACGTACGTACTTACATACGTACATACATGAAATACACAGAGTGTAGGCACCATCCAAATTCAGACATGCACAGCTTACTTTTGCTATGCCTAGAGTTACATATTTGGGGTTCTCTCCCCTCTTACGATGGGATGTTTTGTGGCCACCGGGAAGGCTTCCTGGGGAAGGTAGGGAGAGCTGTTTGGAGACGGCAGCTACGAAAAAGACTACACCAGACGCGTGCCTGTCAGCGCCTCCTCAACGTGATATATTTTAACGTTTTTCTCAGCGTGAGGTTGACCTTAACAATGAATCCCAAAAAAAGAGGTAGCGATAATAAATCACAATAAAAACCAACAGATTTCTCCTGACCCCGCCGTCGTAGCCCTTCATCCCACAGGGAACGCTGAGAGCACTTCCAGAAGCGGCCAGGGCCCAGCCGCGCTGGGCAGGGCCGGTGGGCAGGGGCCGCCAGCGCAGAGCCCAGCTGAGGCCGGGCAGGAAGTGACGGGAAGGCAGTAAAGTCAGACTCCTGGTGGATGCCGCTGCCAGGGCAGCTGGAGTAAGGAGAACCCGAGAGCTGCTGCAGCCCCACAGAGCGGGCATGACTGTAATCATTAACAGATGAGCTGGGTGGTGGCGCACACTTGTGATCCCAGAGTAAGGGAGGCTGAACTGGAGGATCGCGGTTCGAGGCCAGCCTCAGCTACTTAGGCCTTCTGCAACTCAGTGAGACCCTGTTTCAAAATAAAGAATAAAAATAGGGCTGTGGTGTAGCTCGGAGGGAGGATGCCCCTGGGTTCTATCTTTAGTGCTGCAAAAAAAAAAAAAAAAAAAAAGAAGAAGAAGAAAAATAAATAAATAAAAAGGTTAGCCGGGCATGGTGGCGCACGCTTGTAATCCCCGTGCTTGGGAGGCTGAGACAAGAGGATCGCACAGGTTCAAAGCCAGCCTCCGCTACTTAGTGAGACCCTGTTTCCAAATAAAATATAAAATAGGTCTGGGAGTATAGCCCGGAGGTAGGAAGCTTCTGGATTCTACCCCCAGTACCACCAAAATAAATAAATCTAACTACCTAAATAAAATAAAATAAAAAAAGATTAAAAAATAGGACTGGGGGTGTAGCTCAGAGGTACAGTGCCCTGGGTTCCATCCCTAGTACAAAAAAAGAAAGAAAGAAAGAAAAAGAAAGAAAGAAGGAAAGAAAGAAAGAAAGAAAGAAAGAAAGAAAGAAAGAAAGAAAGCAAGCAGACGAGAAGGGGCAGGGAGTCGTCAACGTGACCTGGGCGCCCTGCGAGCTGAGCACATCACCTGTGAGCTGAGCACGTCAGCGCGCCACCGCAGGCTCCCCAGCCAGGAAGGCCAGGGAAACGCAGAGCTAAGCAGACGAGGGCACTTTTGATGAGGCCCATGACTCAACGCTGGACTATGGAAAACATAAATAGAAAGTGGTCCTTAGTTTACTGACACTAAGCTGGCCATGGCGGCACATGCCTGTAATCCCAGTACTTGGGAGGCTGAGACAGGAGGATTTTGGTTCGAGGCCAGGCTCAACAAGTAGTGAGATTCTCATCAACCGACAGAGACCCTTTTTAAAAAAGGGGGCCTGGGGTATAACTAGAATGCGCCTGGATTCAATCCCCAATAGCCCTCCATCACTGAAACTAGCAAGTCACGGCTAGACAAAAGTTCCTTTTCTCTTCTCACTTGCTACTATTCTCAGAGAATGCAGAGTTTTCTTTCCCCCAAACCTTTTGAAATAAGACATATATTTTCACGTGTTCAAAGACAAAGATGCTTGGTCCAGGCTGTGCAGGACATTCTGACTTATGTCCTTCTGGATTTAAGACACCTGTGTGTTTTTTCTTTAAGGCAACTGAAGGCTCTGCTGGTTCCTTGGAGGCCGGGATGTGGTAGGGAGGAGAGCCTCAATCCCTGGGCCTAAGTGCCCGCTCTGCTCGCCATGGCTGAGGACGGCGGGCACCACAGCCAGTTTCCTGAGCCTCACGCCATTTAAGTAATGATGTTCAACTGCCAGCAAGACCGGGACGTGGGGGTGGGGTTGTCAATACGGCAGTGGAAAATCAAGGAGGCTGAGACACACGGACGCACAGGAAGTGTGTTTGAAAGGAGGGAGTGGTCCGCCATGCTGAAGGCTGCTACAAAGACCGGAAGTTCCCATGGACCGGCCATCGCAGACGACCTAACGATACGCACATGAAGACCGCCACATCGGCTCAAGACCTCAGTGCGTCTTGATGAAGGAAGAAGGGGAGGGAGAGGGACGGAGGAAAGGAAGAGCATCTTGTACAGAATGTCTTTCTCAGGTCTTACTTACATATTAAAAACTGAGTACCAATTTCTAGGACTCTGGCTTTTTCTTTCATTTTCGCCCCTGTGTGGTGGTCCCGGGATTGAACTCAGAGGCGCCCCTCTTGGCACGAGGGCATTCTACCTCAGAGCTGTAATCCCAGCCCTTTTTTATGTTTTACCTTTAAACAGGGTCTCACTAAGTTGTGGAGGGTCCGGCAATCTCAAATCTGCAATCCTCTTTTCTCAGCCTCCCAAATACTGGGATGATAGGTGTGTGACGCTGTGCGCTGCTCCCCAGCTCTTTCTACTTTTGATTTTGAAGCAGGGTTTTGCTATACTACCCAGGCTGGGCTCGAACTTGTGACCCTCCTGCCCCAGCCTCCCACGTCGCGGGGATTCAGGCCTGGGTCACCAAGCCTGGCTCTCCCTTTCACTTTCAGTTATTTCTAGGTTCTCTGTGCCCATGTAAGGAAGAGATCAAGGGGATGGTCAAGGGGATAGAGTAAGCTAAACCTAGACTGAATCATTTGGGAAGGGTTCGGAAACATTTCCTCCTCCTTTAAGCACATCTGATAAAATGTTTTCCATACTGATGGGCAGTAAGTCTTTCAAACACAATTGTTCCATGGTTAGCCTCAATTTAGGCAAACATAATTTCTGAATACTAAGACACAGTAAAAACAAACGTCATAATCAGCCTTCTAGCACAAAGGTCTAAAAACTCTGTATTCTTTTTCCCAACTCCACACACAAAGGCAAAGAACTTGACCATCTGAAGCCGGGCTGGCCACAGGTCCGTGGGCGCCTGAGATGAGGTTCTGCGCACGCAGCCGGCTCCTTGGGGCCGATCCAGCTTGTTTTCCCGGCAGAAACACACTCCATCAACCAAAATTACTAATGGTGCCTGTCTTCGGTGTTAGGGTTTGAACACAGAATGGCCCCTTGGAAAGCTCATGTATTGGAAATGTAAAAGTATTCAGGTGTCAATGAACTGAATCGGGGCTCTACTATCTCAGCGGAGAAGCCCACAGGAGAATTAATCATCTGAATGGATTTACTAGACGGTAGCGGGCAGGTGTGGCCACGGGGACTATCCATGCCCCCCTACTACCTCTGCTACCAAGACGCCTCGCCAGCCTCTGTGCCTGGCCCACGCCTGCCCTGCACAGCCCGCCCTCCTTCCTGTGCCAGGCACATCGCACATCTCGCTCCCGCCTCAGCCTACGTGTTGCTCACCAACGGGGACTAAGCACAAGCCCAGCCTCCGCCCCTGCTTTGGGGGTGGGGGAGGGAACTGGAAATCGAACCTAGAGGTACTCTGGCACTGAGCGATGCCCCTGGATGACTGTATCTTTTCATATTTTCTGCAGTACTGGGGATGGAACTCGGGGGCATTCTACCCCTGAGCTACACCCCCAGCCTGGTTTTTTTATTCTTTATTTTGAAACAGGGTCTCACTAAGTCGCAAAGGCCTCACTATGTAGCTGAGGCCGGCTTTGAACCTGTGGTGCTCCGGTCTCAGACTCCCCAAGTACTAGGATTACAGGCGTGTGCCACCCAGCCGGGTGTTTCATCTTTTATTTTGATATAGGGTATCACTACATTGCTCTCCAACTTTCCTTCCTCCTGCTCCAACCTCCCAAGTAGCTAGGTTTGCAAGTGTATGCCACCAGGCCGGCTCATTCTTTCCCTTTTTTTTCTTTTGCAGTACTGGGGATGGAACTCGGGGGCATTCTACCTCTGAGCTACACCGCCGGCCTTGTTTTGTTTTGTTTTTTTTGTGGTACTGGGGTTCCTGGAAACCCTTCTGCCTCTGGGCTACACTCCCAGACCTATATTTTTTTATTTGGAAACAGAGTCTCTTAAGCCACCGTGGCTGGCTTCAAACCTGCGCTTCGAACCTGCGCGATCCTCCTGTCTCCGCCATCCAAGTGCGGGGATTACAAGCGTGCGCCACCACGCCCGGCCGTTTTATTCTTTATTTTGAAACAGGGTCTCACTAAGTCGCAAAGGCCTCACTAAGTAGCTGAGGCTGTCTGTGAACAAGGATCCTCCTGTCTCAGCCTCCCAAGTAGTGGGTTTACAAGCTTGAGTCATCATGCCTGGCTTTTTTTTTTTTTTTTTTTTTTGACTGAGGATTGAACCAAGGGGCATTCTACCTCCAAGCTACACTCCCAGCCCTTTCTATGTCTTATTTGGAAATAGGGTCTTGCTAAGCTGCTGAGGCTGGCTTTGAACCTGTGATCCTCCCGTCTCAGCCTCTGAGTAGCTGGGGTTGCAGGTGTGCGCCACTGGGCCTGGCTCATCTGGAAGCTCTGTAGGAAGTTTAGGCGGAGCGGAGCGGCCCTCCGCAGCTCCCCTCGCCACCTGTGAGCAGTGTGCGTTCACAGCAGCGTCCCTGCTGCTGCGTGGGACTCCGCCAGAGCGGGGCCCGTGTCCATGCAGCTGAGGGCCCCGTGAACGGTGTGGGCGGTGGCGCTGGGGGGTCACGGGTCTCCTGTGGCTGGCCCGCCACGGCCCCAGCTGATTCTCTCGAACAGTAGACGAGTCAGCTTGAGGCTGGGCGAGCGCGCAGGACCCTGGTGGGAGAGAGCGTGGCACTTGCATTCCACTCGGGAGGAGGAGGAGGGGCGTTTACTTAAAAACAGGCACAGCAAACTGGACCAGGGAGAAGGGGCGATTCCTGGACGGTGGGCCCTTCCCACCTGTCTGCCTAGTTTCCAAACACTGGGCTCTAGTCAGGAGCCAGAAAGAGGCTTCTGTTGCCATAGTAACCTGGGTGCTCCCGGAGCCTATGCACAGGCCTCAGATAAACAACTATGCGGAGAAGAAAAGGCGCAGAGAGGGGAAAATGGCGAGAAGTAATCCTACAAATGTCACCAGTCAGCCGGGCATGGGGCGCACGCTTCTCACCCCAGCATTCAGGAGGCGGAGGCAGGAGGAGCGTGGTTCGCGGACAGCCTCAGTGAGGCCCTGTGCAACTCAGTGAGACTCTGTTTCAAAATTAAAAGGACCAGCCGGGCGTGGTGACGCATGCTTGTAATCCCCGCGCTTGGGAGGCTGAGACAGGAGGATCCCACAGGTTCGAAGCCAACCTCAGCTACTTAGTGAGGCTCTCAGCAACTTAGTGAGACCCTGTTTCCAAATAAAATAGGTCTGGGAGTGTGGCCCAGAGGTAGAAAAGCCCCTGGGTTCAGCCCCCAGTACCACACACACATAAATAAAAGGACTAAAAAAAATAGGGGACTGGGGGTGTAGTTTGGAGGTAGAATGTCCCTGGGTTCCATCCCCAGTACCCAGGGGGAAAAAAATGCCACAAGCTACACTCTAAATATGAAACTTGGGAGCAGGGAGCGGAGCCCTCTCCTGCACGGGGACAGGCGCGGGCTCCTGCCTAGCCACATCAGCTGGGAAGCCCTACTGACACGCACATCTGTTACTACTAAACACTCAGCATCAGTATTTTCCTAACCGCTTTTTTCTTTGCCTTTAAAGGGTCACCGTCTGCCAGGCCGCCAAACCCCAGCCTTCTCAGTTCGCAGCCACCACATAAAGCGACTATTAGAACTTCAAACGAAGACTTTGGTCCCGGAAATGGCCTCATGCAGTTTTTTTCCTGAGTAGAGACACCAGGGAAATGTCAGAGGTACTGGAAACCCACACCCTGCAAAGCTTAACAAACAGGACAACCGCGTCCCTGGGAGGATGAGTAACCCCAGCCTGATTTGATTTGCAAAGGAAACACGCAGATTGAATCGGATGGCCTGGACGTGTCCTGGAGGAGGAGCGGGAGGGAGAGGAAGAGGGCTAATAGGAGTGGAATGGTGTGTTTACCTTAACACCTGCATCTCCTCGGGGGAGTTCCGCAGCTCGTCCTGGAGGCGCCGCCAGCGCAGGCAAGCCCTCAGCTCCTGCTGCTCCCGGGCCTCGCGAGGGTCCAGCTGCGTAACACACAAACATGTGCACAAACTGCGTCACCGCGCTGGTCAGGCCTGCCCCACATCCGCGGGCTTGACGGGGCCGGCTCTGCTCTTCCGCCGAGTTCCCCACCAGGAAAGCGAGGGCCCGGCACTCTTGGGGCTGCTCAAAGAAGAGTCACCCGCACACCCCGCGCTGGCGGGTGGCGGAGCGGGCCTGTCCCCTATTTCTGGAACCACACCACTTCCAGGACGCGTACCTGGCCTGGGGAGAGGGGGACTCCCTAGGGCCACGTCCCTCTGATCCCCACCGGCCTCCTTTCCTGCTCTGTCTTTCTGCGTGGGGTGGGACGGCCCCTCCATTAACCTCCTGTTTTCCCCAATCTTCAATTTGGTTAAGGACTGTTTACAGTGGAGCCTGTTAATGCAACCCAGATGACTCTGTTTGCATACAACCCGAAGGAGCGCAGTGCCTGGACTCAGTCTGGGGGAGTAAGAACGGGAACATAGTCCGGCGGCCACTTGCTGAGTCTCTGGGAGGAGGAGACTGGGCTACACAGGCCCGTCTAGAAATCAGTAATTCGTTCAGCAGATATTTATGAGTCTCTTCTAGGGCTTGGGCAGGTTATGGACAGCGCCTCTACTTTGGAGGGGGAAGTACATTAACAGGTAACATTGGACGTTAAAGAAAAACCCCTGTGCCCCTCGCCCACCAGGAGGGTCAACGGCTTTCCTGTGGAGGGGGCGGCGGCTGAACTTTCCTCCAGGAAAAGAGAAGTCAGCCAGGAAGCAGGATGTCACGGATTGGGGGCACACACAAGGCTGGTGGGACCCAGAAAGAGCATCACGTGCTTAGAGCGGGCCCCCCTGGGGGAGGCAACAGTGCTGAGAAGCTGGCAGAGGCCGTGACACAGCCTGGGCGTGCCCGCTGCTACACACCACGTCGCGCCCCCAAGTGTATGTGCTGGAGACCTAACCCCATTGTGACTCCTCAAAGATAGGACCTTTGAGGAGGCCATAAAAGGGGCCAGTCCCCGGGGTGGCGGCACGCTCTTGTCATCTCGGGACTTGGGAGGCTGAGACAGGAGGATTGCAGGCTCCAGGCCCGCCTCAGCAACTGAGCAAAACCCTTGGCAACTTGGCGAGACCCTGTTTCAAAATAAAAAAATAAAATAGGGCTGGAGGTATAGCTCACAGGTAGAACGCCCCTGGATTGAAACTTAGTACCCGCCCCCAAAAGACAGAAGCCTCGCCAGAAATCAGCCCCGGCACCACCTTCACCTTGGTCTTCCGGACTCTGGCACTGTGGAAAGAAAACCACGTCTACGGCTTATGGCCCCCAGTCTGTGTGGCTGCTGTTGCTTTATTTCTGTGGTACTGGGGACGGAATCCAGGGGCATTCTACCTCTGAGCTACACACCCAGCCCTATTTTATGTTTTATTTTGAAACAAGGCCAGGTTGCAGAGGGCCTTGCTACGTTGCTGAAGCTGGCCACGAACCTGCAATTCTCCCATCTCAGCCTCCCAAGTAACTGGACTTACAGGCGTGCACCACTCTGCCCCGCCCAGCCTGTGTTTTTTGATCATGGCAGCCTACAGCTACGAACTAATGTGTCAGTAAAGGAATTAGACCAGCTACGAACTAATGTGTCAGTAAAGGAATTAGACTTGATCCAGGCTGATGGCAAGCGGAACCGTTCGGTCTCGCAGCTCCATCCCTGTCCCCGAGGAAGGCCACTCTGGGTGGAACGCTGGCTCCGGCTCCGTGCTTCGTGGTTCTGTGTGCTCAGCGGCACAGAGCAGTCTCTCCGCTGCAGTGGACCACTGCCAGCCACGCCTGCTCAGGTCTTCTCCACCAGGGGCTGCTGCGGACCAGGAGAGTTGTACGAGGTGGCACCTGCTCCTGAAGCGGGCACTGGTCAGATGCCGGCACCAGCTCAGTCTAGCCCTCACGGTAAGGCGTAGAGGAGAGTGGATTTTCTCTGGAAATGTTTCCAGACTGTGCTAGCGTCTAGAACGGCCATTTTGCCCGAGGGATGTGCGTATTTCACATTTCTTTTTATTTTGTGGCCCTGGGTATTGAAGCTGGGGAGGGCGTTGGGTTACCGCTGAGCTACCCCCTCACTGCGTTGCCCAGGCTGGCCTGGACTTGGGAGCCCCCTGCTTCACCTCCTGAGCTGCTGGGGAAATAGGCCTGCGCCCCCAACCAGGCATGCATTCACGTCGTAGAGAGTTCTGCACACACTTCAATAGATGTAGCGGGTGGACTTCCATGGGGCCCACGGAGAAGTCACCCTCGCACAAGGGCTTCCTGGCCCCGGGCTGACCTGGCCTCTCCTACCTTGGAACTCTCAGGATCGTGGGCGCCCACCTCTTTTCTAGTGTGTTCTCTCCTTCCAGAGTGCTTTTCTGAATCATCCTCTCACGCCTACAGATGGAGCATGGGATGGGCAGGGAAGCTGCCCGGATGGGAGCGTCTGTCAGCAGGTAGGGACGGGGGCTTGATGCAGGACCCAAGCAGGGCCACCAAGGGGGAGCACTGGAAATGCAGGCGGGGATGGGTGGAGGAGGGCTGTCTTTGGGGGATGAGGAGATAAAGGACAGAGATGCCATTATTCCTGAAATATACGCGCCGTCGCCATGAAAGTGCCATTCTGACTGTCTCAGCACAAAACACAGCACGGAAGAGATCGTGGCGGTGGCATGCTGACGTTAAAGCTTGCTGAATGCCTGCCATGTGCAGAGTGGAGAGACTGGAAGCGGGAGAGGGCAGGCTTCTCTCATATACCCTCCATGTGCCTGGCATGTGCTAAGCTAGCTCAGTTACTATCCCATTCCCCCTTCTTACATCCATTCTACAAATGGGGAAACTGAGGCCCCTGGGAGCTAAATGTCCTTTCTGTACTCAGAAAGCTGGTGGACAGCAGAGCTGGGATTCAAGCTGGGTCAGCGCACAACCAATTGCTTTATTCTTCATTCACTACTTGCCAATGGACATCTGGGATTAGGACTCCTGGTTTACATTTTAATCTGATTATTTAAAACACGCAGTACAGCTGGGCATGGTGGCGCATGCTCGTAATCCCAGTGCTTGGGAGGCTGAGACAGGAGACAGCAGGTGTGCAGCCAGCCTTGGAACTCCACACTTAGGGAGATCCCGTTTCAAAATAATGGAATAAAATAGGACTGGCAGTGTAGCTTGGAGGTAGAACGTCCTTGAGTTCCATCCTCAAAGGAATGTTTGAGTACGGCCTTTCCTCCACACCTCTGCTCTCAGGCCTCCTTACCAGACACAGCCTTCTCTGACCACCTTCTAAAACAGCGCCCCCACTCTCTGTGGGGCTCAACTCTCTCTCTCTCTCTCTCTCTCTCTCTCTCTCTCTCTCTCTCTCTCTCTCTCTCTCTCCTAGAGATTGAGTGAAGGGGCCTTCTCCATTTCACACTGAGGCTGGCTATGAAGTTAACCATCTAACAGGTGCCACAGATTCTACCTGTGGTCTACACCGCCGCCCGTTTTATTTTTTATTTTGAAACAGGGTCTAAAGTCACTGACGCTGGCCTCCAACCTGCAACTCTCTTGTCTTGGCCTCCTGAGATTAGAGGCATGCGCCACCATATTCTCCTTACCGCTGGGCCAGTTCCTACTTCTTTTGTCTGCTTTCTCTTCTCCCTGAGCCTCTGGAGAGCAGGGCTTCCCTCTCTGGTACTCAGCCCGTGTCCTCTGAAGGAGCCCTGGCTGGGCAGGGAACCCACCTGCTGTGCTGCGGCCCAGAACACGTCCTCCAGGTGCGTGGCGAACCCCTCGCTGAGCCACTCCTCTGTCCAGTCGCGGGCCCCGATGGCGAGGCCGAACCAGGCGTGAGCAATCTCATGGCAGAGGTGTGTCCCACAGCGCCGGCCTGTGCCCGTCAAGGTGCTCTGAGAGAGGAAGATGATGTGTGGGCTGCGGATAATAGGGAGAAGACACGCGGAGTCCTGTTAGAGCCTGCCCGGCCCCGCCGGGCGCGCCTTAGCAGGGAGCCTGTCATTACCGCGTGCCTGCTCGATCACGAGCGTCAGGTTGAGGCGGCGATGCTTTTGGACCTAAAGTGGCGGTTGCCGTTCCTGGCAGCGGTTCAGGCTGCCGTTTCTGCTAGCAGTTGTCTCCGTCATCAGGCGGCTATTACCTGTAATAAGTCACCTGCGCCCAAGTTTTACATGGAAGAAATTACAGGGCGAAGGGAGCATTGCCCTGCAGTGCGGACTGTAAAAGGCCAGCAGGTGTGAGATGTGAAGCCCACGCTACCAAGAGAGTGATCAAAGACCGCCTTCAGCCCCAAATCCCAGCGGCTCCTGGAGGCTGCAGAAGTCACGCAGAAGGCAGGAAAAGCCCAGGGGCCTGAGGCCAGCCTTTCCGCTTCACACTGAGGCTGGCTGTGCAGTTAATCATCTAACAGGTGACACAGATTCTTCAAGAGCCCGGATGAGGGCTGAGTCTCTGGAAAACAAAGCCTTTCAGGGGACTATGTCCCCTGTTTTTAGATCCGCATGACATAACAAAATTAGCTGGGAGAGAGAAGGCAGAGAACTAACCCACCCAGGTGTGCAAACGGCCCAGGGCTGGTACCAGCTGGGGAGATTTATCTAATCTCACTTCCCATACCTTGTTTTAAAGCCCCAAATACCATGATTAAAATTGCATAGATGAAGGGAGGGGAGGAAGGGGCTGAAGACAGAAGAGGCAAACAGAATCCTTCCTCGGCTCGCCTCTGGCGTTTATCACTTACCCAGGACTTGTTTACAATCTCCCTAATGAAGAATTCGCTCTTAAAAAAAAAAAATCACTCCTCCGTCAATTGAACAAACCAGTTATGAAACCTTCCAAATTAAGAAACCGTACACACCGGTTCTTTCTTCCCAAAGCCATTTGTCGGCCAGCATGGCAGCTCCGTGCAAGCCAAGACTGCTTGCAGATTTTTTCGTCCGCCCCCACAGCCACCATTAGAGAAAACCCCACCTATGTTTTCCTTGCACAAGGTTGCCCATTCAGCCCCGAGAGCCCAACTGCAACCGTGGGAGTCAGGTCTGCCAAAACAGACAGCTTTCATGTGAACTAATAACAGGGCAGGCGTGCCAACCAAAGAGCATCTGCCAGGCCAGCGGGTCCACCAGAAACCCCAGGAGCCGAGGACTGAGGCGCCGAGGACAAAGGGGTGCTCGACAACTGCTTCCACGGTGGTTCTGAGCACAGACCAAGGAAAAAAACAGAGGAAGAAAGGAGGAGGGAGGGACCCGGAGGCCGGGACGGCTGGCTCACTGAGAAAGTGGTCCCGGTGAGAAGACAAGGGCAACCTGGCATTTGCAAATGACCCTGGGCTCTGGCTTGTGAGGTGTTACAAGAAAAGCCACAGCAATGTACCGAGTAAATAACATTCCAGACATTCTGCTGGCAGCCGTTCTCCCTTTTGGCTAAAACAAAACAGAAGCAACTTTCAACTTATAAACAGGCTCAGAAGGGAGCCTGCGCGGGAAGGGCCCGCCGGGGAGTGGCAGCCTGGCACGGGGTGGTACGCGCTCGCTCGCCGGCTGACCGGCCGCCCAGGCCAGCAAGATCTCACCAGATGATGACTGGAGTCACAGCAAGACTGCGCAGGCACAGAAAGCGCCACTGTCGGGGAGACCTGCCGCTGGCCTCCGCTTTGCCGCACCTCCCCAGAAGGCCAGGAGCCCGCACAGGCAGCCACAGGGGGGTGACTCACCCTCCTGCACCCGAAGTCCACACTGAGCGCCGCGCACCTGGCCTGGGCGCTGGGGAGGTCCACCTGCCATCTGCAGCCCTTCTTTGGAGCCAGGGATAATGGTATTTCCTACTGTCCTCTGAGGAAGAAACTTAAACATCCTTCCAGATGGGGAAGGAGAGTGTGCAACTGGGTATAAACGGCCCCATTATAGTGAAACGTGTCCTCTCCCTCAAAAGCACTTTTCCCACTGGGACTCGCACCCTCAGCCTTAGAGACCAGGTCTGCGCTCCGAAGTTGACTTTACCCACGGCGTTTTCTGAGGCTATTTCCCCAGGAAGAAAATGTCCCTCCCTCTCCTCTTCCCCTTCCTCCATTCCTGATTAGCAGGGGTAGCACCCAGGGGTGCTCTACCTCTGAGTTATGCCCCCAGTCCTATTTTATTTTCTATTTTGTTTTTTTTTTTATTTTTTTATTTTTTTATTTTTTGGTGGTACTGGGGTTCCTGGAAGCCCTTCTACCTCCGGGCTACACTCCCAGACCTATTTTATATTTTTGAAACAGGGTCTCTTACGCCAGCGCGGCTGGCTTCGAACCTGCGCGATCCTCCTGTCTCCGCCTCCCAAGCGCGGGGATGACAAGCGTGCGCCACCACGCCCGGCTTATTTTCTATTTTGAAACAGGGTCTCATCTAGGCATGGTGGCATATGCGTGTAATCCCAGTATTTGGGAGGCTGAGACAGGAGGATCACAGATTAAAGGACAGCCTCAGCCACATAGCAAGACTCTCCGCAACCTAGAAAGACCCTGTTTCAAAACAAAAATAAAAAATCAAAAAGAACTGCGGCAGTAGCTCAGTGGTAGAATGCCCTGGGTTCAACTCCCAGTACAAAGAAAGAGAGTAAGAGAGAAGAGGGAGAGGAAAAGATGAAAAAAGAAAAGAAAAGAAACAGAAACTTTACACTAAGTTACTACAGGCTAGCCTCGAATCTGTGATCCTTTTGTCTCAGCTTCCCAAGTACTAGGACTAAGTTAAGTTTTAAAAATTTTATTAAAATGAGCCAGGCGTGGTGGCGCACACTTGGAATCCCAGTATTCAGGAGGCTGAGACCAGAGGATCGCGGTTCATGGCCAGCCTCAGCTACTTAGGCCCTCTGCAACTCAGGGAGACCCTGTTTCAAAATAAAGAATAAAAAATAGGGCTGGGAGTGTAGCTTGGAGGTAGAATGCCCCTGGGTTCCATCCCCAGACCCGCACACACACACACACACAAAATTATTAAAATGAACTAGAAACATGAGGTTAGTTTTTGACAACCTTTCCCGGGGATTTTAGCAAAGCTTTGACATGAAAGGATCAATAAATAAAATATTATTTCAAGGAGAAAATTATATTTAAGTAAATAGAAATTTTTATTTATTTTTTTTATTTTTTGGTAATACAGGGGATATTGAACCCAGAGGCCCTCTGCCTCTGAGCTACATGCCCATTCTTTTTTTGTTTTTTAATTTTGAAGCAAGGTCTCACAAAGTTGCCCTGTGAACCTGCGATTCTGTCTCAGCCTCCCAGGTCCTGGGATTAGAGGTGGCTGTACCTCACGCAGCTGGTAAGTAGACTTTTTATTTTTCTTGTACTGGGGATCGAACCCAGGGAAATTCTACCTCTGAGCTATAGCCTCAGCCCCATTTTTTAAAATTATTATTTTTATTTTGAAATGAAGTCTTGCTAGGTTGCTGAGGCTTTTCTCGAACCCGCGATCCTCCTGTCTCAGTCTCCCAAGTACTGGGATTATAAGCATGCGCTAGCACCCTGCAGCCTAGCTAAGGAGACTTTTTTTTTTTTTTTTTTTTGTTGCAGACCTAGGGATTGAACCCAGAGGCATTCTACCTTCAAACTATACCCCCAGCCCGATTTTTTATTCTTTATTTTGAAACAGGGTCTCACTGAATTGCAGAGGGCCTCACTAAGCAGCTGAGGCTGGCCATAAACCTGCGATCCTCCTGTCTCAGCCTCCCGGATGCCAGGATTACAAGCGTGCGCCACCGCACGTGGCCCAGTCACTTTTACTTTTTAACTGCCTTTCTTCAACAGCAAATAAAGAAAAGTAAGGTCACTTCTAGGTTAATATTAAATATTCCTTTACTAGCAGATAATCTACGTGGTAGATTACCTACCATCAAAACAGAAGAACATTTAGTTCTCCACCGCGCCCTGATGTATGGGGTTCACTCCCAGGAGCCTCGCACGTTCCTGCGCTCTGAAGTCTCACCCGTGTCCTACTCAGCCAGCTGGCGGTCCAGCTCCACTCCGACAGGGCCTGGTTAGAAAAGGGGGTTTTCTCCCCCCCGCCAAGGGTCTGCTGTCACTGAGTGCACAGCGCCAACTATGATTCCACCCCTCATTACAGGGGATGTGGGATTATTCTTCCTAACATTTTTACCCTAAAGATTTCTTTTTCTAAATCACATAGAGTAGGAAAGTACTGCTTGGCTTGGAGTCTCCTGCTGGTGCGGGCGAGGGAGGGCAGGTGGGCACTGTGGTCAGTCTCCCCAGGAGACCCCCTGCTGCAGGGGTGCGACCGTGGCCTGCCCCTCACTATTAAAAACATCGTGGCTGGTCTGTAAGCCGTTTCTCAGGACTGTTCCTTAATGCTACTGACCCACCCAGCCGAGAATGCTGTCCATTAATTTAAAACATGTTTCCAACAGAGGAGGAAGGAGAGGCCTCATTACCCCCAGGAGCTGCTCGGATCCTTCGGGAGGAATTCAATTTGGAACGGAAATGGAGAATTTCATCAGACCTTAAGTAGGAGCTGGGGTTTGATTTATTTCTGCTCTTCCCAGGGAGGCCTGACCAGTGCAGCCCATCTTGCTGCCCAGGGAGCAGGACAGCAGTTAGCAGCTCCCGCAGGTTGCACAAGCAGAGGGGGTGGGCAGGAAACTGCCTTCAGGCCGCCCTCCCATTAGAGCTGATCCCCTCCTGAGAGCAAACTCGCTTTTCCTACAGATCCTCCGGAGGTGTCACGTGGCCACATCCATCGAGCTTGAACTTCTTGTGGGTTTAGCCTGGCTCACGATTTCAACCGCACATGAAACCCACTATCTGATGGCGAAAAGAAAGACCCATGAAAGAGGGCCCAGTCCCTGCCCACCAGGGTCCAACTGGATGGCTCTATGGGTCTGAGAATCCCGCAAAAGCAACTTTGGTTTGTGAGACTTAATTACCTGGCAATGTGATCTGAGCAACTGAATTGCACGCTTGTCGTGGTCAGGGGCAACTGGAACAAATCCTCACCGCCCCTGCCTTAGCTTCCTAACATGGCTTCCCTTCCCGAGGGATGCAGTGATGCTCGCCGGCCATCAGCCGAGGCATCCGCCTTCACTCCCTTCTCCCAGCTCAGTCTGATGTCGGGATGCGCCCGTAGCCCAAGATGAACGGCAGCTCTAAACACTTGGAAGAAAACTCGCTGCATCTGATCAGTGTTTACAGGGACCTAGGCTTAGAACAAGAGGCTGATGTTGGTAAAGTTTTATTTTAAGGAGTCTGAAAACAAATAGTAAAGCATCTACTCATTTACCGGGGTGGATCTGGGCTCGGTCTGCCAACGTGGCTGACCGACCGAGCAGGGCGGGTGTCAGGGCTGTGCTCCGCACACTGCCACCAAATCGCTCTCCTTTCCTGCGGACTCACAGGGCTTCGTGCTCAACTAGACGGGTGTTACTCCACGGGAGAGGACTCATCAACCCATTTTGTAGATGCTGCAGTGAACACAGGGAAGGCACCAGGCCAAGGCACACGGCGGCCAGGCGGCGGCGGGAGGCGGTGAACCGCTCTTCTGCCCCCTCTGCCTCGGCCTGTCACTTCTAGGCTCCCCGGCCGAGTCAGCCCAAGCCCGGGGCTGCGATGGCCTGCCCCCAGGTACTTGTCCTCAGACTCCACCGCAGGGAAGCCGCCGGGCGCACCCTGGGGCCTCTGCTCCCTAAACCTGCAGCAGGGCCAGAGCTGGCCCAAGGGTGTCAGCCTTTTGATCAGCAATGCTTTTCCTGGTGAGGAGGAGGGTGGAGAAGGAGAGGAGAAGAAGGGGAGAGTCAGGGAATCAACACTCTCCACGGCTGATGCCCCCAGAGCCCCAATTCCCGAAGTCCATGCCTCGCTCTTCACGCCCTGTCCCACGCTAGGAGTCCCTCGTGGTCACCGTAAGAGAATGCTTACACAAACAGGCGCGGGAGCGTTCAGCTCAGTTCCCGGTGTACGATTCTGACATCTTGGGAGGACGACGTGCCAGCTGGCTCCTCCTGCCCTCGACCTCCATCTATGTTTTACTCTGTGACACTGGGGCTATGAACCAGGGGCGTTCCACCTCTGAGCTGCACCCCCAGCCTTTTATACTTTTTTATTTTGAAACAGGGTCTTGCTTTGTTGCCGAGGCTGGCTTTGAACTGATGATCTTCCAGTCTCAGCCTCCCGTGTACTGGGATGACAGGCCTGCGCCACCATTCAGACTCTTCCCAGCTATTTTAACTAAAGCATGGTAATCGTCCCAAATAGACATGGCTTAAAGCACCTCACAGACTCAATGGGCTAGAGAAGCCAAGAAGATATAGAATCGGAGCCATGGGTCATGAGGTGGCTAGAGGAAAGAAGGGTAGTGACAGGGGCCAGGACACTGTTTTCTTTTTCCTTTGGTATTGGGATTAAACCCTGGGGGAGTCTACCTCTGAGCTACATCTTTAAAAATGTATTTGTATGATGGGCATGGTGGCACATGCTTATAATCCCAGTACTGCAAAATAAGTAAATAAATAAATAAATAAAGTATTCATTATGCATTATATGTATATATATAGCGATACTGGGCATGGAACCCAGGGGCATTCTACCTCCAAGCTACATCCCCAGCCCTATTTTTTTTTTTTATTCTTTATTTTGAAACAGAATCTCACTGAATTGCAAAGGGCTTCAATAAGTAGCTGAGGCCGGGTCTGGTAGCGCACGCTAGTAATCCCAGAATTCGGGAGGCTGAGACCAGAGGATCGCGGTTCTAGGACGACCTCAGCTACTTAGTGATGCCCTTTGCAACTTAGTGAGACCCTGTTTCAACATAAAAAATAAAAAATAGGGCTGGGGGTGTAGCTTGGAGGTAGAATGCCCCTGGGTTCCACCCCCAGTATTGGAGAAAAAAAAAAAAAAAAACACCCAAAACCTCAATAAGCCAGGTGTGAGGACACAAATCTGGAATCCTTAACTTAAGAGGCTAAGACAGGAGGATCACAGGTTCAAGGCCAGCCTTAGCAACATAGCGAGACCCTCACCAAGTGACCAAGACCATGTTTCAAAATAAAAAATACAAAGGTTCTGGGGGGAGGGGAGCTTGGATGTAGAATGCCCCTGAGTCCAATCCCCAGTACCCAAAAATTTAAAAATAAATAAAACATAAAACGCTCAGTGAAGCCGCATGTGAGTGCCAAAGAATCGGAGAGAAAGCAATTGCGTGACTGTATTTCTAACTCACTTTGGACTCCTTTTCCTCTCTGAATGTTATGAACATGTTCTGCCTGGGAAGTGACTGCATTCTCACAGGCGAGGACAGAGAAGTCACTTTTCATTGACGTTACCGCTCATTCTGGTAACGGTATGACTTAGATACCAGGGACACAGCCGCACCCACACTGCAGAAATATTTACCGCAGCTGAACATGTCTTTTGAATCATCTCTACATTACTCATGAACTCAAAGCTGTACATTTTCTGCTGGACCTGGAGACCTCTCCTGCTACATAAGTAATTACCGATTAAAACCTGTTGGCCGCCTCCACCGGGAGCGCACGCAGGACAAAATGTGATTCTCTCACACCCCTCGGCCCCACCCGCCCTCCCCAACCAGGGCGATGGTGTCTGTTCCCGTAAAGAGAGCTAATAAAATTAACCTCCTCTGTGCTACGGGGAGAATCTTTATTTAATAAAATAATACGTTTTGCTTCGTTCCCAGAACAGCAATAAAATGGTACAAGTGAGAATCGCCGCACTCATCTAGCTGGTTTCCACTGCGCGGACGAGTCTGGCGCCGTGGCCGCGAGGGAGCTCGGGGAACAGCTCTCGTGAAGGGACACGTTTGGGTAGCTTGCGTTGCCCTCAACAAGAACAGTTTGGTGGCTGGTTTCCTTTGAAATACACTCCTTGGATCCACAAATCAGGCCTTCCTGTTCCCCTTGTCTGGAAAAGGCAGCCACAGGATTTCCCAGAGTCCTTAGGAATTTAATTGGCGAGGGAGGCAGAGGCGTGCCCACAGCCGAGAGCAGGCATCCAGGCCCTCCTCGGGCACTGAGGGCTGCAAAGATCCGAGACAGAGTCGGAAGTATATCTCAGCGCCCTGCCGGGGGCCGGCAAAGATGCACACCACGGAGAAAGTCTGGTCTGTATGGCAACGGGCCTGAACGCTGCAGATGGAGAGAGTTCTGGAAGCAGGTTGTTGATGGACTCTTCAACTGGGTTTTGCCTGCCAGGTGGTCACACCGTCAGCGAGCTTTCAGAGCGTGAGGTTATGCTAGGGGGGAAGGAGCCCGGCGCTGCTCCGGGGTGTGGGCATCAGAATCGGTACTATAAGAGAACAGAGGGGACACCCAAGAAACGAGATGCGCAGGAAGACGAGCCCGCGCTCGTGCTGGGGGAGCGGCGAGGAGGGGAAGGAAAGTCACGTTGTGAGCGTGCATCTGGACGCTGCTCACTCTCACCCAGGGAACGCACTAACAAAGATTCTGCGCGCGAGGAATCGTTATCCCCGCTGACACAGAAGTAGATTACGCCAACGGAGAAGACCCAGCTCTCATCTCTGACCCCGCAGGCAGGGGTGTGAGAGCTGATGCGAATCCACGCGGCCAGGCTCATCGGCGTGTTTTGCTCAATCAGTACCAGGGCATACATATCAGACACCTGGGAGGATGAGGTTGCCGGGTTAAAACCAAACAAAACAAAAAATCAAAGAACAAAACACCACAGTCAAGTTTGAATTTCAGATAAGCAATGAATAATGTTTTAGTGTACGTTTCATGCAATATATGCTAAAAATGGCAACCCTATCTGGGCTTACCGTAACAGATCACTAGGACTCGCCCCAGGGAGTCTAATTCCGTAGGCCTCAGCTGGGCCTGAGACTGTGCATTTGATGAAACTCCCACAGGATGCTGATTTTGCTGGTCCAGGGACCATACTCTGAGAGCCTCTGATCTACACAGCGGTGGCCCCATAGTACTAACTTAAAAAAATCCTAAACAAAATCAGTGAGATATTTTTTTTTTTTAGAAATTACGATTTTCAAACTATACTGAAAATTTGAATAATCTGGCCACACTATCCCCATATATCTTTTGTGGCCATCACAACTAAATTGCAACTGTCCCCTTAAAAGAGGGCTTGGGCTGGGTGTGGTGGTACATGCTTGTAATTCTAGTACTTGGGAGGCTGAGACAGGAGGATCGCAGGTTTTAGGCCAACTTCAGCAACTTAGCAAGACTGTTTCCAAATACAAAATAAGGTGGGGCTAGGGTGTAGCTCAGAGGTAGAATGCCCTGGGTTCAGTCTCCAGAACCACAGAAATAAATACATAAATACTTAAAGAGGGCGTGTGCCCTCCCGTTTACTGCTGCCCGATCACTGAGTGCCTCCTACCTCTGACTCCACCTGCCACTTACAGTCGTGTGTGCTTTATTTTTTTTTTAATATAGAAGGATCAAAAGAAAGGTGAACGCCTAGTCTCATTTAAACATCACAAAATGTATGTCTACAGAAACATCACATGTTACCCCGTTACTGTGTGCAATTTTTATGTATCCGCTAAAAATAAATTTAAAGAAAAAATGCAGAAAAATGAAATTGCCCTTATACCCATTTCTTCATCAAGAGTAGACAGAGACAAGCCGGGCGTGGTGGGAAACACTTGTAATTGCATTCCTTGGGAGGATGAGATAGGATCATCACAGGTTCGAGGACAGCTGAGCTACTTAGTGAGGGCCTCAGCAACATTCTGTTTCAAAATAAAAAAGCCGGGTGTGGTGGCACACGCTTGTAATCCCAGCATCCGGGAGGCTGAGACAGGAGGATCCTAGTTCATGAACAGCCTCAGCTACTTAGTGAGGCCCTTTGTGACTCAGTGAGGCCCTGTTTCAAAATGAAGAATAAAAAATAGGGCTGGGGTGTAGCTCAGAGGTCAAATGCCCCTGGGTTCCATCCCCATTACTGCAAAAATAAATAAATAAATAAATAAATAAATAAACAAACAAAAATAGGGCTGGGGGTGTAGCTTAGAGGTAGAATGCCCGGGTTCCATCCCCACTACTGCAAAATAAAATAAAATAATATAAAAATAAAAAATAAAATAGGGCTGGGGCTGTAGCTCAGAGGTAGAATGCTCCTGGGCTCCATCCCCGCCAGCACAAAACAACAACAAAAAAGTATACAGAGAAGACCAAGTGCTTCTTAGGGCATCTTCCACTCCTTCCCAATCTAGATCTGTGGCCCGACCCTTTCTAGACATTTATGTTCAACCTACTGTTCAGTTTTCCTGAAAAATCCTACTATCATCTTTGTTTACATCGAGAATGAGTTAGCAAACCCCTGCTTCATGAAGAGGGCGAAGACACAGACTCCGGCCTAGATAAGGCCTGTCACTATGGGATCCATATTACCAGGGGCAGAATTAATTAGGTTTATTGTATTTTTGAAATCCAAATATAGTTTCAGTTATTACTAGCCACTAATGGCTTATAA
The DNA here is from genome assembly GCF_963383645.1 of Muscardinus avellanarius. Lineage (NCBI taxonomy): Eukaryota > Metazoa > Chordata > Mammalia > Rodentia > Gliridae > Muscardinus > Muscardinus avellanarius. The sequence continues at coordinate 96,700,429 of NC_137799.1, forward strand.
TGAAGGCAGGGCTTGTTAACTAAGCAAACAGCTGACATGTTTGTTTAAAGTGTAAACAGAAAAAAAATCGTGAGTTAAGTGAATGAATTCTCTGACTGTTCTCCAGGGGCTCCAAAGGAACTTTCTGCTGTCACAGTAGACGTCACCACCGTTGTTACAGGATTAGCATGCTAGTTATCTTTATCTGGTCAGGGACCTTCTGAGAGGTCCCTTAGGAAGTAAGCCGCTCTCTTAATTTCTGACTGTGTTCATCTGCGGTGCCACTAGGTAGATGAGGGATTACCTGGCTATGAGGATTCGTAAAGAACTTAGTTTTATGAATAACTGCTATGTTTCCTATGCCAGGCCGTGACTGCAGGACAGGGCAGCCAGCTCACGCAGGTGGAGGCCAGTATGCCTCCGATTTCCAGGGTAGTCCTCGAAGAGGCAGATGGTCATTCTCAGAGGTATCGAACTTAGCGGCATCCCTTAGAAAGGTAATAAGCCTCAGCAGAAACAAAACAAGGTCTGCTCTCCAAGGTGTCCGGTTTTAACTAACCTTCTCATTTGAAACGACAAGCCCTGTGTTTCTTCTCCCGAGTGGAATGCCGTGGCTCTTTGGCTGGCTACAGCTAACGGCCATGTCTGTGGGTGGCTCCTTGGACTCCTCATGGAGAAGGCGTGGGCGAGGATCACAGGAATTCCTTCCCCGCTCAGTACTTCTCCCTGCCCACGTCCCCATGCCTGGGTGGTTGCCTTCTTGTGATCTGAGAGGCATCCAGATCCGTTTGGAATCTAGTCATCAGCAAGTACCAGAAAAGACAACTGAGGCTGGCACACACTGGAAAGGCCCGGGAGCGTGGGGCCCCGGGGCTCAGGGTCCACTGCCGCCGCCAGCGCCCTCCTCTCACTCCTCATCCTTACCTCCTTCCCATCCTCACACCTGCGCCTTCTGGCCACGCGTGGACCACGACAGCTCATTTGCGTGTTCACAGGAAGAGACGTGCAGGCGCGCTGCCGCCGGCAGCATGACACCATCCTCCCAGAAGCAAAACGTCTCCTAAGAAGCCACAGCCAGTTTCCACTCTTTGGTTACCTCTCCCCGGGAGGGAGGCACCCACCGGCAAATCACCAGCCTACGGCGGAGGCTGGGCAGAAGCAGCGTCCCCCGCGGGTGCCACAGCACCTCAGCCTGGCGCCCCTTCTCATAATGACCAGCGGCCATTTGCTCATAAATTGTAGCATCAGCTCTTTGAGTAAGAAGACTAGGAAGGGCCGACACGCCAAGTAGCTCACACTGCAGTGTTAGGAATCCATCACAGTGCGTCTCTACAGACAGAAGGCATTCTGATCATTCAGGCCGGGGACAGGCAAGCAAGGGCCCGCAAGGAAACGTCCTGTCCCAGCTTATCCAGATCCTGACTAGCGTCTGGATTTTATTTCTACCTTCTCATCCTCCACAGAAGACCAAACACGTAGTAAGGCTCAAGGTAGTACTATGTATCACAGTAGACTGTGTGTGTGTGTGTGTGTGTGTTATTCTGGGGATTGAATCCAGGGGCATTCTATATCTGAGCTATAACCCCAGCCCTATTTTATTTTATTTTATTTTTGAAACAGGGTCTCACTAGGTTGATTAGAATCTCAGTAATTGCTGAAGATGTCTTCGAACCTATGATCCTCCTGTCTCGGCTTTCCAAGTACTGGGATTACAGGCGTGCGCCACCACGCCCAGCTTGTCTGGTGGTAGTTTTAAGAACGCGGCTGTCAGCGCAGAGCCCTGGGGTCGGCTCCTGGCTCTCCTACTTACTAACCATCAGCCTATTAGCTCCCTAGAGCTGCGGTGTCAAATGGCCAAAGACTATTCACTTAAAACAGCACAAATATATGACTCTTCAGTTACGTAGGTTGGAAGTTGAACAGAGGCATCACTGGACTAAGATCCGTGCTGCTGGAAGTTGGAAGTGTATGTGTGTGTGTGTGTGTGTGTGTGTGTGTGTGTGTGTGTGTGTTGGGTTGGGTTGGAAGGGACTAAGAGGGTACAGCCTTCTAGGATGCTCGTCATCTGAGCTTCTTGGTCAGGGAGCTGTGCTCAGCACGAACATTCGATAAATGTTAAGATATACCCCTGTGAGTCAGCTACATGCCTCTAATCCCAGTTGAGAAGGCTGAGACAGGACAATCACAGGCTCCAGGCCAGCCTCAGCAACCAGCCCTTCAGCAACTTAGACATTGTTTCCAAATAAAAATAAATAAATAAATAAGAGATATGTACTTCTCTGCCTGTGTTACACTTCAATGAAAAGGTAGGAACGACCAGACACACAAACACACACCCCGGGAATTCTCAATCTCCTCCAATGGAAATTGGGGCGAAGAGTAAGTCAGAGCCCCTTCATAGGGACAGAAATGAAACGTGGCCTCCCACCTGTTCCCTCAATTTTGACGCACTCGAGGCCAGTTGCTAACCCTGACTGCACGAAAGTTGTTTGTGTGTTGAATTTGCTTTTGCCGTAGTCACACCCCTATTGCGAGTGAGCGTTCCCGGCAGCCTCAGACACACCTGCGAAAACAGAAGCAGGGCCGTCACGCAGCCCCGATGCACCACCTCTCAGACACGGGGAAGCACACACGCCCTCATAAACCCCTTTCCACATTCTGACTGCGGTGACATCAGCAACAGGAGCCAGCAGCTGCTCTAAGAAACCTGGAGCGCCATGACGGCACGGATGCGCGCGCCGCTGGACAGCGATCCCACGCTTTCTGCTAACAAACCACCTTGTTCTTGCTGTGTCGTTTCAAAAATGAAACTGTGAGCCAGGTGTGGTGGCGCACGCTTGTAATCCCAGCACTCGGGAGGCTGAGACAGGAGGATCGCGGTTCGCAGCCAGCCTCAGCTACGTAGTGAGGCCCTTTGCAACTCGGTGAGACCCTGTTTCAAAATAAAGCATAAAAAATAGGGCTGGGGGTGTAGCTCGGAGGTACAATGCCCCTGGGTTCCATCCCCAGTAGCACAAAAAAAGAAAAAGAAAAAAGAAAAACTGCGACAGCTACATCGTCTGAGGCCACTGATCGCCGACACCTCTCATCTCTGAAGTTAACCACATTTGCCAGAGATGTCCTGTTTCAAAACAGGGAAGACAAACATGGGCGCGGAGAGATAAGAGCTCGATTTATTTTATTATTTTCTATGGAATGGAATCCAGGGGCCTTCTACCTCCGAGCTACACTCCCAGCCCTATTCTATTTTTTATCTTGAAACAGGGTTTTGCCAAGATGCAAAGTCCCGGGTGGAGAGGTGGGTCGGCACTGAGGCTGGCTCTGGAACCCAGGGCACGCAGCTGAGAAGAGGATCTCAGAGGCCCAGCACCTTCCCATTCTCCTATGAGAAGAGAAAGACATTTTCACCCAAAAATGTTTTATAGCTGGACATGGTGGTACATGCCTGTGATCCCAGAACTTGGGAGGCTGAGACAGGAAGATTACAGGATCGAGGCCAGCCTCAACAACTGAGAGGAACTCTCAGCAATTTAGTGAGGCTCTCTTTCAAAATAAAACAATTAAAAGGGCTAGGGGTATGGCGCAGAGGTAGAATGCCCCTGGCTCAACCCCCAGCATCAATCTCTTGCCCTCAAATGGTTCACAGTATCCAGGCACAGCATGGCCAACAGAGACCCTGTGCCTGAAACTTGCCACAACCAGGGCAGCAGTGGGTTATGAGATCCCTCGGTAGCCATGTTCAGACGCTGCTTCTCAGGTGGACACCGCACAGCCGCGGCCACGGGTCACTAAGCTAAGACGCGCACCCTGCTAACACCTGGCCCCTTTCCTTCCTCCTTCCTTCCCTTTTCTTTCTTCTCTTTCTTTTTTTTCCCTTCCTTCCTTCCTTCCTTCCTTTCTTCCTTCTTTCCTTCTAACAAGGATGCCACTTAGGAAAAGTCTTGGCACATCTTTTTATTTTACTTTCTGGTAGGCTTGTTCACTGGTTTCGTGTGAGAGGGAAATAACACAACTAAAGGCAGGCACTTCATACTGTTTTCCAAGTATAAAAGGTAGATTGTTCACACCTCTGTAACTATAATGGCTTCATTTTTTCTGTGTCTTTTCATTCATTTCTAGGGGTCCAAAAAAAAAAAAAAACACAGGTTGCACACGTCCATGCACAAAAGGCCTGGTATAAAGGAAAACTGGGTTCTGCTGGAGTATCAACGCGTGTAACCTTAACTACAGATGTTTGCTTTTGCAAACGCTGTAATGTATGAAATAAAATATTAATAGCCATTACCTCAGTTCTTCTGAGAACAGCCCTGAGTCACAGCTCTCGTGTGATTTCCACACACGCACCTCACCCAGCGGGCGCCGCTCAGGTTGAGGCTGCGGGAGCCTCAAAGCAGGCGAGACCGGACCAAGGGTGTGATTTAATTCCGTCGTGTTACGAGGAGCTCTGCTTGCTTTGGCGGCTGAGTTCAGGTCTCCCGCATTCATACATTTTAAGACTAATCACCTAAAACTATGATTGGTGGAATTATTTTTAACTCGGAAAAAATATTAGAGAAAGATTAACATCTCTGTTATTTATCAGCAGCTAGATGTGTGATCGCTCAGCTGAACTTACCAGGAAGGATGAAACATTTGTGTTAACGAGACACTTAACGCCTGGGGTCTATGAACTGCGGATACGTGCGATGGAATTTCTATGCGCTTTGTGGATGGTGTTCAGTATTCCAAAGAATCTGGCTTGCTGGGGGCCGAGGCGGATCTGGTCGTGGTGTGTGTGTGTGTGTGTGTGTGTGTGTGTGTGTGTGTCTAAAAATTGGACCCAGGGGCCAATTTTTGGACCCTATTTTATTTATTTATTTATTTATGTATGTATGTATTTATTTATTTTTTGCAGTGCTGGGGATGGAACCCAGGGCCATTCTACTTCCGAGCTACATCCCCAGCCCTATTTTTTGTTCTCTATTTTGAAACAGGGTCTCACTGAGTTGTCGAGGCTGGTCTCTGAACCATCTCAGCCTCCCAACCACCGGGATTACTGGCGCGCACCACCGCGCCCAGCCAGCCATGCCTTCTTGTTAAGCGTTAGGTTCTCGGTGACTTCCAAACTAACTGTTTGATGGGTTTGGCGATGATACGGTTGAATTGCTCGGAAGGGAAGCAGCCCTCAGCACCTGGCACAGTAGACAGCACAGTGCTGGCTCCGCGTGCTCCTCCCGCCTCTGCGCTCTCTCATAGACTGCCAAGTGCTTTCAGGTCAGAGTTTAGAATCGATTCTCAGCTCTCCCAAGAGACGGTGTAATGTGAACGGGACGCTTTTACTGGCGGGGGAGGGGCGCGGTGCCCCAGGCCAAGGCTGAGCCAAAGCTCTCTGCTCCCCGCTCAGCTCAGCGGTGCTGCTCTCGGCCACACTGTTGCTTGGGTCCACCACACCAAGGTGTGTGTGTGTTTTAAATCTGTGCAATAAAATTTAGTGTGGTTGGAGTGGCGGTGGCGGACAGGAACCCACCCACAGGCAAATGACGTCAAAAAAGCTGGAGGGAGACACTGGGCTCCTCTGTTCTCTCTCGCAGCTTCTGCTACGCTAAGCAGCCCGAGAAGGCAGCTGACTTTCCATTAAAAGCAGCCACTTGGGCAGTCATCAGAGGCAGCCTGGTGTCTCCGCCCTCCCCAGCAGGAAAGTGGGAAATAATTTCCATAAGTTGGAAAGGAAGAAACCTGGAGTTCAAAGACCCTTTAGAGCTGGGCAAGGACTCGAAGGTCATCTAGTGACCGCCGCCTCCAAAGCGCAGCCAGGAAGCGGAGACAGAGCAGGCCAGGGACTCATCTTCCTCCCCAGATGTCCAGGGCATCCGCCCTCTCTGCCATGCTGTCTCTGTAAAGCACTGCCTATGTGGCTGGCTCTCAGAGGAGACAGTGGCCTGTGCTCCGTCTGCTGAGCGCTGGCGTTGTTCAGACTCAGGAGCTGCAGGGAGAGCTGCCCGCACCCTGACAATGAGGCCCCGGAGCTCGCCGGGAAACGCCTGTGTGCGTGTGAGCGTGCATGTGTGCGCCTGTGTGTGCATCCACAGGTGGCTTTGAGGCACTCAAGACCAGGCGGGCTTCCTCTCTCCTGCCTCTTCCCACAGAAAAACACCTGAAGAGCAGGAATGGCTTTTCCTTGTGGTGTCCGAGGCCAGGCCAACACTGTCTCTGTACAAAGGGGCCTCCTTGGAACAGAGCACTCTTGCCCACGCCAAGCCAGGTGCTGGGCCTCTCGGCGCTTCTGTTCCCTCCTGGAAAAAAGGACCATGAAGAGCAGGGGATGGTGGCAGACTCCTGTAACCCCAGTAAGACAGGAGGATGGCAGGTTCAGGGCCAGCCTCGGCAACCCAGCAAAGCCCTTAGCAGACTAGCACGACCCTGTTTCGAAATAAAAAAGGGCTGGAAGTGTAGCTCAGAGGTAGAATGGCCCTGGGTTCAGCATCGGTACAGAGGGCAAAAGGAAGAAAGGAAGAAGGAAGAAGGAAGGGGAAGGAGATGAGCGGGAAAGGTGAGGGGAGGAAAGGGAAGGGCCCTGGGTGCTGTGCGGGACACCTGGGAAACGGAACCACCAGCAGGCTGCCTGCTCATTGTCCCCCTGGCTGCCACTCTGAGTCTTTGGGAAACCAAGAGTGTCTCATTTAAACATCCTGTGATATCACTCACAAAACGTCTTCCTTAGGAAATTCGTGTTCCCACCTGTGACCTTCCCCGGGGAAGTCTTCCATGCATAAAGGGAACAGCGATACGCTTTGCCTTCCAAAGGCCCTTCGCGTCTACCTTCTGCCCTTGTACTCAGCATCAACAGCTTTATGAGAGGAGAGGCTTTTTTGTTCCTTCAGGTGAGAAAAGAGCGGTTTAGCCAGAAGGAGCAGCAGTGAAAGGTTTGAGTCCCCCTGCACCGCAGGGGGCAGGGCCGGAAGCTAGGAGGTGGAGCTCTGCGATTCCGGGAGGGGACCAGGCCTCCCTGTCAGGAAGAAGAGAGTGCAGAGTTCAGAGAGGACCCCCGAGAGGGAGGGAGGCACTCTCTCCCCGCCACCAGCCCCCGCGGCCACGCGGGGGCTGGAGGCCGATCTCCCACGAATAAAGGCATCCATAATATCTACTATGGATCTCCGCGTGTCTCTATGCGCCAGTGGGACTTGCTTAATATATTATCATTCATTCAGCAAGCCGGCAGGGGAGCGCCCAGCTCTGCTTCCTACCACCACGGGAACCGAGGTCCAGGTGTGCAGGCGCTCAGCCCGAGCTTGGCAGTGCATTCAGGAACATGTACATCGAAGGTGGAGGGCCATGCTGAACTAGTCTACTGAGGGCCTACCAGGTACACAAAATAAACAAAAGTGGCGTGGCCTAGGGTCCTCGTGTTGATCACAGCCTCGCTGGGTTAGTCAAGAAGCGAAATTCTTTACTTCTGTATTTTAGTTCTGACATCTGCACCGCAGGCACCCGGGTTCTGTTTGGATCTACACCCCACTGCACGATCTCCTGCTGCTTCTGGCACTGCGGCCCCCTTCCCGCCTCTCCCTTCCCTGCAGAGACAACAGGGGCGACCGAGGGCCCTCACCGCGCCTCACTGCTTCGGTCTCTGTGTTGGCGGTTGTTAGTGATGGCTGTTGTTATCTGACTGCTGATAGATTGCATTATTTGTAGGTTTCTATCATAGTGTGTGTGTGTGTGTGTGTTCCAGAATATATTTTATGGTAGGCTTTAATCTTTAATAGGGTTGGACCAAGAGTGTGAAGTGAGCAGCTTTCTGGGCTCAGTGACATGTAGATGGAAGGTATATCTGAATCACCGGCCACTATCTAAATATAACTATGGAAAATAAGTGACAGAAGAAATGCATTTTTATGTTACCAGAATTTTAAATAAACATTTTAGCTTTTCCTTTTCTGTATGTTCTCCTCCTCTTCCTCCTCCTCCTCCTCCTCCTCCTCCTCCTCCTCCTCCTCCTCCTCCTCCTCCTTTCTTCTTTTTTTTAGAATGTCCCTGAGACCCCGGGGCATTTTACCTCTGAGCTACATACACCCCCACCCTATTTTATTTTTTATTTTGCTGAGGGCCTCACTAAGTTGCTGAGGCTGTCTGTCTGTCTGTCTGCGATCCTGCCTCAGCCTCCCAAGTGCTGGGATGACAGGCGTGCCCCCCACACATGGCTCTGTATGCACTTCCTTATGTCTTGCTGACAGGCTAGCCCCTCTCCCTCTCACCTCTGTGATGTGGGATGTGAGAGGGTTTTTAGTGCAATTCTCACAGAGTTTTATGACATTCTAAAGTCATCCATCTTGAATAGCATGTACACAGAATATAAAAAGAAACCCGTATTTCAAATTTACTAAAAGATCACTGATTAAAATGAACGAAACATAGTCTTTAATCAAAAAACAGAGAGACAGAAATCACGTAAAAGCAGAAGTAGCAACTCAAAAATTATTTTCTTGGTTTCTATTCTGTTGCAGCCACACAAGCCGTCCCTTTGAATGTGCTCGTGAATAAGATATCTGTTGTGCTTTTGTACAAAGAACAAAGATGCTTTTATCAATTCTCAAAAGTCTGTAGGGCAAGCCATTCATGCTCTCAAACCCCCGAAAACCCTTTCAGCAAATAATGAAACCCATCAGCGGCAAATGTCAACATACTAATTTGTTAAATGCAAAACAAAAGCAACATTCAGACAAAGCGCTTCATTTCATGTTATATCAGCGCTCCAATTTGTCCAAGTTCATGGCAGCCCACAGATCATGCAATATTAAACAGGACTGGATTACAATGGCTAAAACTGGAACAATCCGCTCCCCTTAGCTAGATGCTAGCAGAGGAGCTGGGCACCACCCTAGTGCACCAGCCCCGTCCAAACCACTAGGAAGTCTAGACAGATGCTTATTTCTAAGAAAGAGCTGTTGGCATAACCCCAATACATGGGTTTAAGGTGGATAAGAAACCCGAAACACAAAATTAAAGTCCTCGAGAATACCTTAGGACTTATTTAATCCAGTAAGACCAGTCAGAGAAAAATTAACTCTCTTTTTATTTTTATGGTGGTGCTCAGGATCAAACCCAGGGCCACAGCTGCAAAATGAAAATTTTAAGGATATAAAAACTATGTCGGGCGCGGTGGCGCACGCTTGTAATCCCCGCGCTTGGGAGGCGGAGACAGGAGGATCGCGCAGGTTCGAAGCCAGCCGCGCTGGCTTAAGAGACCCTGTTTCCAAATAAAAATATTAAAAAATAGATCTGGGAGTGTAGCCCAGAGGTAGAAGGGCTTCCAGAAACCCCAGTACCACCAAAAAAAAAAAAAAGAGAGAGAGAGAGATAAAATATACGAGAGCATATTCTTTATTTTTATTGTTGATCATGATAAAAGGGGCTTAACTGAGACCATCACATCCCACAGTCTGGCAGACTTTTAAAACTTTTTAAAGGAAGCAGCAGGTAGGCATTCTGAGGAGCAAACGCTCTGTCTGCAGCGTGAGAAGGGCAGCCTCGGGACAATGTCGTGATGAAGGAAGTCTTTCCATCAGAGGACGCTGAGTGCCCTGGAGGACGCGCAGCTTACTGTCAGAGTCCTAGAGGGCCGGCGGAGGCTTTCACACCAAACACATTTGAGTTCAAGTCCTGTCTCAGATGCATGATAACGGTGTGACCTGGAGCCAAGGTTTTACCTCTGTGGGTCTGAATGTCCCCTCTGTGAGAATCCTGACCAGGCTGCCGGGGAGCGGTAAGACCTTCAGGAATGGCACGCAATGGGCCTCTGTGTCTTCTGATGCAGAGATGCTTTGGTCAGGTTTCCCTCAGATCACCTCATTTTACCTGCTTTCTTTTAGGAGAAATTAATTAGCGTGGGCCCATGGGAGGCGCACCTGAGGGTGCAGAGAGCACGCGTTAACCAAAAGGAAGGCAGGCTCAGCCACTGGCTACGGCACAGTCTCGGCGCCGTAGTGATGAGTTAGAGCGTCTCCGTTCACCTTCAGCCAGCTCCATTATGGCAGAGAGACGGGGAGGATGACGCACGCCTGCGCATAGGACACGGCATAGGACACGGCCGCGTGACCCCGACTTCCCCCAAAACGGGGCCTGCTACCTGCTACAACCTTTCACACAGAAGGGAAAAAGCAGAGCTGACTCAAGGAGTCTGAAATGCAAAAAGGGAAAAAGAGCCTGGAATTTTCTTCTTTCAAACGCCAGGTGCAAGCTGGGCATGGTGGCACATGCCTGTAATCCCAGTACTTGGGAGGCTGAGACAGGAGGATTGCAGGTTCAAGGCCAACCCCAGCAACCTCATGAGATCCTGTTTCAAAAATAAAAAAGGGGGGGCAGGGAGCTGGGAGTGGAGCTCGGGGGTCGAATGAGCCCAGGTTCAATCCCTACTACTACAAAAAGTAAAATAAATTAAAATAAAATAAGACAGATGCACAACACACACACACACACACACACACACACACACACACACACACACACCCACCACTGTGAATGCTGCTAACTGACTACGTATTTGAGCATGGGAGAAATACGTGCTTACTTTCCCGGTGAATACTTTATATTTCTTGCACACATATATAGAAGTTTTTATATAAGAAAAATTCTAAGAAACTGAGGACCAGAATATAGCTAAATTGTGGCCCAAAAGGCAACACACACTTATAGAAGTGACACTCCCGCTGATGTCCAAGGTAAATTCCCAATAAGGCAACTGCCCTGTGCCTCGCCATTGATGTGGGAGGCAGTGTCCCCATGCTTCTCGTCCCCGACGCGCTGCGGGGGTGGGGAGACATTAGCAGGTGCGGCGTTACAACCTCTTCCGTGCAATCATGTTTTAACAGTGACCCTGCTCACCCCCTACCCTCTGGAGCCATGTGCTGAGCTGGGCACGGCACAGATGGCAAGGCGAAGCCAGCTTCATGGTTTTGCTTTCTCACCTCTGGACAGCATTCACACTGGGCCCCATCAACCCTATTTAGTTAAGAAATATTAAATGACATAGTCACTGGGAAACTAAAAGTGTCCTTCTCCCCCACTTAAACACTCAGTCAATTAATAGCACACATAAGTCAATATCAAGTTCTTTATTCACAGATTGTGGTCTGGGAGCAGGACCAGGGGTTTTCTGGGGCGCTTATTACAAATGAAGAATCTCGGCCACATTTCAAAACAGCCTAATCGGCATCTTAACAGGCGTGCAGAAGTATTTTCTTAGCTGGGCGTGGTGGTACATGCTTATCATTCCAGTATTTGGGAGGCTGAGACACGAGGACCGCAGCCTTGGCAACTCCGGCCCTTCACAACTTAGTGAAACCTTGTTTTAAAGTAAATGAGTAAAATAGGGCCATGGTTTTAGCTCAGAGGTAGAATGGTCTTGAGTTCCATCCCAGTACCAAGCAATCAACCATCAATCGATAGCATTTTCTTCTCTTCTTTCCCTCTATAGTATGATTTTTTGGTAGTGGGGATGGAACCCAAGGACCTTCAATCCCTGAGCTACTGAGGTCCCAGGGCAGCATATGTTAACTTGGTGAGACCCTGCTTCAAAATAAATCAGTATTAGCCAGGTGTGGTGGTACATGCCTATAATTCCAGAACTTGGGGGGCTGAGACAGGAGGATTACAGGTTCATGGCCAGCCTCGGCTACTTAGTGAAGCTCTCAGTAGCTTAGTGAGACCCTGTTTCCAAATAAAATATAAAATAGGTCTGGGAGTATAGTCCGGAGGTAGAAAGCCCTTGGGTTTCATCTCTAGTACCACAAAAACAAACAAACAAACAAACAAACAAACAGGGCTGGGGTGTAGCTCAGTGGTAGAACGACACCCTTGGGTCCAATCCCTGGTGTCTGTCTGTCTGTCTCTCTCTCACACACACTTTAAGTGAAAGCGGTTGCAAAAGTGAGTTGTGTTCGTTTCCCCCTCTTGTGGACACTGAGAAGCAGGGGTAGGTCCTAAGAACTCTAGAGTGAATGCCACAGTCAGGAGATAAATTCCCATTCATCAGCTACCAGGTGGCCTCGAGCACGAGTAGGACCTGGTGTCAGGTGGAGGGGTTTATGGGCAGGCGAGGAGGGTGCTTGTCCGCCCATTTAAGACGTTCATTATGCTACCCTAGGTAGGTTCAAATTGCTACACCAATGGAACGCACCAAGGGTTAGGCGCACAGAGGAGAGGACGGGTCCTCTTGATCTGAGCGTACCCCTTTCTTGTCGTTCCCCCTCAAAAGCTGAGAGGTGCCATTGGTATGCCAACTCCACCTGACTCAGAGATTATGGAATTTTTATTTCCTGCCCATTGACAGCAAGGACCACATTCCGATTTTTGGTAAAGGCTAATCACGTACGGAAGTGATGTTTCGTACTTATTTACTAACTGTGCATAGCTTAGAAACAGAAAGCCAAGTGGAGCCTCCTTTTGGCAGGAGGGGATCCTGGAATGGCCAGCTCTGCCCAGCTCCGAGAGCAGAGTGGGCTGCTGGAGGCTGCAGCCGCTCTCGGGAAGGGTCAAGCGAGGCCCAAGGACGGGCCTTGGAAAGTACCCGACTTTCTTGTGAGTCACACGTGTCTCCACTGCGAAGCTTCGTGAGTTTGTGTAGACTCAGTCCCCAGAATCTCAGATATATCCAGAGCTCAAGTCTAAGTACAAAACGCACTCGAAAGCCAAATACAGAGGGACTTTTGGATTCTCTACACCCTCTGGTCTTCCCCTGTCGGAAGAAAACTGAAGGGTGACGAAGATACAGGCATGTGGAGAAAAATGTTTCAGAGAATTATCAGCACTGGCTTCTATTCCGTAGATATACTTTGCTTCCCTTGAAATCTTCTAGAGTACCAGGAAGCAGGTTCCTGATGAAATATGGGGCAGAAGCAGAGATAAATGAAGAAGACGGCCGTGGACAGAGAGGATGGGTGTGGGAAAGGCTCAGAAATGGGCGCGGCGTGGCTCCGCTGTGCAGCGACCGCCCAGCAGGTGCCGGGCCCCGGGCTCCATCCCATAAAACGAAAAGGAAAGTCAGCGTAAGGCTGAAGATGGTGAGGACGTGGGTCTGCACGAGGGACACGCAGGGTGCAGAATCACCTCAGTAAGACGTCAGCATGACCTGGGTGATATTTGGGTCCTTAAAAGTGTCGTTTCCAGGATGTGCTAATCACCATACTAGGGTATCACTGAAAGCTTAAAGACTAGAATGTCCATAAACCATAGAATTGGGTTGTTAGAAGGGGTCTTTTTACCATCTTTTTAAATGTTTGCTTTTAGTTTTGCCGTACTGGGGATGGAACCCAGGAGCACTCTACCTCCCAGCTACACCTCCAGCCTCATTTTTTATTCTTTATTTTCAAACAGAGTCTCTCTGTGTTGCAAAGGGCCTCATTCAACAGTCTCATTCTAGAGAGGAGAAAACTAAGGTTCACAGACAAAACTAAGTCACACAGCTAGCTCGTTGACGGCCAGCGCTGGTATTAATCTCTTATCCCCAAGCCAGTGCTTTGCATATTAAAATAGCAGTTCCTAGCCGGGTGTGGAGGCGCATGCTTGTAATCCCAGCATTCCAGAGGCTGAGACCAGAGGATCGTGGTTCTCGGCCAGCCTCAGCTACTACTTAGTGAGGCCCTTTGCAACTCGGTGAGACCCTGTTTCAAAATAAAGAATAAAATACAGGGCTGGTGATGTAGCTCGGAGGTAGAATTCCCCCAGCTCCCATCTCCAATACTGCAAAATAAATAAATTAATATAATATAATATAATATAGCAGTTCCTACCTGGACACCCCAGTCCTCCAAGTCTACAGGAATCCATGAATTAGGTTCAATATTTTAGAAAGTTCAACTGAATCTATATATTTGCTGGGGGGAAGTCAACACAAGCTGGGCATGGTGGCACACGTTTGTAATCCCAGTACTTGGGAGGCTGAGATAGGAGGATCGCAGGTTCAAGGACAGCCACAGCAAGTAGTGAGGTTCTCATCAACCTAGAGAGACCCTGTTTTAAAATAAAAATTAAAAAAATAGGAGTGGGGGTGTAGCTTGGAGGTAGAAGGTCCCGAGGCTCAATCTCCCAACACATACAGAGTCAACACAGAGCAACGAAAGCACCAAGTCCTCTTGGGGTAAATCTAACTCAGCGTGTTAGTGCTAGTTACGGAGATGGTGAATTTGGACTCAAGAGATGTAAGGGTGTGTGTGTGTGTGAGAGAGGGAGAGAGGGAGAGAGGGAGAGAGAGAGAGAGAGAGAGAGAGAGAGAGAGAGAGAGAGAGAGAGAGAGGCTGAACCCCTGGGCACTCCACCTCTGAGCCACATGCCAGTCCTTTTTATTTCTGGTTTAGAAATAGGATCTTGCTAAGTTGTGGAGGCTGGCCTCAAACCTCTAATCCTCTTGTCTCAGTTTCCCGACTAGAGGCATGTCCCACCACCCAGATATAAATTTAGATTTTGTGATGCTTCCTGGAAGAAGGTTGTCTGTACTTGGTTCCTATCTCTTGTTTCCATAATTTTAATAAGCAATAAGGTAATACACAGTAAAAAGTTTTAAAAAGGAAGAATGATTCCTTCCCCATCAGCGCTCCATTTGGAGTCTTCACCAAGGTAACCACTCTTTAAACTCACTGTGTGCTGGGCATGGCGGTACAATACCTACAGGCCCAGTTTTTAGGAAGCCGAGATAGAAGGATCCAAGTTCGAGGTCAGCCTCAGCAACTTAGGGAGACACTGTTTCAAAAGAGACTAGAGATGAGGGTGAAGTTCAGAAGTCAATGTGCCTGAATTCAAACCCTACTTCCCCCCATTGTGAACCTTTCTAGAAACTATTTTCAGGCACGTACGGATCAACACAATGGACGCTGCGTTGATCTTGTTTCCTTAGTTGAGGTTGTATTCCAGAGCTTCTCCCACATCTAGTTTACTTTGTTCTTTTTAAAGGCTGCATAGCATTCCACTGAACGGCGGGATAGAATGCGTCTATTAGGCCCCTGGGTGTTTGGATTCCCAGGTGGCTTCTAAAGCTCTGCTTTTACCGACAGCGCTGAAGTGACCCTTCTTGCCATTTACCCAGCAGCACTCTGGTGAAATTTCTAGCAGTGAAAGCCCCGATTCAAAGAGAATGTGCTTTGGAACCTTTATGAATACTGCCATAACTGTCCTCCAAAAAATGGAACGCCAATTTCCATTCCGTCAAAAGTAAGAAAGCACTTCACATGCCTACTTTTTCATTGGTTTATGCTATATTTTTATTTTAGGGAGAGATTTTTTTTTAAAAGAAATTTCTAGAGTACTTGATAAAATAAGGAATCTAGCCATTTGTCTGAGTTACAAATGCCCCCCCCCATCCACCTTTGTTTTATTTCTTTGGGCCTGGTTATGGTATTTCTTCCAACAGAGATACTTAGATTTTATTGTAAATCTGTTTATCACTACAGTGTGGGGCAGTGCTGGAAACTGAACCCAGAATCTCATGCCCGTCAGGCCACGCGCTCCACCAATGAGCCTTAACTCGGCTCATTATTCCTTTTTTATCTTCTGGACTTTATTATCTGATTATAAAACCTTCCCCCTATCAAGAGCATAAACAAACTTACTCAAATTTTATGTTTTCTAAAAACCATGGTTTGATGCGGTTTTTAATATTTCATATTTGATCTGGGACTTATTGTGGTGAAAGAAATACATTATGTAGCTAAATTTCTAAATTGCGCCCTAGTCGCCATAATGACGCTGATTGATTGACGCGTCTTCATTGACGTGAAATACCTCCATATCGTGAAACTTCCAAGGAAAACTCTTTGGGAATTTTCTTTCTTTCATGGGTATTGTTTATTTTGGTTGTCTAGTAAAAGTTCTTCTGGTATCAATTTTGGTGATTCATGTGTTCTTAGAAAATCATTTATTTCAGCCAGATTGTCAAAATGATTTGCTGAAAAGTTCACCAAGTGCTGTTTACGTTCTCCTCATCCCTCCGCATCTGTTGCTGTCCATACTTTTCAACTCTAATCTTCTGTATCCCTGCTTCTGCCCTTCTCCTTCTTAATTAAGCTACCCACGATCATCTCTGTTTTATTGGTTTTGGTTTAAAAAAAAATCAACTTTTAGGTGTATTTATCAATCCTAGATAATCACGTTGGCTCAGTGATTCATGTCTGCTTGGATCTTTATTTCTTCGTCGTTTAGGTTGTTTTTTTATTTTTTTTGGTGGTGGTCCTGGGGTTCCTGGAAGCCCTTCTACCTCTGGGCTACACTCCCAGACCTATTTTTTATATTTTTATTTGGAAACAGGGTCTCTTAAGCCAGCGCGGCTGGCTTCGAACCTGCGCGATCCTCCTGTCTCCGCCTCCCAAGCGCGGGGATGACAAGCGTGCGCCACCACGCCCGGCTGGGTTCGTCTTATTATTTTCTAACTTCTTGAGACATGATCTTGGGCCATGCAATTGCGATCAGGACCGTTGTGGTGGAGCCCCAGAGACGGGAAGCACAGGTCGTTCCCACTTTTGGTCTAGTCTAGATATTCTGCAGTCCAGGTTTATAGTTTCTCCTTGGACCCAAAAGTTGAAAGAGAACTTTATGTGTTTGGGGAAGGGGTCTAAATTGTTCCTCTTTTTACTATTTCTTAATATTATTAATTTCATGCATTGTGGTCAGAGATAGTCTTATTTCGACTTCCGAAGAACTGACAGACATTTTAAGCCTTCGGACACCATTAATTTCTATAAATGTTCCATGAACCTTTTAAAAGCAGACAATTATATATATGTACATATAAAATATAATAGATACATATATACATACATATATATAATACATATGTATATATAATATATGTGTGTGTGTGTATATATATATACTTCCTTTCAAGAATAGGATAAAATGCCGGGCGTGGTGGCACACGCTTGTCATCCCCGCGCTTGGGAGGCAGAGACAGGAGGATCGCGCAGGTTCGAAGCCAGCCGCGCGCGCTGGCTTAGGAGACCCTGTTTCCAAATGAAAATGTAAAAATAGGTCTGGGAGTGTAGCCCGGAGGTAGAAGGGCTTCCAGGAACCCCAGTACCACCAAAAAAAAAAAAAAAAAAAAAAAAAGAATAGGATAAAGTCATTTCTGCATTATTAGGCTTTTTTTCTTTTCTTTTTGGTACTGGGGATGGAAGCCAGGAACATTCTACCTCTGAGCTCCACCCTAGTGTTTATTTTGAAATAGGGTCTCACTAAGTTGCTGAGGCTGGTATCAAACCTCCAACCATCCTATCCCAGCCTCCCAAGTGCTGGGATGAATGTGCCCCACCACATTCAGCTCACTTTATTTTAGTTTGTGTGTGAGGAGGGCAGGGGTGCTGGAAATTGAATTCAGGGGGATTCTTCCTCTGGGCTACACTCCCAGCCCTATTTTCTTTATTTTGAGACAGGGTCTCACTAGTTTGATAAGAGTCTCACTACTTGCTGAGGCTGACCTCGAACTTGTGATGTGCCTGTCTCAGCCTCCCAAGCACTGAGTTTACAGGCGTGCACCACCACACCCAAGCTCACCTTATGCTTTTTAAAGCATTGTTTTATGATGAAACCAAAAAGTCATAACACTACCTGATGTGATATTTAATATATCTAGAAGAAATGCGTTTTCAAAATGTGTTTTTAATGTGGGGAGGGTAAAGGTATCTAAGTGAACTTTACTTACTGAGGTAAAACACCAGTAAGAATAGGCTGTGAACGTTTTATAGATACGTAGTATTATCTCGAGAGAAATAACTATGAAAACTGTAAAACAAAATGTAGCTCAAAATGTAAATAAGTAAAATGGAAAGCAAGAAATAACAGAAGAACAGCAGAGAAACAGACATAAATAATAATTACATTAAATATAACTGACCTAGATTTACCAATTAAAAGACAAAACCCAAATCAATTATAAAAATTCACTTCAAACATAACAGCGGAGATAGGTTGGAAGATAAAGGGCAAGATACACACACAACCTAAAGCAAGAGTGACTGCATTAGTATCAGATAAAGTGAACTTCAGAGCAAAGAGAAGCACAAAGGAAGAAGTTGAGTCACCTTGCCGAGAAGAGGCAGCTATCCCGAATATGTCTGCACCAAATAACAAAGGTTTAAGGTACAAAGCAGAAACTGATGAAACTGAAAGGGGAAATGGGCAAATCCACAATTGTAGCTGGTTACTTTAATATCCTACTTTCAGCAACTGGTAGAACCACCAGTTAGAAAATCAGCAAGGACCTAGAAAATCAAAACATCACCAACCAGCAAGATCTGATTCTCGTTCATAGAACACTAACCTAACAACAGGAGAATATTTATTCTACTATTTAATACTAAATAGAATAAATATTCAAGTGCCCATGGAACATAAACCACAATAGTCACAAAAATATGTATTAACAGGTTTAAAAGAATTGAAATCATACAGAGTGTATTCCCCGACTACAGCGGAATGAAACTAGAAATCAGTAACAAAAAATCTCCACACACACCTGAACATTCAACCATACCCTTCTAAATAATGCGGAGATAAAAGAAGAATTCCCACAGAGAAATTTAAATATACACAAAACTAAGCGAAAATATCGACGTTTGTATGGTACACCCAAAGCAGTACTAAGACGCAAATTTATGGTACTAATGGCTTACTTTAGGAGAAAAATCTCAAATAAATAATCTAAGTCTCTACCTCAACAAACTAGAACACACACACACACACACACACACACACACACACACACACACACACACACAGAGCTTAGGGCTAGGAGTATAGTTCAGTGATACAGTATTAGCCTAGCCTTCCCAAATCCCATCCCCAGCACCATAAACAAACAACAACCAAACAAATAAACAACAAATGTAAGCATACAGAAAGAAACAAATTATAAATATTAGAACATCAGCGATGACTTAAAACTCAACATTAAAAATCTAATAATCCGCGCCGGGCGTGGTGGCGCACGCTTGTAATCCCCGCGCTTGGGAGGCGGAGACAGGAGAATCGCGCAGGTTCGAAGTCAGCCGCGCGCGCTGGCTTAGGAGACCCTGTTTCTAAATAAAAATATAAAAAAAAATAGGTCTGGGAGTGTAGCCCAGAGGTAGAAGGGCTTCCAGGAACCCCAGTACCACCAAAAAAAAAAAAAAAAAAAAAAAAATCTAATAATCCACTTAGAAAAGAGACACTTCCCTGAAGACTGAAGATGGCACACTAGCCAGGTGTGGCGGCACACGCCTAAACTTCCGGTACTTAGGAGTCTGAGACAGCAGAACCCCAGGTTCAAGACAAGTCTCAGCCAATCTCAGCAACTTATCGAGACTTTTAGCAACCTAGGGAAACCCTGCTTCAAAACAAAAAATAAAAAAGTAGGGCTGGGGTCAGAGGTAGAACGCCTCTGACTTCAACTCCCAGTCCTCCCCCCACAAAACGATGGCCCCTAAACACATGAAAGATATTAAAAATAATTTACCATTTGAGAAATGTAAATTATTCTTATGTTAAAAAAAGCTCATTTCTGCCGGGCGTGGTGGCGCACGCTTGTAATCCCCGCGGTTGGGAGGCGGAGACAGGAGGATCACGCAGGTTCGAAGCCAGCCTCGCTGGCTTAAGAGACCCTGTTTCCAAATAAAATATAAAATAGGTCTGGGAGTGTAGCCCGGAGGTAGAAGGCCCCTGGGTTCCATCTCCGGTACCACCAAAAAAAAAGCTCATTTCCAAAGGGCATGTACTATAGAAATACATTGATATAATATCTGTGAAATAACATATAGGAAAGGACAGATTTGTAGTTGGCGGTAGTGGGGGTTGAGGGGCAAGTGTAAAGGAGGGGAAACGGGGAGCCGGTGGGGATGATACAATGAAGCGTCTTAATCATGGTGGTGGTTGTTCATGGCAATAGGTATGCACAAGATAAAAGTGCATAAAAGTACCCATGTGTGCACACTACATGCACAGAAAAGAATGTATGTGTAACCTGCGAAATTTGAATAAGCAATGCGTTTTCGCCAATGTTAATTTCCTGGTTGTGACACTGTACTACAGGTCTACAAGACGCTAACAGTGAGCTGCCTCGGGGACGGGTATGCGCGACCTCCCTGGACATGTCTTTCAACTTCCTGGGATTCTATAATCACTTAGAAATAAAAAGTAAGCCCTACATACACACACGTGTGATACAGCTTTTTATGATTTCATTTTAATTTATTCTCTGCTCAATTAACATTATCTGAGCACCATGGCCAAATATGTCTAAAGCCTCAATTTGTGGAGAAAAATAAAACTCCAAAGGGTTGACATAATCCTCTGAAATGTTACAGATATTCTCAATCATTTTTATTTTTATTCTTTTGTATTTAATCAAATTAGTTACGTCCCTAAAATTAAAATAATACTCCTTTTAAGATGTAATAATGGAAAAAATAAAAAATGTAGTGAACAGACATACCTTCAATAGTCAAGGCAGCAATGGCGTTATAATTGGAAAACTTTCAGCATGACAAATCCTTTCCCAATAAAACTGCCCACGGCCTTCCATGATTACACTGCATTTCTATACAGTCTTATTTCTCCTAAACATTCCCTTCCCTAGCTTCTCTGGTCAGGCTAAAGGCCTAAGAAAAGAGCCCAGCTTGCCTCGCTACTTCCAAGTGTGTGGGTGCCATTCCGTGTGTGGGTCCACCGGAGACTCTAACTACCCCACCGAATCGCTGTCCCGACTGCCAGCAGAAGCGCATGCCAGCACAACAGCCCCGAGGCTGGCGTGGTGCCTTCCCAACACTCTCCATGCGGCAGGGGCCACTTAATAGATTTTGTCCTTTAGGACTTACATTATTTCATTTGATCTTTAATACAATTATGAAGTAAGAATTACAAGTCCCATTTTCTAGGCAACAGGCTTGGAAAGGTCAGACGAACTGCCCAAGGTCACAATACGCCAGGACTCCCAATTCAAGTCCGGTGCTTGTTCCGCTGTACCATGGAATTCCATCTTGTGTGGGTTCAACTCACACGAATTAAACCACATCCACTCAAAGTACCATGAGACAGCACCTGGCATATGGACTACACCTTAGTCTCAGTTATATATTCACATTACATTATAGATTCCTGGAAACAAGTTTGTGCATAGCATAGTTTAAGGGTACTTTAAGATATTTCAAAGATAACTGTAGCTCTTAGGCTTCCGGATTTAGGAGCTTAATTTAAAATGTTGTACAACCTTCTGTAAGTGTGACTCCATTGTTCCACAGTAATTCAGTAATACAGAGTAACAGAAAACCATCTATCTGTAGGAAATCGGTCTAGAGACGGCGGTGGCGAGGACAGGCCAGTGATTATCTCTAGAATCAAGAGCAGAGAGAAGATGGTGGGACCCGGGCAGGTTCCTTTTGCAACCAGCCTCTCTCTCAAGGACTCACAAAGCTGCAGAACTACCAGAGAGTTGCACAAGGAAGACCTCTCGCCCCCGGTGACTCCAGGAACGTCCACTGGGCCCTCTTCAGATCCACCACCTCTCAAGAGCGCCAAGTCTACTCACAGCAATGGCGGGGGGACCAGTGCCACTACATTCCAACCAGAGGAGCTCATAAACTATATGAATAAAAAGGAATGTTAATCCTCTGGAGGATTCAATTACATAGGTAACTTTTCTAAAGCATTAAATTTGGGCTTTTATGAAATCAGTTTATGGACAGCTTCTCTGAAGTGTTTATTCACCTAGCAAAGCACACCTGGCCCCTAGCTATATTTTATGTGCGTACTTTAAAAAGCACCAATAAAATTCCATTGCCTACCACCTGACAGGTGGAGATTACTGGACTTCACTGTGGGATTAACTTTTCCCTTTTCCCCCCTGGTACACCCAGGGGCACCCTACCTCTGAGCTACATCCCAGCCATATTTTATTTTTGTATTTCAAAACGGTCTAACCGGGTCGCTGAGGGTGTTGCTCAATTGCCAAGCCTGGCTTTAATGCGGTCCTCCTGTCTCGGCCGCCCAAGTACTGGGCTTAGGAGCATGGGCCTCTGTGCCTGGCTGGGGTTAGTTTTTTGCAAGACAGTTTTCTATTGCTCTGTCCCTTGAGTTCCACCCAGACCTCCCCGTTCTCTGCACTGCTTCGTGGTTTTAATTACCACCAGCACTTTCTGGTTCCAATCTTACTACTCCCAAGTCATATGCTGACTCAGGTCACTGAGCCAATGGAGTGGAAGTGGGTTTTATGATGGGTCGGTTGTTTGTCACTAAACATAGAATGTGTTTCAGATCTCCCAGCACTGTCCCGACTTCATACAATTCTATCCTTTTCTTTTTCCTTCCTTCCTTTCTCTCTCTCTTTTTCTCTCTCTCCCTCCCTCTCTCCTTTCTTTCTTTCTTTCTTTCTTTCTTTCTTTCTTTCTTTCTTTCTTTCCAGTAGTGGGGATCCCCAGACCTATTTTTTATTATTTACTTGGGTCTCACTAAGTTGCAGAGGGCCTCACTAAGTAGCTTAGGCTGGCCTCAAACCTGTGATTCTCCTGTCTCAGCCTCCCAAGTACTGGGATTACAAGTGTGTGTCACCATGTCTGGCCAATTATATCCTTTTCAATAAAGGGAACTCTTTAAGAATATTATCAAATTATTTTAATCTTTATGATTTTGTAGACTTTCGACATAAATGTTAGGCCACATATTCCAATTTCCACTTAGCACCATATAATTGCTGAGTGTGTACGTATGTTACATACTGGATCTCTGTATTCCAGTGCTTGTCAACTTCAGGTCAAGAACATCTCGTGGCTTATGGATGGATGTCAGAGTTGACAAGTTTTCTGGCTCCTCACTGTTATGCTACCCTTCCCAGCATCCCCTGCAGGCAGCTGTGGCCATGTGACTGCCTTCTAGCCAAGGATGAGAGGAAGAACAGACAAGCCACCACCAGGCCTAGCCATGAAGACGTCGCGGGGTGCCCCGCGGTTTCTCCCTATAGCCATCTGAGTGTCCGCTGATAACTAATACAGGATACATTTATATTTTTAGTACAAAATAGTAATAGTAATGCTAGCAATAAATATTAATGACTTGACAACAGTCCCCGATTTAGGAGCTATACATTTCATCTATTAATTCTACGATACAATTACTGTAGTAATAATGTCCCATTTCCCAGAAGAGGACACTCGGGCGCAGAGGTCGGTAGCTCCCGGCCACGTGGCTGACGGCGGCAGGGACCCGGCGGTCCTGCTGCTGAGTCCGTGCTCGGGCGGCCTGCCGACTGTGCGCCAGCTCTTCTCAGATGGTAACGTGTCTCTGACGTTGCGATAGCGCCGAGTTAGCCTCAAGTGTGCCGGGGCAGAAACTCCTTGCTCTCCTAGGAGTTTACCTGGGCATCACAGGCCAGTTCCTCATCAACTCATTCTTAACTTGGCAACACAGCTACCATGGCTTTGGACTTCAAAGCCTCACGCAAGCATCTTTGATAGTTTCCTATTAACAATTTTCCCTCCCTGC
Source organism: Muscardinus avellanarius (assembly GCF_963383645.1). Taxonomy (NCBI): domain Eukaryota; kingdom Metazoa; phylum Chordata; class Mammalia; order Rodentia; family Gliridae; genus Muscardinus; species Muscardinus avellanarius. Next base: position 96,723,874 of record NC_137799.1, read on the forward strand.
TAATATTTAGGGAAAGTTTGAAGCAAAGAAAGAAGTAAACGGGGTTTTGTTATGTCCCCAGCCCTTTTTATTTTTAATTTGGAAACAGGGTCTCACTCAATTGCTAAGGCCGGCTTCCACCTTGCAGTCCTCCTGTCTCAGCCTCTCAAGTACTGGGATTGCAGGCAAGCACCACCAATGGCCGAGCATGGTTACTAGATGGTCCACCTCACAGCTTCCTCCTCTTCTCTCTCGTCTCTCTCACAGCAAACAAGAAAGGGCTGGCTGGTGGTGATGAGGACGGAAGCCCAGGGCAGATGCAGGGAGCTCTGCACTCCAGGGCAGATGAGCAAGACTAGGAGCACGCGTGTGGCCCAAGGGGAGGTGACCCCGAGACGCCTGCAGAAGCTGGCGTTGGTCCTGGTCCTCAGCCCATCCTGCCCTACAGTCCGCTTACTTTTCTTCTGCCTAGGCCTTCAGTGCGCCAGGTGTGACCTCTCCGAGCTCTCTCATCCTCCACTCGCTCTAACCGATGTCTTCTGCCATCAGCCCAGTTTCTTGGGGGGGTCGATAATAAATAGGCAGATGAGAGGGGAAAAGCGCGCTTTCCTGACTCATAGAAGTAACCGCTTTTTTCTCTTAAATTCAGTATTCCCATGCACAGTGATCATAAACACCATTCTTGCACCGTGAAAATAGTGAACTGGCATTGTGGTAATTATAAAGCATGTGGCCAAACCCCCACGGGCCTTGAGTGTACAAATAACCCTAGCACAGCTAGAAAGGCCTCTGAAGCTGACATGGTAGCTTGTAATCGAGTGCTTGGGAGGCTAAGACAGGAGGCTCACAGGTTCTCGGCCAGCCTCAGCTACTCAGTGAGGCCCTCCTCAACTTAGTGAGACCCTGTTTCAAAATAAAGAAAAGAAAGTAGGACTGGGGTTGAAGCTAGGAGATAGGATGTTCTTGGGTTCAGACCCCAGTTCCGAAAAAAAGCCTCTGGACTCTACTTCTCAAAGGAAATCAGTAAGATAATAAAAGCTAAATCTTGCCAGCGTGGTGGAGAACCCCTGTAATTCCAGTACTTGGAGGCTGAGACAGGAGGATCACAGGTTCAAAACCAGTTTTGGCAACTTAGCAATTTAGTGAAGCTCTCAGCAACATAGCAAGACCATGTTTTCAAATAAAAAAATAAATTATGGCTGGGAATAGAGGTTGGAGATAGAATATCCCTGGGTTCAAATGCCCAGCACCACCACCAGCGCGTGCGCGCGCACACACACACACACACACATCTAAATCTTAATACTTTCAATAAACAAAATCTTAACGAATGTTTCATAAAACTTTCAGCTACTTGCAGCCCGTTTCTTCACCTCCCGCCTGGGAAATATTTACGGAGGAATTCTTGGTCAAGGATCCATCCTTTAGCCTCTTTCCACACACAGGCGAAAGACGCAAATTCATATTTGGCGGAGACACTACAAATACCGTAGCCATCCTATTAAAAGGCAGATAAGAAAAGGCTGATGAAAATGCCCATTCGCTCCTCTCTGTTCCTTTCTCCCTCCATTCTCCCCCTCCAGGATGCAAAGCTAAGAAGACCAAAGGCTTAAAATAAGAAACTTTAAAATGTCAATTCAGCAAAGCAAGTCAGTCTTTTACATTTTGGAATAACTTCGGGCTCAAAATCTCCTGAATGCCTTTCTAGACCTTTAAAAAATATGTTGAGATTTTCGTGTCTGGTTTTTAAGTCGTAGCATGTGTTCCTGGGAATGTGAAGAGCTTTTCCATGGTTCTTTCTTTCCTTCTTCACACTGAGTTCCTAGTGGCTTGGGACCAAGCCATATTTCTTCTGGCCTTTAACAAAAAGAAAAAAAAAAAAAAGAAGAGAGTCCACATGGCTTAGGACACACTGAGTTCTTTGAAACCAAATGGAAGTGGAATTACTGCCCAATCTTCTAAGTATGTCATGGATTGATGAGTCAACATTTGAAAAGTACTTACAAATTCTAAATTGAAAGATCACAGCTCTAGATAAAGTATTATAATTTTAAAAATAACTCCATTTTCCTATAGCATGTTTTTAAAAAGAGATGTTCATTTGACTACTGTGTGTATCCAATTTGTTCTTAAAAAGATCAACACTCCCCCAAGGTCGGATATTCTTATAGAAGAGTATTTAATCATCAGCACTTTTCTTTTTTGGTGCTGGAGATTGAGCCGAGGGGTATTCTACTTTCGAGCTGCATCTCCAAGCCCTATTTTATTATTTTTATTTTGAAACAGTCTTGCTAAGTTGCTAAAGGCCTCACTAAGTTGCTGAGGCTGGCCTCAAAACTTCAATCCTCCTGTCTCCGCCTCCCAAATGCTGGGATTGCAAGTGTGTACACTGTGTCCAGCTCAATTAGTATATTTTTTTTGATTAAAACAAGACAGCAGGTACTGAGCAATGACATTGAGAATATTCAAGGTGCTGCCTGGGATACAATATTGAAAGAGAATATACCACACCACAAAGAATTTCATAATCAGACTTAGTGTTCTGTATTAAGAAACTTTCTAATCACATTTTTTCTTTTTGTTCAATAGTAAGTGAAACCCATTATTGATTTTTCCCCTTTTTTGTGGTACTGGGGATTGAACCCAGGGGCATTCTACTTCTGAGCTACATCCCCGGCCTTATTTTATGCTTTTTACTTTGAAACAGGGTCTCACTAAGTTGTGGAGGGCCTTACTAAGTTGCTGAGGCTGGGCATGAGCCCGTGATCTTCCTGTCTCGGCCTCCCAAGTACTGGGATTATGAGCATGCGCCACCATGTCTGGCTGAAACCCATTTTGTGATGATCAAAAAGTAAGACATAATTCTTTCTCATCTGCTTTACCTGGTCCTGATCATTCTTTCTGAGGACACGCTGTGTCCCTCATCCTGGGTGTGCACAAAAAGGCAGGTGCTTAATCACCTACTGGTAGTTTATTCACACGAAGTCCCCGCGAGGGCCACACATAATCTCCCTCCAGTGCCTGCAGAGGTTCCAACTTCACTAACCTGTCAAAAACTATCATTTAACACCTGAAGTTTCTTAGAGCGTTCTGTTGAAACACAGAACAAGATATTATTTCTAAGAAGGTGCTTGAAAAAAATTATATTAAGCATCGCGTCGCTTTATTAGCGCATTGCACGTGAAGTGAGAGTGAAAGCCCAGTGGAACCTTGATTAGTTCGTTGAGGCCCACAGATAAGGCCGGGATTCTCCAGGCTGATGAGCAGAGCGGGTACGAAGGGGCTGCAGGAGCATCTTCTTCTGCAGCCTGGGCGAAGCCCCACGCTTCGGCCCCGCCGCTTCCTAACTGTCCCGCAATTGCGATTGGTCGGGGAAGCTGCGCTCTGGCTCCAAAGACCCAGGTGCACCCCGAAGTGGGGAGATAAAAGACCACACCACACGCGCTAACTCCAGAGAGCTCCGGAATCGGAACTTTGAAGTTACATTCTTGGTCAAAGGCGTGATGCTGTTTTTTCATGTTCTTTCAGAGGAGAGAAATAAAAATAGAGGTTTGGAGAAAGCGTTCAAGTATTTTAACAGGGTGGTTTTGCCCAAGTTTCCTTTGGCCACGAAGCCAAAGCATTTTTGACAGATAATTGGACTAGGAATAGCGCCCCTGGAAACTGTAAGCCAGCGTCCCCACCCATTAATTAGGTGATTCATTTTCATTTTTTCCTCCCCGTTTTCCCCGGCGTCCTTTCCCACCCTTTCCTGTTTCTCTTTCCTGGGATCGTCCATGCCTCTGCCATCCACCTCCCTGTTTATTTGCGTTATGACTCACGGCCCCTGGGTAGATTTCCTTTCCTTCTCCACTCTCCTGCCTGTGGGGCCGTCGCTGACAAATTCTGCTGCCTGCTTACTTAACCTCGCTGGAAAGACCTTGGCCACCTCACAGGGAGAGGGCTCTGGGCCTCTCCAGACCGTCTCGGCGGCCTTAAAGTTTATTTCTTTCCCTTAAAGTTCTAAGGCACCAGTGACTGGAACCAAGCAACGGGCCAGCACTTAATTACTGCCTGCTAACCTTTCACGTCTTTTCTTTCCAACCGGGTAGGCAGCCACTCTCAGGATGGGGAATATTATATCTAGCGCTAGAAAAACAGGATGTCCGCGTAAACTTTTAACAGACCTAGTGCACGGGGTGTGAATGTCCTGGAGATGTCTCTGTCGGGGACAGTGGGATCTGAGGTGCCGTGGGCTTTCTGTTGCTAGTTAGTACTGTAATACCAGGTGGAAGTACAGTTTCAGAATCCTTCCTAAGTGTTAAGAGCAGACAAACACACGACTCCTGGGTGTGAGTCCGTTTCTGCTATGAGTCGCCCTGTAAGTCAGTCTTTCTTGGCTTTAATTTCCACTTTCATAAAATGAGAGTTAGATGACCTTTAAAAGCCAACCAAACCAAACGAAAACAAGACTGGCGAGCGATCGGCGCCCTCACTGGGCCTTCGCCGCAGGACGCGACGGTTCACCCACCAGGCATCTGTTTTCCTCATTCCCCTCGCTGGAGGACCTCTTATTCATAGATTCAAATAAATGCCACCCCCAATAAGACCTGCAGAAGAAAAGTGATTCAAAATTCTAGGCACCTTTGTTTTCTTTTGTTGGATAATATTTTAGTACTGGGGATTGAACTGAGTGCCGTTCTGCCTCTTTTTTGTACTTTTGAAACGGTCTTGCTAAGTTGCTGGGGCTTTGCTCAGTTGCTGAGGCTGCCCTCTAACCTGTGATCCTCCTACCTCAGCCTCCCAAGTTACACAGGATTACAGGCCTGCAGCCCCACACCTGGCTTAGGCACTACTTTTAAATTGTGTCTAGAATTATTTGCTACCTACAATATATTATTAGACTATAACAAACTAGTAGAAAAAAACTTCAACCTGTGTTCCTATTACTTTATGAGAAGCAGGACAGGAAAAAAAAAAACCAACTAAATAAACTTCAGTATCAGCAAATGTCATACATGCCAAATACTTTCAAGTCTGGAATGATCGGGTTAGTAGGGGGTTGACCCCAAAACTCAAGTGCGCTGGCTGCCAACTGACATTTCAACATTAGTAAAAACAGCACATGCCAGAGCTGCCTTCTTAAACCAAGCAACCTCTGTGGTAGAGAAAAAGGGATCAAAATCCCGAGGCGAGCACACCACTGGCTCGAGGTATGTGTCAGATTTATTGTGGCCTAGAAGATTAAAATCAACCTCCATTCAGGAGGGTGTGTGTGTGCTGCACTCAGGTGTCAGGCTGAAAATTATGTGACTGAGCCCAAGAGGTTCCTGGGTGGATGGTAAATAAAGGACACTCTTGGAACAGAAGGGCTGAGGAGCAGGCCGCGGACAACGCGGCTGCTTGAGTCGTGGCCTCACCTGGGGACCGCGGCTGAGGAAGCAGAGCTGAAGGGGGCGAGATGAGTCAGGGTTGGAGGAGAGGCTCTAATGAGAGGGGAGAAAGGTCGCAGGCTCCAGAGCTGGGTGTCAGGGCGGGGCGAGCTTGGCTCCAGGCTGGAGACCTTTTCAGAGAGGTTGGGAGGCACACCCACGGCGCAGAAGAGTTGGGCAGAAGGCTGGGCGGGATTGGAGAGGACTCCAGCATGCTCCGTAGCACCGCTGTGCCGCGGTGGCGCTGGCCACCCTTCAGTCGAAGGAGGGTCTGTAAACACCCAAACGGTGGGGACTTTGGCTTTTTCTGGCTCTTCCCTAGAAACCACATAACCACTAACATTCTACTCCGTTTCTCACTCGACCCGCCCACATCCCACTCTTACATCCACTGTCCACAAGTCATAGCACGATCCAGCCTTTGCTGGTGGTCTGTCTCGTCTCAGGCAGGGCTGGTCTCTGCTCAAAGGTGGCAGCAGTAGGCTTGGTTTAGTGAAATGTGAACACGGCCTGCCTCTGTGGCCACAGCGGAGCCCAAATCTCAGCCCTCTGGTCACCAGTTCTGTGACCTTGAGGGCACTGTCTAATCTCTGACCTTTTTCTCATCTAAGAATGATAAAGCCAGGTATGGTGGTGCACGCCTGTAATCCCAGTACTCAAGAGGCTGAGACAGGAAGACTGCAGGGTTTGAGGTCAGCCTCAGCAACTTAGTGAGACCCTCTATCAAGCTTAAAAAAAATAAATAAAAGGATTAGGGGAGTAGCTTGGAGGTAGAATGACCCTGGGTTCAATCCCCAGCACCAAATAAATGATTAAGTAAATAGAAAATGAGAAAACAAATACCTATCTTGAAGGGTTGTTATGAAGATCAAATGAAATTTGAATATATGTAAAGCAATTAGCATATGCTACGAACGTGACTGTAATCCAGAAACAGAGGTGATTATTAGCCGGGCGTGGTGGGCACGCTTGTAATCCCAGCATTCAGGAGGCTGAGACCGGGGATCTCGGATCGCGGACAGCCTCAGCTACTTAGGCCCATTGCAACTAGTGAGACCCTGTTTCAAAAAAATTTTAAAAAAGACTAAAAAATAGGGCTGGGTGTAGCTCAAGGTATAGTGCCCTGGGTTCCATCCCCAGTACCGCCAAAAAAAAAAAAAAAAAGGAGAAGTGATTATTATTAATTCTTAAATGTCTTCTCCTTAAAAAAAAAAAAATCATGTTTTGCTACCACCCCCCTATTCCCTTTAAGTTGCTGAGGCTGGCCATGAACTTGAGGTCCTCACGTCTCACCCTCCCAAGGACTGGGATTACAGGTGTATACCACCACACCTCGCCTCCTCACGCCCTCGAAGAGAGAAAAATCCTCCCCTACCCAAGGACCACGTGCCTTTATCATATTCCATACTGCCCATTAGGAGAAAAAGCAATTGTTAATGCCACTGACACTAAAGGGCCACACTTAATATTAAAACTCTAAAAAGCGATGTGTACAATGGTATTAGGCAAGGATTACATCAAGGGATGATTGTGGAGAGATATTTACAGCAGACAGGCTGTCCTTAAATGACCTTCTATGGCTGACTCATCATTCACTTCACTTTGAATATTGTGGGCTCCATCTGACCCTGTGTCTACATCTCCACACGCTTCCCTTCATACCAGTTCTATCTAATTTGAAGGTAAATGGCGTAACCCAGAAAACACTGCTCGTATCATTCTAGTAGCTGTGCCATCCACGGCAAACGGCTGCCTGGAGACACCAGTAAACTGTTCCAACACATATTTTGCCCGACAATGGGCTGATAAAAATTGAATGAAGCTGATAAGGGTTGGTGACTTAAGTTTCCAAACAAACTCCTAGTTAAATAGAGCCTCAAAGGCTAATCGCTAGATGTAACACACCCCGCCTAGAAACAGGGATTCATTAACAGTCAACACTCTACAGGATCAAAAAACATGGAACTCTGGACACAGAGCATTAAGCCGGACATAGAGGCTGATGCCACAGTAACACGGACAATCCTCAGAGCATCCGGGGCTCTGAGAGTTAGAGCAAGCTGAGGCGGCCGGGCCAATCACTGTGCGCGTTACACTCTAAGATGTGCCAAGCAGGACATGTTCAAGAGTACATATTTAGAGTAAAATAATAAAGATACGCATGGGAATGAAAACTGACGGTGCCTTCTGGGGAGAGGGTCAGGGAGGGGAATGAGACTGGGAAGGTCACCCAGGGAGCGTCCACTGTGCTGACCTCTGCCCCACACTCGGCTGATTGCTCTACTGATGCTGTCTGAAAATTCTTGAAAATGTTATCTTTGAGCTTCTGAAGGCCCCCGATGTCCAGCAGGGCCAAGGCACCTGCGTGTGAGGAGAGGGTGCATTTGTCAGCTGTGTCCACCACCGTGCCTTGCCACTCCGTCCACATATGGCGATCGAAATACCCATGAACAAAGGGCTCTGGTGTTCTCACAAAGCATGGGCGTGCAGTGAGATGCCCGCAGAGTCCAAGGTGGCTGCGCCACGTCTAGAGCCTGGGGCAGCAGGAGTGCCGAGGGGCCTCGGAGACACTCTGCTCTCCACTTCAACCAAGTGTTTTTGGTTGAAATACAGAAAGGAGGCAAACATTGCTTCCGTCAGCATTCTTACTGCACTAATCCAAATAACCTGACCACACAACTTAGAGAAGGAAGATGCAGTTGCTCACAGGTTGGGGAATTTTAGAGCTCCAGTCCACGTGGGGCCAGGTCTGCGGAGCTCAGGGCATGGCAGTGGAAAATCAAGAGAGGGGGAGCAAGGGCCCTGCTCTCACATCATGGGGGCCAGGAGAGAGAGAGAGGGAGAGAGAGAGAGAGAGAGAGAGAGAGAGCGCACGTGTGCAAGGGAAAGGACAAACCCTATATGCCCAAGGCCATCCTCCCAGGGACTCCTCCTCAGCAACCAAGCCTGCCTCCAACATGGCTGCCCACTCTCCATGAGGTCTCTGGAGACGTTATAACTAACAACCACAAAAACTTACCATGCAAGTTCTTATACCTGAATTAGCTAACCATTATGCCATAAAATGATAGCATAGAAGAAAAAAGAGAGATAGGGCAACCCAGAGTTCTTTTTCCTTTCAGTTTTTCTTTTTTCATTAGTAAACCCAAAGTAGAGCGTATTGGTAGAATACACATGAGTTAAAAAGTGGAATAAAAACAGGGTGAGGTGGCGTACATCGGCAGTCCCAGCAACGGAGGGGGCTAAGCAAGCCAGACTCGGTGACGTAATGAGACCCTGTCTGAACATGCAATGAAGTGCAGGGCTTATAGCTCAATGGTAAAGCACCTGCTTCGCATATGTGAGGCCCTGGGCTCAATCTCTGATACTGAGAAAAGAAAAAAAGAAGAAAAAGAAAAATCGTTTAGTTTTGTGCAGCCTTCCCACTATTCTGGCGTGCACGCGCACGCGCACACACACACGCACACACACACACCATATATGAGTGCTGTGTGTTGAATATGGGTTGTGTCCCCCAAGAGCCCCCAGGGCAGCACTTAGGAGGTAGGAGATCCTTGGATCATAGGGGGTCCCTTGGGAAATAGGATTCCTGGGACACCTTGATAAGCCTTGAGAAAGAGTTGGCATAAAAGGAACAAACCTGGACCCACCTGCTGTCTCTCTCTCCGTCCCTGGCACCGATTTGACCCCTCGCTCTGACACGTGTCCCTGCCATTTGCCATGAGGTCCTGACCGGGATGGGACTGAAACAGATGCCATGCCCTTGAGTCTCCAAACTGTAAGTTCAATAACCCTTTACTCTTTATAAGTTAGCTCAAGTGTATTATGACAGTAACACAAAGCTGACTCATACAATGAGTTATAAAGAACCGTGTCACTGCAATGATTCTGTAAGAGTCAACTCCTCTTATTTATATTTAAAATTAGCTTAGCTATCAAGAATAAGTGGTGAAAATTCATGCTAATAATTTATTTGTTGGTACTGGGGATTAAATCCAAGGGCATCTAAGCTCCAACCTACATCCCCACGTTCCTCATTTTTCTTTTCTTTTTTTTTTTTTGAAACAGAGTTTTGCTAAGTTGTGAGGGCTTCACAAATAAGTTGCTGAGGCTGGCCTCAAACTTGTGATCCACCTGTCTCAGCTCTCAAGTACTGGGATTATAGGCGTGTGCCACCATGCCAAGCTTCATGCTCATAATTTAATTCTCAAATTTGAATTCATTCAGTAGTGAACAAGGCACATCATACCAACTTGAGAAAGAGACTGAGGAAGAAAGGCTTATTAATACCTTTAGAGGCACGTTCTCCTACCTTTGAATAAGGAGCCTCACATTTTTATTTTGTACTAAGCCCTGGTAATTTTGTAGCCATCCCCAGAAAATATTTATCTACCAAGTTCTCCCCAAAATGAAGTCTGGCTTCTATAATCTAAAGTATCCAATTGATTGAAAATATTTGTATTTAGGTACATCTCCTGGCCAGCATCTTGGAAAGTGTATTTTTTTTTTTTTTGGTGGTACTGGGGTTCATGGAAGCCCTTCTACCTCTGCGCTACACTCCCAGACCTATTTTTATACTTTTTAAATTTGGAAACAGGGTCTCTAAAGCTAGTGTGGCTGGCTTCGAACCTGCGCGATCCTCCTGTCTCTGCCTCCCAAGCGTGGGGATTACAAGCACGTGCCACCATGCCTGGTGGAAAATATAATTTTGATAAAGTCATGCCATTTTGAAGGAAGGAAGAAAACTGAATTGGAAATAAATACTTCTCTTCTTTAATTTTTCTTTTTTATAGTACTGGGGACGGAACCCAAGGGCATTTTACTCACGAGCTACACTCTCAGCCCTAGTTTTTATTCTTTTTTTTTTAAACAGGATCTCACCAAGTAGCTGAGGCTGTCCGCAAACCTATGGTCCTCCTGTCTCAGCCTCCCAAGTACTGGGATTACAAGTGTGCGCCGCCACGCCCGGCCTATACTACTTCTTAATGTTATTTTGCAATGGGTACCCTTGTGAGGACGTGTGTGTGTGTGTGTGTGTGTGTGTGTGTGTGTGTGTGTGTGGAGTGCTCCACACTCAACATAGGGGCATGTAGACCACCACCACAGGTCCTCTGAGGCCTAGATCCTGGGCTGTCAGTGCTCCCCCAGGGATCCTCCCAGGAGAATCCAAGGTCTCCGGTTTTACTTTGATCTCTCCTACTTCAAGCATTTCGTAAACATTCCTGGAATAGCTCAAAAGCCTAAAGAAATATGTGATGTGAAATCGTGATGACTGAAAAAAAAAAATCAATATTTTAAAACAGATTTTCTCCAAAGTCAAAAAGCCCAGTCCTCAAGATGGAGTGACTCTGGAGTATTCTTAACTTTCAAACTACCGCCCTCCAGGCTCTGGCACATCTCAGTAAGGAAGGAAGGTGAAGTCACCTGAGGCCTCCAGATGCTTTTCTGGGGAATTAAGTAACACAAGGCCAGAGGCTCTGCTGGTGGGTCTCGGGAATCACCGATTTGGATCAACTGTTTTACCAGCACTGGGTTGTTTGCAAGTTTGGAATCTTTCTTAATAAATAATCAACAACGCCTTAAATGGGTGGCCACTGTGTGTTGGCGAACCTCTGGGGTATTGTGCCTGTCAGAATTCAAACGGCCAGGGTCAGGGCCTGAGCAAACAGGAAGGATTCACGCTATAAACACGCGGCGCCCTGCCTCTCCTTCCCCTGACCCAGATGAGCTCCAGCTTTATCTCTGAAAGGAGCCTGATGAGGCTGAGCAGCGAAAGGAAACCAAGGCAGAGCAACGTGGGAGCACGTTCACAAGGAAGCCGAGGCAGAGCAACGGGGGAGCACGTTCACAAGGAAGCCGAGGCAGGAGCACACGGGGGAGCACGTTCACAAGGAAGCCGAGGCAGGAGCACACGGGGGAGCACGTTCACAAGGAAACCGAGGCAGGAGCACACGGGGGAGCACGTTCACAAGGAAACCGAGGCAGGAGCACACGGGGGAGCACGTTCACACAGGAAACCAAGGCAGAGCAACGTGGGAGCACGTTCACAAGGAAGCCGAGGCAGGAGCACACGGGGGAGCACGTTCACAAGGAAGCCGAGGCAGGAGCACACGGGGGAGCACGTTCACAAGGAAGCCGAGGCAGAGCACACGGGGAGCACGTTCACAAGGAAACCAAGGCAGAGCAACGGGGAGCACGTTCACACAGGAAGCCAAGGCAGAGCAACGTGGGAGCACGTTCACAAGGAAGCCGAGGCAGGAGCACACGGGGGAGCACGTTCACAAGGAAGCCGAGGCAGGAGCACACGGGGGAGCACGTTCACAAGGAAGCCGAGGCAGGAGCACACGGGGGAGCACGTTCACACAGGAAGCCGAGGCAGGAGCACACGGGGGAGCACGTTCACAAGGAAGCCGAGGCAGGAGCACACGGGGGAGCACGTTCACAAGGAAGCGGAGGCAGGAGCACACGGGGGAGCACGTTCACACAGGAAGCCGAGGCAGGAGCACACGGGGGAGCACGTTCACACAGGAAGCCGAGGCAGGAGCACACGGGGGAGCACGTTCACACAGGAAGCGGAGGCAGGAGCACACGGGGGAGCACGTTCACACAGGAAGCGGAGGCAGGAGCACACGGGGGAGCACGTTCACACAGGAAGCCGAGGCAGGAGCACACGGGGGAGCACGTTCACACAGGAAGCCGAGGCAGGAGCAAACGGGGGAGCACGTTCACAAAGGAAGCGGAGGCAGGAGCACACGGGGGAGCACGTTCACACAGGAAGCGGAGGCAGGAGCACACGGGGGAGCACGTTCACAAGGAAGCGGAGGCAGGAGCACACGGGGGAGCACGTTCACACAGGAAGCCGAGGCAGGAGCACACGGGGGAGCACGTTCACACAGGAAGCGGAGGCAGGAGCACACGGGGGAGCACGTTCACACAGGAAGCGGAAGCACGCGCACCCGTGGGAGCACGTTTACACACCTGCCAGGTTCCCAGGCTCCAGGTCAGAAGAGTGACATCTGAGAACACTCGAGGACGACAAGGGCGCTGCCCCCAGGGTCAGTCCCAACTTCAGGCCAAGATGCCTGGATGTCGCTCCCCTGGCTAAAGGGCCAAGCGTCTGCCAGGCAGGCTCAGGGTCACACCAGGAAATCAGACAGAAAACAAACCTCTTCTGCTGACTACGAGGTAAATTCCATCAGTCTTTCAATGCATAATCAAAGAATTGAGATAAAGTAGGAACACATTATTTTCTTTTCCTTTGCAAACTGTGTGGAGCAGGCAGACTTACGTGCGCCCTGCTGAGGCCGACAGTGAAGCGACCTCTGAGAGCGGACACGCCAGTGGATTGTGCTGTGGACTGAAATGGCCAGACCTCCCAGGTGCTGAGGACAGCCGAGCGCCTGAGAGCAGCAGGTGCCACACAGAATGACTGGATCCTCTGGATTTCTGGATTCCCAGTAAGGGCTGGGTAGCTTTTTTTTTTTTTTTTTTTTTGTAATAGAGATTTAAAATAGTTCAAAATTTTAGAGAAAAGCTTTATAAACTTGATACGTAGTAATAAGAAACCTTTGCTGTTTCAAACCTAAATGTAATCAAAACTGCAGGCAGCAGACTGAAAAGTATACAATATAATATGGGCTAATGTGTCATTAGCTCATGTTCACTACAATGAGATTACCGTTCAGTAGCGTCCTAATCAGATCTTGGGGTTTTGCTGGGTTAGATCTACACCCAAAAGCAGATAGCCAGATGCGAGTGCCTCTTATACCAACATTTTGAATTATTTGGGTAAAACAACTTTTAAAACATCCTCCCATTTTATAAACTGATTATGAATCAGCAAACCGTTCGAAACTCCTTAAATATGCAGTCTACAAAATCCAATTTAAACAGTGGTTACGAGGATGTTGGTCGTATTTTTAATTAACCAATGACCTATCTATAACATCAAAGATTTGTTTCTGAAAAGCTGTACATTTGATGTGCTTCACACCAAGATTTTGCTTATTCCAATGAGCTGCTTTTTAAAAATTCCCCAAACCCTAAAAAGTTATATATTTGATGTGTTTCACACCAAAAATTCTCTTATTCAAATGAGCTACTTTAAAAAAAATACTCAAATTTTATGAACTGGTTGAAGTTAACATCTTCTAAGGCCTTTTCTTAAACAATCTAAAATATTCTTTTTGAAAAGTGGCTTCACTGATACTTGTAACATTTGTAATGCCCTCCTAAGCTTTATTTGTAAAATTCAAAATTTGAGTGCCACGAGGCCTGGGTGAAATCATCAGAGAGGAGCCCTGAATTTCCTTTGTGCATGAGAGTTAACAGGATTAAGGCCTGAAGAATTGAATAAAGCCCTGGCTGGCTAAAATGGATGGATCACATTCAGGGTTCCCTGTTCCCCACTGGGCACGCCCCACACTTCAAGGAATAAAACACACTGGTGAGCTTATTTAAGCGATTCTTCAGGAACACGGTAATTTCAGAGATTTTTTCAAGGGAGCACGTGTCCATTCTCCCTCGGAGTCAGTAGGCTTTGTGGACGCAGCTTGCCTGGCCTCACCACCGGCAGTTCTGTGCGATAGTCTAGTCACCTAGAGAAGATTTCTGCATAGGAATCATTTCTAACTTTTACAACAATGCTATATGCACCGTTCTCATTCTTCTGAAAATGTGGCAGATCTAAGCTAAACCGCCAAAGACCTGTCGCCTTCCTCCAGTGTACGCAGTGGGGCTGGGGGAATGCTTCTTTGCTATCGAGGTGACTATTATCAAGTATAATTTGTGGCTGGAAATGTTTGGCATTCCTGTCTAGCAGTAGCCAGGATTGTTTAGAATACATCTTAACGTGGGAGTCCCAACATCTGCCTGTCTCAGGTCAGATTTCTGTGAGAACCAGCGCATCTTGTCTCTAAACATGTGCAGCTGTCCAGATGAACCAGGAATGGCTTCTTGCAGGATGGTGGCAACCAAGGGCCAAACTTTGAATTAAGAACACGGGCAGGAAGAGCGGTGAGCAAAAGGCACTCCCACTGTGTGAACGCAGTCATCGTGGGGGCACCAGGTGCTGTGGGAGCGTGTGCCATTTTCAATAGAATCCACATAAAAATAAAATTAGAAAGATACCAAGTCATGTTGCCAATTACAGGTGGATGTGGAGGTTACTCAGGTGCTTTCCTACCCAAGCACTCACTAATTAGCAATCTACAACACCAGGATGCCTGGAGACTAAGTATACCACTTCAATTTTTTATGAATTCCTTTCATTTGTAATTTTTCCTGTTATAGGAGCCCAGTTTGTTTGAAGTGAAGAGTGTTTATTAAATGAAGGCTGTACATAAACTGCAAAAAAACATAGCATCGAGTTTTGGAAAGGAAGTTGAAAAAGAATGAAAACAAGCTGTGATGATCTAAACAAAGGCACACAAAGCCTGTTACTAGGAAGAGCTGTTTGGTCAAATTTCCTGTTTTTTCCCAGGTTCTGGTTTGTTTAAAACATGTCGCCAGCACACCATTGACTGCTGTTGATTAACGCTCCTACATGTAAAATCCAGAACTCTTCGCCAGGACTTCTTATTTAAGGATATCCTAAACACTGTGCACTTCCTTTTTCTCCTCCAGATTGTGCTCTTCACCAGAGTTAAGGGATGATGATCCATGGATCGAAACAGCTGAAAGTTAGTCTGAGATACTAGGAGATTGCTAAAGTATAGGTTAATGAAAGAGTCATGAAATGAGGGCTGCATAAATGTCTTTAGCCTTGAGCAATCTGGGTACAAGATTCCAGAATCAAGGCGGACTGCAACACAGCACGTCAAATCAAAGCCACACAAATGTCACTGATCTTTGTTTTGTTTTATCCACTTAAAAAAAAACCTGCAAAGACATATCTGGCCCTAACAGCAACCTATTATAAAATTAAAATAACAGACTCCTACCGTTGTCCGTGAAATGTATGGAAATAAAAATGCCTCCCTTGGGAAAGAAGTATAAAACATTAACATTTTTCTAAGTATTTTATAAATTATACTGATTTATTAAGCACATACCATTAAAAGTCTCTTCTATTACTGACAACACTCTCCTTAATGGCTTTTACATGTTTAAATAAATGACTCCTGAAAATGTCCAT
The DNA here is from genome assembly GCF_963383645.1 of Muscardinus avellanarius. Classification (NCBI taxonomy): domain Eukaryota; kingdom Metazoa; phylum Chordata; class Mammalia; order Rodentia; family Gliridae; genus Muscardinus; species Muscardinus avellanarius. The sequence goes on from NC_137799.1 coordinate 96,739,399, forward strand.
TTATGTTATATAAATAAAACCTTAATGTAAACATACCCAGATATAAACTTTTTGGAAATGTCAGCTTAAAACTTTCTAGTCTAAATAAATTCTCTTATGAATGGCCCAGTAAAGCCATTTCTAATGCATTTCTCCCCTAAAAACTTCACAGAGACTCCCAGGCCCAAAAAAGAGCACCAAGCTAGCTTTGATGAGGACTGGCTACCTCGGTCACGTGACGAGCGGCTCTCAGAGCTGCCCAAACAGATGGGGAGCTTTTGAGACCAACCAAGGCCACGGGCTGACTTCCCCATTACCTCACCATCATCTTGTTAGTTTATTCGATCCCCCATTTATTGTGTCTCGCTCTGTACTCCGATTCTAACACTTAACACAGCACTTACGCGCACGGGAGGTGCCGAGAGTGGCTCATTTAGGATGCGCTGGGATACGGCGACCAACACTGTGTCTCAGCACGTCTGGCTGTCTCCCTGCACGCGGCTTGCCCTGGAGTAAAGACTCGCTAGCCTCCCTTGCAGCTAAACCGCAGGCTGGAAATCTGAACTAATGAGACGCAAGCAAAAGCATTCAGCAGAGCTGGGGAAACGGCCCTTGAAGACAGCCGCTGTGAGCCCTTCGCTCCTTCCTCCCTCTCTCCTCCCGCTGCCTGGAAGAGGCACGTTTTGCTGAGGCTCTACAGTCACTGTGGACTGAGAATTGACTTTGAGAATAAAAACCATGCACGGGGTGGGAGAGCAGTTAGGAGAGAAAATGTCCAAGTTCCTGCCACCGAGGAGCCCACTCCACCCAGTCTCTCTACTCTTCTTTTACACAGGGAAAGACACTTCTGTCTTACTAAGTGGTTACTAGTTTGAGTTTTCCGTCACGTGAACCAAACCAAATCTTACCTAAATGTTTTTGAAAATAATTTGGAAAGCAGGCTCGCCTGGGTTGCACGTGCGTCTGCTTTAGTCTGTTATTAATAAGCACACCGAGAACTCTTTCTGATGAGTGGGCCAGCCTTCGTAAGCGTAAAACTCTGTTCTCAGAGTCGAGCCATGTACGGTGGGACAATATACAGAAATTCGAGACTGAGTTCTTGTCTTTAGCAAGCTAATGACTTAGCCACTGGTAAAGGACGCACGCAGACCACGCAGTCCTTCCCTACGCTCACCCACAGGGCAAGGCACGAAGCTCAGAATGGGCGCTGCAATTGCAACCACAGGAGGAATTGGTAAAGACCTGGGCGCTAGAGGGAAGGACCGGAGCAGAGACCGTGTGCGGAAGGGCAGGACCCGGGGAGGCAGACTCGGGTGTGTCTCCAGGGCGGGGCAGCGGCAGAGAACCAGCGCCAGTAACGAGCACAGCGTGTTCAGGGAGCCTGGAAGGAGGTCAGTCAGATGCGCGGCCTCTGGAAAAGGGCCCAGCTATGAAGAGACCCCACAAAGGACGGCTCGCCCCCTCCACCCCATATTTAGGAGATGAATCTTTGCTCCGGCTTCTCCCGCCACGCCTCTAGCACATGCTGGAGATTGCCTGCGACTCCTCTGAGCCTTACCTTGAGGAACACCCTAAGAGCTGGAGGGCTCTTAGGACCCTGCTCAGACAGCCCGTGGGGACTTCTAGAGTAGCCCGCCTCTCGGCTTCTGGTTTGTATCGGGCTCATCTGAAGTCGTGCTTACATACTCTGACGAGGTGTTTTACGTTAGACTGTTAGGTAGAAGTAGTGTGCTCTGCAATAAAGCAACAGAATGACCGGTCACTGCTTCCAAAGGAGAAGCCAGGGGGATTCGATGACTCACGCGCTGACCACAGCCACAGGACGGAGCAGCAGCCTGTCTCTAAGTGCCCTTCCAGCTGCTACTCATAAACAAAGCCAATCCTGGGTCTTACAAAACTCCCCCAAACACCGTGGAGTCCAGGAGGCAGCCGTGGGCACTGTCTTCAGTCATGAGAGATGTCCAGAAGACTGGGCGCTGTGGAGAGCACCAAGGGCCGAGTAGGGTAAGTGAAGGCCCTCCGTGGGCAGCGAGCCAGCCCACCGTGGAGCACCAGGCCCTGCCCGCGAGGCTCGCAGTGTGACAGAGCGTGTCAGGCCTGACATCAGAGCCTGGAAAGAGACAGAGAAAATCTCTGGGGTCATCTAAGACAAGTGAAACCCAACTTGACTTTCTGCAAACCCAAAGTGGCCGACGGGCTTGCTCCTGGTGCCTGGGGAGCGAGGGCGTGGGCAGGTATGCGGAGACTGCGTACCCCCTGGCTCTGCTCCTGTGCCGTGCAGCGCTGGCCTCGCCTCCTCTGTAAACTAGGGGAGTCTGAGCGCAGAGGGACGCACAGGGCAGAAAGGTGTGTGTCTCCCTCTGTGTCTTCTCTCCCAAACAGTTCTCCACAGCCTAGACCACATTGATTTGCCAGCAGCCAGCCTCGGCTGCGATCTGCTGTGGGGCCCGGTGGGTGCCATCTTGTCTGCTGACGGCAGCAGCTGCCGGTCTCCTCACCACATCCCTCCCTTGGTCACGCGGCTCCTCGCTGGCCACAGTCTGCCTCGGCCAGAACTCCCCCGACGTCAGCTTCCCCAGAAGCCGCCAGCCATGTGCACGGTTCCAGTCCACGGCCTCTGTGAAGCAGATCCAGCCGGCCAGAGCACATTCCAGGGGGTCAGGGCCAAAGAATGCCACCGCATCTCCGGCAAACTAACGCTAAAGAGACTGGACGACGGATCTCGTTTGACTGAGATGAGGACGGGGATGCCACAAGACACCCATTGACCTAACGTGGCCTAGCCTGAGCTCAGCAGCCAGTCGTGATTTTAAAATGGATGGAATTAGAAGCTACTGAAATAGAAGTTACTATATATGGTGTGCTCTGCGCCAGGCACCGGCTAAGTGGCTTCTTAACCTAGCACGTACCAACTAGAACGCAAATCCCTTCTTCCCGTCCTCGCCACCTGAGTCACGGGAACCCCCACTGATCTAGCTGTTTATGCCACAGACTGGGGAGTCATCTGGATGTTCTCTTCTCCTTCAATACCGCCCCTACACACACGCACACGCACACACACACACACACGCACACACACCCCACCCAAGTCCCGCACCCTGAAGAGCCTATCTTCTATGTCTCCAACTTTCTCCACCAGCATCATCTCCACCCAGGTCCAACGCACGCTGGCCGTTTGCTGGACTATGGCCAACCCTCTGATCACACCCTTCCACAGCCACTACTCATGTCCTGGTCAATTTCCAGCCAGAGACCAGGGGGATCTTGGAAAAACAAGTCAGCTCATGGCATGCCCACACGCAGCAACGGCTGCTGCTCCTCAGACCCACGGCCTCCCCAGTGCACTGGGGACAGAGCTCAGGTTTCTGACCCGATGGTGTCACCCCTGTCATCTCACCCCAATCTCCCTGTCACTCACTAAGTTCTAGGACACTTCTTTCATTTCCTCCAAAGGTCCAGTCTCCCTCCAAGCACTGGCTGTCCCTCTGCACAAAACTCTCTTCTTTACCTCACGGCCTGGCTCTCTCCCCCCACCGCTCTGCAGGCCTCAGCGTGCACCTGCTGCCTGTCGGGGGGCCTCTCGCTAACCCCGCACTCCTCCTGGGCAGCGGTTACCAGTCTGTGGCATTGTATTTTGGAGAATATTTATCTAATGACCATCTCCCCACCTAGATTAAAAGCCCTAGGAGACTTATTTATTCATCATTATAGCCATAGAATTCAGCGTCAGCACACAGTCTGCCCTAAATAAATCCTTATTGAACGTATTTGTTAGTTTACTAAAAACTGAGATACAATCCTGTCTTCCATTTACAGAGAAATGAAATATAGAGAACTTAAGCCCCAGGCCTAGAACCAGTACAGAGCACAGGCAGGATCCCAACAAGGGCCACCAAGCCCTAAAGCTCATGTTCTTAGTATTTATTAAATTATCAGAATAGAACAGGCTGAGAGAAGATAGAAGAGACAGTAAGTCTTAATGTTTCGTTAGCTCATTTGGGACAAAGGAAGTCTGTGATAGGCTGAGATACCCCTCCCCCAAAGACACGCACATCCTAATTCCTGGAACCTGTGAATGTCAAGGAAGGAAGGAAGGAAGGACGGACAGGGAAGGGAAGACGCGGAGGTGTCTTTGCAGGTGTGGTTAAGAGTCTTGAGCTGGGCATATGGTTTGGGATTTCCCAGGTGGGCCTCAGATGGAATCACCCATGTCCTTATAAGACAGAGAGACGGAAGAGTTGACAAACAGGAGATGGGTGTGACCAGTGGGCAGAGAGAGATTTACAGACGGTCTCAGTCAGTTCAGGCTGCTAAAACCAAGGACTGTAGACTGAGCGGTTCAGAAACAACAGGGCTGTCAGGCGTGGTGGCGCACGTCTGTAACCCCAGTACTTGGGAGGCGGAGACAGGAGGATCGCAGGTGCAAGGCCAGCCTCAGCTACTTAGGGAGACTCTTAGCACCCTAGTAAGACCCTATTTCAAAAGACAAAAAAATAAATAAAAGGGGTTGAGGGTATGGCTTGGAGGTAAATGCCTCTGGGTTCCATCCCAAGTGCCACAGAAAAAGAAAAAAAAAAAAAACAGCAGAAAGTTATTCACAGTTCTGGAGGTTAGCAATGAGACCAGCACAACTGGGCAACTGTTAAAGGCCCTTTTCTTTTCTTTTTCTTTTTTATTTTTTTTGAGATACTAGGGATGGAACCCAGGGGCTTTCTACCTCCAAGCTACATTTTTTATTTTTTATTTTTTATTCTTTCTTTCTTTCTTTATTTACTTTTTTTTTTTTTTTTTTTTTTTTTTTTTTTTTTTTTTGGTGGTACTGGGGTTCCTGGAAGCTCTTCTACCTCCGGGCTACACTTCCAGACCTATTTTATATTATTTTTATTTGGAAACAGGGTCTCTTAAGCCAGCGCGGCTGGCTTCGAACCTGCGCAATCCTCCTGTCTCCGGCTCCCAAGCGTGGGAATTACAAGTGTGCGCCACCACGCCTGGCACTTTATTTTTTATTTTGAAACAGGATCTCATTGAGTTATGGAGGGCTTCACTAAGTAGCTGAGGCTGGCGGTGAGCAGCTATCCTTCAGTCTCAGCCTCCTGAATGCTGGGATTATAAGCGTGCTCCACCGCGCCCAGCTTTAAAGGTCCTTTTCTACTGGGTGTGGCGGTGTACCCTTTAATCTCAGTACTTGGGAGGCTGAAACAGAATTTCAGGTTTAAGACCAGGCTCAGCAACTTAGTGAGGCCCTCCACAACTCAGTAAGACCCTATTTCAAAAATAAATAGCTGGGCGTTGGTGGTGCACACTTTTTATTTGGGAGGTAGAGACAGAAGGATCACGGTTCACGGACAGCCTCAACTACTTAGTGAGGCCCTTTGCAAGTCAGTGACACCCTGTTTCAAAATAAATAAGAAAAAATAGTGGTGGGGATATAGCTCAAAAGTAGAATGCCCCTGGGCTCCACCCACCACAAAAATTAATTAATTAATTAATTAAATAGGGCTGGGAGTGTAACTCAGAGGTAGAATGCCCCTGGGTTCAATCCCCAGTACCACACACACACACACACACACACACACACACACACACAATAAGTAAAACAAAGGCCCTCTTTCTGGTTATAGATGGTTACTCTCATGTGTCCTCGCATGGTAGAGAGCAGAAAACAAACACAAATGCTCTCAAGTCTGCTCATAAAGCACCGATCCCATCCATGGGGGCCTACCGTCATGCCCCAACGCTCTCAACACCACGCTTCATCAGAGGAGGTCTAGGGCCACGAGCATTCAGTTTATTGCAGAGATGATGTCCTTGGAGATCGGGGTGATGAAGCCACGAGCAAAGGAATGCCAGCTGGCAGCAGGAGCTGGCAGCAGTGGGGACGTGATGGCCCCAAGAGCCGCGTGAGGACCAAGGGCTTGCTGCACCCTTGGCGCAGCCCGGCCAGATGTGTCAGATGCCAGGCCTCTCGAGCTGTGTGAGAAGCAATTTCCATCGCTTCAAGCCACCGAGTAGCAGTTGGACTTAGAGACTCACTTATTTGGGGGTGGGAGGGGATCAAACCCAGGGGGATCAACTACTGAGCTAAATTCTACAGCCTTCTTTCTTTCTTTCTTTCTTTCTTTCTTTCTTTCTTTCTTTCTTTCTTTCTTTCTTTATTTTTGCAGAACTAGAGATTGCACCCAGGGGCATTCTACCTCCCAGATACACCCCCAACCCTATTTTTTATTCTTAGTTTTGAAACAGGGTCTCACTAAGTTGCAGAGGGCCCCATTGGTTGCTGAGGCTGACTGTGAACTTGTGGTCCTCCTGTCTCAGCCTCCCGAGCGCGGGGATTACAAGCGTGCGCCAGCACGCCTGGCCTCGTCTGTAATGCTATAAGATAAAATGCTCAGGGGCCGACTGGCCTCCTAAGGAGTCGAGTGATGTCATGAGATGAGAGGCATGGAGGAATCATGCTCCCCAGGCCCCTGGGGGTCCCGCCAGGGGGACCAGAGCAGCCTCCTCCCTACTCCTCCCCTCCGTCTCCGATGGCAAAGGCTGTTAAGTGGTTGCAGGTTAATCCCATCAAAGGAGATCAGGAGCTTCTCCAGCTGCTGTCAACATGGCTCTGTGGTTTAAAATGAACACACAGAGGGGGATTCACAGAACCAGAATCTAGATGAGGAGGGGAGCGAATCCAGAGAGGGATTAGGTGGAGTCAGGACAGATGGCGCAGCAGGAGACACCAGTGATCTTACCCAGGAGTGTTGAGCTATGCCCTCAACCTTTTTATTTTATAGTTTGAAGCAGTATCTCACTAAGTAGTTACCTAGTACCTCAAAAGTACTGAGATAGTTCACATGCTTGTAATTCCAGTACATGGGAGGCTGAGACGGGAAGATCACGGGTTCGAAGCCAGCCTCAGCAACTTAGTGAGATCCTGTTTCCAAATTAAAAAAAGTAAAATGGGTCTGGGGGTGTATCCTGGAGATAGAAAGCCCCTGGGTTCCATCCCAGCACCACACACACATACAGAAGTACTGCCGGGCGTGGTGGTGCATGCTTGTAATCCCAGCATTCGGGAGGCCGAGAACAGAGGATCGTGGTTCACAAACAGCCTCAGCTACTGAGTGAGGCCCTCCACAATTTAGTGAGACCCTGTTTCAAAAATAAAGACTAAAAAATAGGGCTGGGGTGTAGCCGGGAGGTTTATAGTATTAGCTAATGTATGTGCTCTTATACGTTACATACCAGGTCATATCAGTGAGAAGGGTGATAATGTTTATGGTATTTAGCTAATGTATGTGCTCTTATATGTACAGCAGCAAATAGTTCGAGCTGTTCCCAGGTAGTTTCTTCGTTTTTATTAAAGTTAGATAATCCTAACTCACATGTAGAGATTATCAGAAGGAGTTACACACATTTGGTGCCTCTGTCAAATACATTAGGATGTTCAAATATGACATAATCCTAGGAACTTTGAGTGGGTTTCTCACCAGAAACCTCTTTCAGTGCTTTGTAAAAACAAACCAACATGTACCTTACATTCAAGAACTGGAAGAGCGGGGTAAATGTTCTGGGAAGAGGGGGACAAGCAGATGTCTACTCCAGTTCTGGGTTGCGCTGGGCTAGCATTTGATAGCCTTTGGATGGAATTTTAAAGCCTGACCTATAAAATATCATCGATTTTTTCCCTCCAACTAATGAATAAAAGTCCATTCATGCAGCAAATATTTATTAGCCATCTGTGACCCTGCTGAGCACTAGGGCTCAGCTGGACAAGACACAACGGTTTGGATATGCTTTGGCCCCCCAAGCAAGCGTCCGGATGTTGGCGGCTTGGTCCCCAGGGTGGTAACGTGGGAACTGACAGATTGTTAACAGGTGGGGGCTCGTAAGAGGTCCTGGGGGTCTGCTCTCGGAATAAACTGAAGGAAGGGTAGTTATAAAAGCCCCACCTAGCTCTCTTCCTTCTTCTTCAAGACAAGATCGTTTGCCCCCACGGGCGTTTCTGCCACTGCCATCTGCCATGATGAAATGCAGCCAAGACGCCCTCACTGGAGCTGGGCTGATGATCATTCCTTTGATCTCCCAAACTGCCAGGCAAACAAACCTCTTTTCTTCATAAGTCGTGCGCCTCAGCTACTTTGTTACAGCAGCAAAAGCTGACTCATACACAAGAAGACAGGGCCCTGCTCTCCCAGATCTATAATAGGATTTCTTGCACTTAGCATTAAATAGTTTAATGTTTACCATGAAATAGTATACCCTTGAGAAAGTTACCTAGGTAACAGACTCGTATAGATAATAATCAGTGTCATAAAGGTAGGTTTTACCCTTGAGAAAGTTACCTAAGTAACAGACTCGTATAGATAATAATCAGTGTCATAAAAGTAGGTTTTACACTCATACCATGATCCAGAATCCTCTGTGAGCACCTTCCCCTCCAGTACATGACTTGATGCCCCTATTCTTCATTTTATGAGACACTATCACACTTTTCACTATTTCTTTCATCTATAATAAGGCTCAGGAGACAAAGTGCAGAGCACCAACTATTGTCCTGTGAAAATAAAATTGTGTCGCCAGGTCATATTTTAGTGCCACCTCCTCTACTCATGGAGCAATGTCCTTTGTCCTTTCCTATCTGTTACAACTGATCCCATCTTACCCTGTTCATCCTCCTCCATGGCTCACAACCACACCAAACATTAACCAAACCAAACACTAACCAAAGCAAACCAAACACTAACCAAACCAAACGTTCTTCTCTTGCAATATGGATTTTCATTTAATAAAAACTCACCAAGCAATTCTCTCTCAGATAAGTACTGTGCACGTGCCAAAAGTTGATTCATCATCTGCACATCACCAGTTTTAACCCAAATGTAAAAATAAGTGACCTGCCAGCATGTGCTTAGGACATGTATGTGCCTGTACACAGCAAAGGAATTTTTCCTTCAGCAGAGAAATTTTTCCATAACCCTATTCTGTTTTCTCCAAGCTCTTATGCTCAACTTTGAGAAACGCTGCCCAGTAATAGTTGACTGCACCCGGTTCTCCACGGGGAGCGTAACTCTGAACGAGCTTCTGTCAACCTGACGTCTTTTCTGATGTCACTGGAGAACGTGTCAACCTCATTTTGATAAGCACAACTTTGGATTTGTTCCGGGGAAATTCTCACTAGGTTTACCAGGGGCGTGTTTAAAAATTATAGGCGGCGTCAGTGACTTCATGGCCACCACTTAGTGAAAGGATGATCTACCATGAAGAGGAGTTGGATGGGCTGCTGCCATAAGCCTGACTTCAGACACTGATTATCCATCTTTGTTCCTTTTTTGGCTGCTTGAGTTAAACCACCCTCCTCAGGAATGGTTGGTCCTCTCACGTATAAATACGCGCTCCGTCCTGGCACTGGGGCCTGGCACTAAGCGTTCTAACATTTGTAGGAGTTCTAATGTTTGCCTGATTCATTTTACTTCCACTTTTGCCCTTACCATTGAGTCATTTCTTAAATTCATATATAATATCTGGAATAAATGAAAATTTATGTGAATAATAATGGCAGATACTGGGTAAAAAATGTTGGCTGAGATAAAATGCCTTCAGCTGACCAAATGTTGGCCAAGATAGTCTTTCTAGAACAAAGCCAGCCTTTAATAAGATAAAGACTATTAAGAACACGATTCTAGCAAAATTCATAATGAATGTTCCTTCCCATTAGTAAAGCGTGACTTCCCTAGTTTTTCCTTGGCCCCTGCAGGGCTCCCCAGGCACGCGTGGGCCACTCCGGGCTCTTGGCTTCCCAGCTTACCTTGGGTCTACGTGACACAGGGCCGAGAGCGATCACGGCTCCACACGGTACCGTCATCTGAGTTTCATCTTACTCTCCACGCCTTACTCGCCATCCTCTGCCCAGCACCCAGTCACCCCTCTGGACGTCCTGCTCTGTCCAAGCCACTCCTCCACGCCCCAAGTTAGGAGGCTTGGAACGGCTGCTGCCACTCAACTAGGGCAGACACTACCGCCGTTCTCCCTAGACAGTGCGACTTGGCCTTGGCAACTCGTTGGGATCTCCTTGAGAGCTGTAAAAAGTTAAAAAGCTCTGCTGCCTTACACACCACCCCACAGCCACTGAGTCCGAATCTCTGGGGCAGGGCGCACATGTGCATATATCTGTGACCACTGAGGACTGAACCCAGGGCACCCCAGCACTGACCTACACCCGCGACCCTTTTTATACTTATCTTGAAATACGGTCTCACCACGTTGCCGAGGCAGGATTCAAACTTACAGTCCTCCTGCCTCAGTCTCCCAAATGCTGGGATTACAGGCAGGGGCCACGGGGCCCAGCTTCCCAGGCAATGATTCAAAGGCACGGCCTTCGTCACTGTCCTAAGGCGGCCCAGCCACCAGGCTTCTCCAGAGCAGCCAATCAGCCATGCTGCCTGCTAGGAGCGCCCTGTCCTGGATGCACTGCCTCTCCTCAGAGCGTCCGCGGCCTCCTCGAGTCCCTTTCTTGGGTCCCCTGGCACCTCCTGCCATCGGCTCCTGCCACCTCTACCGTCGCCACACTTCCCAAAGGGTCCTCGTCAAGTATCTTTTCCTCTGGCGGTTACTCGTCCCCTCCAGACGGAAGTGCTCAAGTTGGGGTCACTGGGGCCATTTAAGTACCAGCGCTTGCACCACCTCACACACCAAAGCAAAACCGACTCTGGGACAGGAGCCGGGCATCGGCGTGGTTGAGAGGGCCAGGACGGAGACTCTGTTTCTAGGGGTTGTATCTAGTAGGACCGCCATGTCTAGGATAACTCGGTTGCCGCTACTGAGCTCGGTTCTGAGCGCCCTGAGAGCCAACCTAACAAGGGACTTCCTTCAGCCTAACAAGGGACTTCCTTCAGCCTAACAAGGGACTTCCTTCAACCTAACAAGGAACTTCCTTCAGCCTAACAAGGGACTTCCTTCAACCTAACAAGGGACTTCCTTCAGCCTAACAAGGGACTTCCTTCCCCAAGAGCGTAAAGTCCACCGCCAGAGAGAGAGCTGAAAAATCAGTCATGAGCTACAGTGGCGTAAGTATTATAACAGAAATGCTAAAAATCTTCTATAGGACACTAAAGAGGGGCCAGTTCTCAGCCCATAAAAGTTGAGGAAGGCTTCTCAGAGGAAATTATACTTGAAAGGGGGAAGGCAGAATGAAGGACAGAAGGAGTTTCCTTAGAAACATCCACTTGCCAGGCGCAGTGGCGCACGCTTGTCATCCCAGCATACGGGAGGCTGAGACAGGAGGATTGTGGCTCATGGCTAGCCTCGGCTACTTAGGCCCTCTGCAACTCACTGAGGCCCTGTTTCCAAATAAAGAATAAAAAGTAGGGCTGGGGTGCAGCTCAGAGGAAGAATGCCCCTGGGTTCCATCCCCAGTACTGAAAAAAAAAAAAAAAAAAGGGATGTCCTTCTTGCGTCTGTCTCCATGAAGAAAGCTTCCCCAGAAGCCTCAAAAAAAGTGCCTCCTCTTACTCCTTCAGCCAGAGTCTTCTCAAGCACCCTCACCTAGCCAAGTTCTTGGCGAGGGGAAATGGGACACCACAATGGCCTAGAAGAACCAGAAGGAACACGTGGGATGTGGACAGGATTCCGCTGCTCTGACACACAGGGAGGGGTGAACACCAAAACGAAACCAAGACTCTTTTAGTAAAGAAGGAGCGGACAGCCCGCCGGGAGGGTGTGCGCCATGTTAGAAAGAGGCTGGACAGCACAGTGCCTGAGTCAGGCAGGAGACTCGGATCCCACCCTGCCACTGACTACCTGGGGTACAAGCTTCCATCTTCCTCTGTCTAAAACAAGAATAAAGATAAGTGTCCTAAGATGGGGGTTGCCGGGAGGAGTCAATGCGTCACGTTGCAGCCCGCGCAGGTCAGCGGTGTGTCCACTGTCTGTCACGGACTGTGAACCGCTGGCCGCAGCCACAGACCTGCGGCTGAGGGCTGCTCTCTGACTCGCACTGAGCCAGGCTATGCTCACGCAGGCGCACCGAGCTCATTTGCTTTCCGGCATATTAAGAACCTATTAAAAAATCTATTTTTGTCATTGCCAGCAAAAACGTTGTTATTGACTAAAAGGTAATATATAAAATTTATTTATTTATTTATTTATTTATTTATTTATTTATTTATTTATTTGCAGTGCTGGAGATGGAACCCAGGGGCATCCTACCTCTGAGCTGCACCCCCAGTCCTATTTTTTTATCCTTTATTTTTTGAGACAGGGTCTCACTGAGATGAAAAGGGCCTCACTAAGCAGTTGAGGCTTTTCTTGAACTGCCATCCTCCTGTCTCAGCCTCCCAAATGCTGGGATTACAAGCGTGCGCCACCACGCCCGGCTCTAAAAGGTAATATTTTGCAACTGGAAATATTTCAAAGGTACTGAAGACATTACTAAAAAAAAAAAAAAAAGTTACTGGGCCGTGGGTTCAATCTCCAGCAAACACATACACACGCACACGCACACACGCACGCACGCGCGCACACACACACGCACACGCACACACACAGATGCACGCACACGTTACTGAGTACAAAGCAACATTTTAGAGTTGGAAATACTTCAAACATTCCATTGTTCCTTGGAAACGATATCAAGGGAAGAATAATAATTATTATTATTTACAATGAATACTTACTGAGTCATTAATATGTGCCGGGACTGCTATGAACACCTTACATGTATTATCTCATTTAACCCTAAAACCCATCTGTGGAGTCAGTTTTATCAGTCAAATGTTTAAAACTAACTTCAAATAAAATATGGGTTTGCTTTGAAGGCGCAGACTTTTCCAGCTACTGAAGTTTCAGTTTGAAGGTGGGCTTTCTCCCCCTCCCAACCCTCTCTCCACCGCCATGTTGGTGTTTCTGGGCTCAGGAACAATGTCTACGCCTGTTCTAGAACTTGGCCCTGCTCCCTGGGTCTCGGGGGCGAGGGCGCACAGCGGTTCCCGCTCCGCTGTGCTGGGCCAGGCGCCATGGTCCCCGCGCTGGTGCGACACTCTCTACCACAGAGGCCTCCGAGTGGAGCTTCAGTGTCTCCGGGACCCTGTGGCCCTCCCCGGTGCCGGGAGCTAACTACTGCCCACTTCAATTGCAGAAATTCGGTGAGATGGTTTAGACCTGAACGCTAACGAATAGTGCTATGTCCCCGACCCCGCAGGTGGTTTAGGGTCAAGACTGATCACTTTGCTTCAGTCCATGGACCAAGTAATAAGCTGGGAGTGCAAGGACACCACTTAAGTCCTGACTGTGTCATCCATTTGCCGGGCGCTGCGGGCAGTGGCTGGACCGCCCTGGGTGCTCCTACAGCTGTTAAAAGCCGTCAGCCGTCCGCACCGAAGGCCTCCGGGTATTACAAGCGGCTAATGCGATGCTTCGGCTCCAGCATTGCTCACATCTCTCCCACTCGGATCTGTTTCCTCTGGCACCACACACGAAGGCCCCAGTCTCCCACCCCATTAAGGATTCAACCCATTAAGGAAATCTCTACTTGCCCAGCAGCTAACACAGTTCTGCTTCATTACTTTGTGAATTAATTTTCATTTTCCTCAATCTTTTAGAAGAATATATTCAGTTTCACAAAGAGAGATGGTAAAAAAAAAAAAAAAAAAAAAAATCAGCAGGAGAAAGAAAGCAAAGTCCTGCTGGCCCGTGTCGCCGGCCTGACTGGCCCGCTGGGCTGCTCTACCAGCCCACTCCACGTGACCCCTGGGGTCCCCGCTCGTCTCGGATCAGGCTGGCCCCCAACACCTGCCACCCACCAGCGGCTCCCCTGCGCCCTCAGAGTGCAACGCAGACTTCTCGGGGGGCAGAGGGGCTTCCTCGCACCGGCCCCCGGCCATGTTTCTGGCTCCAGGTCCAGCACCTCCTCTGACTGTCCGCTTCAGAGTGGCCAACTCTTCAGCTCATCCCATGTTTTTGGTTGGGGACTGGGCTGAGAGCTAGGAGCCTAAATGTGAAGTGAAGGGGCACTCGCAGAGCTGAGGGGAAAAGGCGCTGATGCTGCCGCGAAGACCCTTCCTGGAAAAGGGGCAAGCGTCTGGTCCCTGACGTCCTGGGGCGTGTGGTGGAGGTAATAAAAAAGGAACTTCCTAACTCTTCTACCAGAGTCTGCCAACCTACCACCGCCACCGCCGTGTGCTTCCCCTCCGACATGGGGCTCCTCGGTGTGCCCATCAGAGACCTGCTCTGCCATCCGGGGCCCGGCCCGCGCGCTGGGCATCTCTGTCCTCTGCTCTCCTGCCCCCAGCTCCTTGCCCTTACCAGGCCATTCTCATCGGGACGCGCTGTGGCCCGGACCCTGACAAGTCCCCACCTGGCTCCACGCCCTTCTCCAGCAGCTCCCCTGCTTTTCTACTCCGACAGCAGAGAGAGCTTCCTCTACTCCAAGGCTCAACTTTCTTGCCCTGCGTCCCAAGCTCTCCATAACTCAATTAAGATTCTACCACAACAGCTCTCCCAGGACCGCCAGCGCCCCACGGAACCCCTTGGCTTTTGGTTTCTCTCAAGCATACCTTCCCTCCTCTGACGTCTGTCTGTCTGTCTCTCTGTCTGTCTTTCAGTTACTGACATATTATGTTGGTAAGATTTGTATTTCAGAAAATGGTGCCTGGATAAATGCAAGTTACTACTTGGCGTAACTCTATCTGGCAACTTCTTTCCCCCCATGAAGCCAGGCGTGCCTGGCATGTTATTTAATCCACAGTCATGTACTAAGTCGTCTCTTGGTGCCAAACTCCTGGGCTGGATAGGTGGGCTCACAGAGGTAACGGCAGAGGTGAGTCAGGAGCTTGAAGACTGCACAATCCCGAATAACAGAGCAAAGAGAAAGCTGCCCACAGCTCCGGGGTCTGTGGACAAGCTAAAAGGTCACTGGGGAGAGGGGGGAAAGCCTGTGTAGAAAAAATATTTGAAGCTGGGCGTGGTGATGCACGCTTGTAATCCCAGCACTTGGGAGGCTGCGACAGGAGGATCGCGCAGGTTCGAAGCCAGCCTCAGCTACTTAGTGAGGTCCTCAGCAACTTAGTGAGACCCTGTTTCCAAATAAAAATATAAAATAGGGCTGGGAGTGTAGCCTGGAGGTAGAAAGCCCCTGGGCTCCATCCCCAGCACCACACACACAAAAAATTTTTTGAAGAAAAATGGCTAAAGAGCTCCCAAAGTTGGCAGAAGGCATAAACCTACAGATCCCAGATGATGGGCAGAGCTCAAACAAAAAAACTGAAAGAATTCAACTCTAGGACAAACCCAAGTCAAATACTGATACTCTTGAAAGCAACGAGTGAAAATTCTATGTTACTTATAAGAGCAATATAATTTGAATGACAGAATTTTTCATAAAAAACCCTGGAGGGCCAGGTATAGTGGCTCATACCTGCTATCCCAGTGCTTGGGAGGCTGAGATAGGAGGGTCACAGGAGGTTCAAGGCCAGCGCATAATAACTTAACAAGATCCTGTTTCAAAGTAAAAAAATAAAATAAAATAGGGCTGGGGATTTAGCTTACAGGTAGAAGAATGCCATGCCCCTGGGTTCAAACCTTAGCATCACCACCAAAAAAATAATTTAAAAAAAGGTAAAAACAAATGAAGATAAATTAAGATAAATAATTTTTTTTGGTAGTACTGAGGGTGGAACCCAGGGGCCTTCTACCTCCAGGCTACACTCCCAGACCTATTTTATATTTTTCTTTGGAAACAGGGTCTCACTAAGTTGCCGAGAGCCTCACCTTAGCTGAGGCTGGCTTCGAACCTGTGTGATCCTCCTGTCTCAGACTCCCAAGTGCTGGGATTACAAACGTGCGCCACCACACCCAGCCAAGATAAATAATTTTTTGTCAGCAGAAGTGCTCAAAGAGAATTGCTGAAAAAAAGATCTGTAAACACAAGGCAAATGAACTCAGAGGGAAATAAATGTCAAGAGTGAAGGAAGAACAAGAGACAGAGAGTGCGTGAGTGACGGGAGAGCCGACCCTTCACCTGTCCAGGTCTTTAAGACACTGGACGAGAACCCCTAGCGATGTCTGATGAGATTTCCAATCTTTCTTTCAAGCAGATCTCGCTAAGTTGCTGAAGCGGCCTCAAACCTCCAATCCTCTTCTCTCAGCCGCTCAAATACTGAGATCACAGGCCCGTACCACTGCACCTGGCTTCAAATTATAAAAAATAAAAATAAAAAGAGCTAGGGTGTGTGGCTCAGTGGCGGGACACCCCTCAGTTCAATCCTTAGCTTCAAACGATTAAAATCATGTGCTCTGTGAAAGACGCTGCTAGCAAAATGGAAAGACAGAGCGAGACACTGGAAGAAAACACTTGCAAGTCACGTATTTGACAAAAACATATTTATCTAAAAGAGAGACTGAACCCTCAAAACGCAAGATCAAGAAACATTCTAATTATAACAGGCAAAAGCACAAAGAACTGTTTTTAGTACCTTGAGCCTCACAATGATGTATGATTACAATAAGTCAATAAAATTTTAAAAATAAAAAATAAAACAAAACTTAAAAAATACAATAGGCAAGAGATCTGAATAGATATTACATCAAAAACAGTAAGCATATCAAGAAATGTTTAGCATCATTAACGCATGTGTGTGTGTGCGTGTGTGTTACTGGAGATTGAACCCAGGATGCCCTATGTTTGAGCAACACCCCCATCACCTCCAGCAAAATAAAAAATAAAAAAATAGGACTGGGGTGTAGCTTGGAGGTAGAATGCCCCTGGGTTCCATCCCCAGCACCACACACACACACACACACACACAATACTTGCTTTATAGGGCCACATGCCGAAATATTTATTTGAGGAGACCAGTTGTTGGATTGAAGTACTCTGACTGTTAGAATGGGAAACTGATACTTGATCTGGCAGACAGTGCGGAGTCGGTAGGGCTGTGGAGGAAGGCAGAGGCATCTGATAACGGGGTAGGGGTCTAGCAGGGATCCACACAGACACACGCCACTGATTCCATCAGGATCGCCAAGTTAATCCACCAGAGGGAGAGGACAGTCCTTTCAACAAATAGTTCCGAAACACAGGATTTTGCATCCTGTGTACCGCATCCGTGCCTCCTACTGTACGTGACGGAGCGATGGGGACGGATTGGGTGGACGAGGGCCCAGCCAGGGCAGTGCCAGCACAGGGCGTGCGGAGCGAGCACTTTGCCTCTTTGCTAAGGATTGATGTGCTCGGGGTTTGCGCTCTGGCTCAAGCGTGATTTGACCTGTGATCACCCTGGTCCGTGCCTTCTAACCTTGAGCAGTATTTCCTTTCACGCTGTCCATCCTAGAAACAACGACAGCCCTGGGGGGAATCTGGCGGCTGATGGCAAAGAATCTTTTCCACCATCTAATAGTGACCTCTGTTTTCTCTGCTTTGAAAGTCTGACGGGCTCTCCTGGTCTCAAGCTCGTGGCCCGCACATCCCAGGGACTGCAGTGAGAGGTGTTTGCTTCCTCGATGAGAATCGCACCGAGACCCTTGTTGACGTTAAATTTCACTCTTTGTGCTTAAACCAGACCAGAGGAAAGACTTTAACAAACTGGGAAGCAAGTGTTTGAGGCCCCGCCCCGCTCCCTTTTTGCCTCACTTGAAGTGGAATCTATGTAAAAGCTGGAGACAGAGTGAGCGAATCATGGCGCTTCCTTCTTTACGTCTGTTTCCAGCGTCTCTTCCAGATGATGGCTTCAAAGGCTCTTTGATCAGTTGACTGATGTTTCACTGGATTTTCAGGATTCTTTTACGAGTCTTTGTTTCTGCCCCTGCCCTACACTCACCTGAAATCAGTCACTCCTAGGGTCACCATCATTTCCATGTCCATTGTTTTTGCCAAATAATTACGAAAATGGTGTTTAACACACTGCACACACTCTCATCCTGAAGATCACCTCAGTCTTAGAGATGGTGCCGATTCCTTTTCATCACTACATAATACTCCACTGTGTGACACATTTGCTTTAAGTCAGCCCCAACTGATAGAAATTTGGGTTGTTTCTAATGTACATGCATATTTTCATATTTTTGCTGATTTATCCTTTTTACTCTTTGCAATCCTGGGGACTGAACCCAGGGCCACAAGCATTCTACCACGAGTCATATGCCCAGCTATTTTTGCTGGTTTGTCTTTACAGCAAACCCCTCTAATTTGGAGTCAAAGTCCTCTTATCTTGCCAGATCCCGTACGTCCACCGCATGGGCGTTACGCCAACGGCCGTGTGGATGCCGCAGCTCTACCGACGCAGCACGGGGCTTCACCCTCGCGAGCATCCTTGCCGGTCTGACAGATAGAGTGGTGGCTATGTGCAATCCAATCTGTACTCTTCCTATCATGAGGAACATTTCGCATCTTCTCATAGGTTTAAGAGACATCTGCCTTTCCCGCTGTGACTGTCCATCCTCTCGGGTCCATTTTTCTATATGGCTGTTGCTGGTCTTTTCCTACGGTTTCTAGGAGTTTTTTGTCCAAAGTATAAACCACAGATCTCTTTTTCCAGGGAGTCATTTGTTTTGCTTTTATTTTTTTTTTACATGCAAAAATGTTTTGTACTCACGGGGTCTAATGGATGTATTTTTCCTTCTGGTGGCTCTGGGTTTTGAAGCCAGCAGTTTTCTCTACTTTCAGGTTAAAAACAAATCCATCCATGTTCTCCCTAGGACCCAGCACAACATTTTTACCAATCCTCACTTTTCCCGGCTCAGTTCTGTGGAGAGCGCACAAAGGCGGCCTCACACCTGGGGGCTCACTGGCGGAGGCAGCCCACCTTCCACTTGACACCGAGGGCTTTCCTTCCACGTTCCCGGTGCCGCCTGCCGTTGGGGCCAGGTGGCATCCACAGCACCTCGCGCTCCTCGTGCCCAGAGTGCTAGCAGCGAGCCACCGCGGCCCTCCCTGCCCAGGGAGCAGGCAGCAGCGGGAAGGGAGGCAGAAGGACTTTCCCAGAGTCAGCCACATCTGCCAGGGGCCAGGGGAGAGGAGGGCCTCACAAACAGCGCGTGGGTGATCTGGGAGCAGAGGAATGTCGGGGAAGCAGCAGCTGCGGCCAGCTGCCCAGGGCCCTCGCCTCACGCACAGGCTGCTTTGTGAGGCGCATCCAGTTTAGGAATGAGGAAACCAGCTTTTGCTTCTCTTTCCAAAGATATATCACATTTCCCTTCTGAAACATTTCTTCATCCACAGGCTTTGGGAAGAATGACTTCTGCAACTGTAGTCTGGCAGGTGGTCAGACAATGGCCTTACTTCTTCAGGTCTCAAAACAAGGCCACAGAAAAGGGCCGATGTTTGTATATTTGATCTAAAAGAAAATAACCGGGCCTGGCTAACTTTCAGCATACAAAGCAGTGATCCTTATAATTTGGTTATATAAGAATTTATATATAAACACATTTATATACTGTTTGCTTTTAACAAGTATCTAAGATAATCTGTTTTTTGTTTTTTTTTTGTACCAGGGACTGAACCCAGGGACATTCTACCTCTGAGCTACACCCCAGCCCTACTTTTTATTCTTTATCTTGAAACAGGATCTCACTAAGTTGCGGAGGGCCTCACTAAGGAGCTGAGGCTGGTTACAAATCTGTGGTCCTCTGGTCTCACGCTCCCAAGTCCTGGCATCACAACCGTGCGCCGCCACGCCCGGCTACTTGAATTCTTTTAACACCGAGGGTCCTACAGTGGTTCCTACTCTTTCAGGAACCTCCATAATGATTGCCACGGTGGTTGTACTAGCTCACAATCACGCCAGCGGTGAAGAAGAGTTTTATTTCCCACACACTGGCCAGCATTTGATACTGTTAGTGTTCTTGGCCATTGCCGTTGTGACCAGGGTTAGAAAGAATCTCAGTGAAGGTGACTCACGGTTTCCTTATCGCAAAGGGAAACCAATAGGCAATGAAGACGTGAAATTGTGTTTCCAGATAGCACGGTCCTGTACTTAGAAGAAGCAAAGAAAAGCCAGATACGAAATCAACTTATAAAAAGCTCAGTGGCTTTACTAGATGACAATAATGAATCCATTAAAAAAAAAAAGTAATACCATTACTACAACCATCAGTAACGCCACCGCCCAGGATAACCCTCAGCGCTGCTCTGTCCGGTCCTTTCTTTGTTACTTCTCCTTCTTCTTCTTTGTGTCCTTACTCCTGTTTCCCCTCCCCTTTCTTGTTCTAGAAAATACAACTTATATTTCTATCTTTGTAAGTGGGAATTTTTTTAAACACCACTAGGGAATTGCTGGAGGGTAAAGGACTCAGGTACCAGAGTCTTGGCCGTGCTGCAGGCTGCCTGCTTCTGCACACCTATGCCAGGCTCACGAACGGGCACACACAAAGTAGGCCTTTGATCCTGAAAACCTGCCATCCCACTGGGATGAGGATAAATATTTATGTCTATTTGCCTTTTTCAGTTGGGGCCTGGTTTTTGGCTTGTTCAATGTCCTATTTGGCCAAAGACCAGCCAGGTCAGGAAAAGATCACTCCACAGCCCCAGCCTTGAAAACATTCGGGAAGAGCCTCCAAACAGTTCCCATCGAAATTTTAAAAGGGTCATTTGAGTACACTAGCAGTGCACGGGAATACTAGGCAGAAGAGACTTCTCGGCCCTCACACAAGTCAGAAAGAACAAACACGGCATATTCTCTTATGGATTTCTTCCCGAATCCTCACAAAAGACGAGAAACGTTCTACAATATTCTAGGAGAGCTGAATTAGCTCTCTAGTGCTGCAGCAGAAGGAAGAGGAAAGCTGGAGTTCCGCGGTCGATGTCTCCTTCCTTCCTTCCTTCCTTCCTCCCTCCCTCCTTCCTCCCTTCCTCTTTCTTTCTTTCTTTCTTTCCGTTTGGTTAAGAATGAGCTTTTGTTTTCAGGGCTCCAATATGATTTACCTGTTGTTGTGTGAAAAAAATCATCTCTAAACTCAAGTAACTGAGAATATCAAACCTTTACATTGATCATCTCAGAGTTTCCGAGGGCCAGGAATGACAAGTGGCCTCGCTAGATGGACCTGGCTCGGGGTCTCAGGAGGTGGGCGCTGCTGTCACCCAAGGGCTGGGCCGGGGCTGGAGGACCTGCCTCCAAGATGGCGCACCGTGTGGCCTGGCTGCGGGATGGAGGCCCAGTCCCTCGTGGCATGGGCTTCTCCGCGGGGCTATTTGAGTGTCCCCAGGGCAAAGCACCTGGCTTCTCCCAGACAATTTTATTGTGTCCATAGTTGTGTCTTCTCCAGAATGTGTTAAAGTTGGAACTATACAGTCTCTGTATCTTTTTGACCCCTGTGGGCTGGCACTACAAACGTTCCATAAATATTTCCCAAGCACTCGGAGGCACGCTCTTCAAACCCTGGTTTGGCCCCTTTGGGCCGAGCCTCGTTTTCTTAACCTATAAAATCAAGATATTAAAAAGCTGTTTACAGAGCTGGCCATGAGGGATGCTGAGAGCACACATGAAGCACGGCAGGGTCCCGGGCCGTGACGGAGCTCTGCCCGGGATCTCTCTCCTAATGGGTCCAGAGTGCAGGCGGCTGCGGTCCTTGTTCCTAAACGGGAGGCCACAGAAGAGAGAAAGGCTGTTCTCAGGCTCTGCAGCGGAGACCTGCCTCTGAAACATCCCTTCCACAAGCCAATTATTCCACAAGCACGACTGGTGACACCTACAAGGCCGGTGTGAGGGTGTGAGCTCGCCTGGGCATTCTGTAGGCAGGGGAGGCACAAGGCAGATTCCCAAAGCCACTGCTTTCTGCGGAGAGGAACAATGCTTCTGCAGACGGCCCAGGGGCCCAGCAGCCGGCACTGTAGCCAGCGTCGCCTCCCCCTTCAGGAGAGGGAGGCAGAGCAAGGGCGGAGAAGGCTCTGAGGCAGGCTACTCTCCATCCCGCGTCACCAACAGTCACAGCATCAGACCATCATCTCGGCTGGCACCTCTTCTCAGGGACCACCACCACCATCACTGTCACGAGGCGTCAGCCCCAGGGCTAAGGGAAGAATGGCCACCGGTAAAGTGCTTAGATGACACTGGAAAGAAGGGTGTTTTTTTTTCTTTTTCTTTTTAGTTTTTGGTGGTACTGGGGATGGAGCCCTTCTACCTCAGGGCTACACTCCCAGACCTATTTTATATTTTATTTGGAAACAGGATCTCTTAAGCCAGCATAGCTGGCTTCAAACCTGTGTGATCCTCCTGTCTCCGCCTCCCAAGCGCGGGGATTACAAGCGTGCGCCACCACGCCCGGCTAAGGTTTTACTTGGAGAACTTGTGAGTCACCTGTCAAACTCTCACAGGCATCTCGGTATCTTCCAAAGCAGGCCCACCTACCTGCTTGTACAACAAAGGCCCGGGCGGGAGCAGAGCAGGGGCTGGGCGGAGGCAGCCTCTGACATGCTCTGGATCTGGGCTACTCTGCGTCCCAGCAGGTCTCGGAAGTAAGGCTCAGGGGCCAGGAGAGTAGCCACGGCCTTGCGACTGGGGCTGGCCATATTTCCATCTGCCAGGAGGCTGCAGTGTGCTTTCTGACCAGAAGTTTTGTGACAATGAACTGGAAACCCACTGGGAGAGCACCTGTGTCCGGCCGCGGTGTGCTCCTGCTGCCACAGGGAAAACTCCAACAGTGCCCTTTTAAAATGGCTTTCACAGACGCCTTCACTTTCTATCGAAAACATTTTTTATGTGTGTGGGAGTGGTACTGGGGATGGATACCAGAGGCCTTCTATCTCTGGGCAATACCTATTTCATTTTTTATTTGGAAACAGGGTCTCACTAAGTTGCTGAGAGCCTCACTAAGTAGCTGAGGCTGGCTTCGAACCTGTGATCCTCCTGTCCCAGCCTCTCAAGTATTGGGATCACAAGCATGTACCACCACACCCAGTGGGAAACATTTTTTTTTTTAAATCGAATAACCTTGTCCATGTTAAAAAAAAAAAAAAAGAGTCACAAGTTTTTGCTCAAAAAACGCCTATTTTTTATTTCCTTGCATCCTTTTAACTTAAGTTATATACAGCTAAACTGAATTTCTAATTACAATTTCTTAAAAAGACTTTTTAAAGAGTAAAGGTTATTTCTAGATCTAGAGCTCTCGGGCTATGGCAGGTTCATAGCTGGAAGCAAATTTTTATAGCTAGTTATAAACTGGTGAAATATGAGTTTATACTGGAATAGCTGAAGCAACCTTAACTCTAGCCACGCCAGTGGGCGCCACTAATTACAGTCCCTGATGGAATAAAACAGTCTTTCTGCTACAGTAGCGTCACAAAGAACCTCATTAACTCTCCAATTACTGGAGGAGGAAACAGTTCTCTAGAACTGGAGCCAGGAACAAAAGAACACTGCCTGCTCTGACTTCAAACCGCAAGGCCGGCTTCAGAGTGCGGGAGGGCCGCCTCTAAGTAAAATGTTTACTTCTCTTATTTAAAGTAAAGTGCGTGTCTTGGCCAAGGCTCACAGAAGGCTATTTGTTTGGGCTGGGGATATAGCGCAGTGGTGAAGTGCTCGCCTATCCTGCAGGAGGACCCCAGTTCCAGCCCCAGCACCAAGGGGGAAAGAAGACTATTTGTTTAACAAATACAGATGTGTGCTTCCCGGAGCCTTTCTAATTGGGAGTTGAGACCCCGCCTCCTGAGGACTCCCGGGCAGGCCCTAACCAGGCTTTCTGTGAGCTTTTCACTTGCAGAGCCACGGGACAAATGGCTGCTCGCCCACTGACGCCTCCATCAGGCTGTCAACAGGAAAGAAACTTGGGGAAGGTCAAAATGATATCCAGTAGGATTTGTAAATTGAGCTATTCAGTAGGCAAGCAAACTTTAAAAATAGTAACCGAGGGAGGCCAATTTCCCTCCCGTCCCGTCCGCATTCTCTCCTCCTTCCTCTGGACCGGCCATACGGCTCCTGCGGCCTCTGCAACTCACGTCAACAGCCCTGCTCTGGAAGGCATGCTAACACCAAAGATCCTGCGGCTGTGTGTAATAAAAACCGGAACTTGTTTCTGTTAATAAAGACAGCCATGTTAATTTTGGTGCCATTGAAAACACAGGAAAATGCTGCTGCTGCCGAGTGGAAAAGGGAAGGAAGGAAGGAAGGAAGGAAGGAAAGAAAGAAAGATCACCAAATGGGAAGCCGTTGTGAGACAATGGCCGCTCCACTTGGTTCTTTGGCTGTGTCAGGGGAAAGGACGCATGCATCCATTCAGGTTGCAGAGCGGCAAGAGTTTCATCCCCTTGCACCGTAAACAACAAAGCATCCAGGTGGGGCCATGAGCTCCCCGTTCCTCCCGTCTGAAACCTTCTCAATAACACACTCCCATGGCGTACAGATTAACTGAGTCACGCAGCAACCAGAAAAATAAATTCTGTACTCAAGATTTCATTTCCAGGTAAATTTTGACAAACAGGTTCAAAGGCAAAAGTTTTCCCTTTTCTGGCTCCACCTGAAAATTAGGGAGCGTCCCCAGTGGTATTTCTAACCATGTAACTATGTGGGTTCACAAGCGTCGTATACTCCAAGCTGCACGCAGGTGCCTGAAGGCTCTCAAGAGAGCCTCAGGAAAGTGACCTCGGCTGGCTCTGACATCTTCAGGAAGGAGGGGCCATGATGCCACAGAGGAACAGATACCAGAAAAAGACAGGTCCAAAGTGAAGTTCAGGACCGAGGGCTCTTGGGATATTTCTGGGGGCTTGAAGAGCCTGTCCCCCGACAGCTGTGCGACGGTGTTTCTGACGAGACTCTCTGCACAAGGCAGGCAGCCAGTGAGACAACGGCCACCCACGCTGCCACTCCGGTCCCTGCCATGAACAGCGACAGCGCCCGCTGCCTGCATGTGGGGCAGGGCCCTGTTATCATCTGGTGGTGACAGAATTTAGCTCATAAATCATCTTTCAAAGATGGCGTTTCAAAGGTGCAGCCTCCACAAACTGACATGTCTGTATGCCCTGGATTCTCGGTGATGTCAGTGGGCACATGAGGACCCTGGACTTGAAGTCATTACGAAATTCTGGTGAATCCTCCAAATTTGAAAAAACAGACACTGCCTAAGAATTCTCTGCCCCTGTATAGCCAACACTGTGGTCCCCTCGATACTTTCCCTTCCATTCAGTCTGGCATGGAAACCTGGAGGAGAGCCCAGGACCCGTGGGGGTCGCCATCGCAGAGGACACTGGGACCCAGGCCCTCCAGGATACGCACCAGGTAAGAGACCGCGCCAGAACCTCCAGAGAAGCAGGTCAGGAGAGGGTCGCGGCCCCTAGAAGGGCTCAATTTGAATTCAATAAGACTTCAATAACTTTGAAAAGTGGCTTAATAAAATAAATTACCAGGAACACATATAGACCAGTCTGGAGTAAGGCGTGACTAACCACGTGTTAATGAAGTCGTAAAAGAGCCGGGCGTGGCGGCGCACACTTGTGATCCCAGCATTCGGGAGGCTGAGACCGGAGGATCGCGGTTTGTGGACAGCCTCAGCTATTTAGTGAGGCCCTCCGCAACTCAGTGGGACCCCGTTTCAAAATAAAGAATAAAAAATAGGGCTCAGAGGTAAAATGTCCCTGGGTTCCATCCCCAGTTCCGTAAATAAATAAATAAATAAATAAATAAATAAAGTAGTAAAAGGGTAGAGAGTGGTAATGATCTTTCCATGGGAAGCAGTCAACTGCAGAACATCGTGGAGGCTAGTGTCTAACTGGGAAGTGAGTGGATGACATCCCGGCACCAGGGACCGGTGGTCAGACCACAGGCTCCACAGTCAGAGGAGATCTGGGTGGGGCTTCATCTGTGCCGCTGGGACCATTCAAATCACCCTTTCCTCAGTTTCCTCATTTGCAAAATGCCCCTAATAATGGCCTCTATCCTGAAAAGACTGTAAGGCTTAAATGCGCCGAAGCAGGGAATGTATACTCAGGAGGATGCAGTCAGAATTGAGAGCTCAGCGCATGCGTTTTTAGAGCCAAGTACAGAGACATAACTTCAGCTGCGTTTGGCTCTTTGGCTTTTCAGTTTCTGAGCAGTGAAGAGAATTAGAAAATGACCCAGCAGAAAGCAACTGGGATGAGCACAGAACAGGAAAATGGAAGCTATAAAAAAAAAGAACTCTAGCCGGGCGTGGTGGCGCATGCTTGTAATCCCCGCGCTTGGGAGGCAGAGACAGGAGGATCGCGCAGGTTCGAAGCCAAGCGCATGCGCTGGCTTAGGAGACCCTGTTTCCAAATAGAAAAATGTAAAAATAGGTCTGGGAGTGTAGCCCGGAGGTAGAAGGGCTTCCGGGAACCCCAGTACCAGCAAAAAAAAAAAAAAAAAAAAAAAAAAAAGAACTCTAAAATGTCTCATTTATCTAGTCCAGAAAAAAAGATGCTGGGAGGTTTAGTAACAAAGCAAGTAAACAAATGTGTACTGTCCGACGCGGGGTGGGCAGCCACGCTGCTGCTGGCCGCGAAGGAAGGTGTGTTTCTGCAGCAAGAAGAGCAGAGTTAGCCACACAAAAAAGAATTTTCTTATTTTCTCTTGGTGAAGAGTCATTTCCTTTGGTCTATGAGACCAAGTAAGCACTTGCACTTCACATCAAACCGACATTCATTTGGAAACACAACAAGAATGACCCCCGGACGCTGCCGTAGCTCCTAACAGGGGCGTTCCACCCGCGCAGGAGCGAAAGGTCCTCAAGCAGGGGTGGTCTCCACACGTGGCCAGCCACTCCCCTCCCCGTGCTCTGAGGGCCTCGCGGTCCTGTGACGGTTCTCTTGTGCAGTCTGCTCCATGTGGTGAGCGCCCTGCCAAACCAGTATGGGGATCGCTCTATTTTCTGTGTCTACAGCAAACCAGTACCAGGTAGGCCATTCGGCTGGATTCTTGCGGGTGTGTGCCTGCATACACGTGTGTTTACTGCACACACTGAGTACGGGCTTCCATAGTTTATGCAGATTTTGTATCCATGAAAACGGTTGCCCTTTAAAGATGCAAAAACAATGTGCTATGCTGGTTAGGAACACTTTTTGAATTTGCTCTTCAGCGCCATGCCTTATTAAGGTTGAGATAAATCATATCTACTGCCTGCCTCTCACTGATGTCATTGAAGAAATTAGATTAGTCTGGCCAACATGAAGCCCTACCGGGGGAGCAGCCAGGGTTCTGCTCACTACTTAAAATTGAGTTCTGAGTGATATATTCTAGAATTACACGGGAGGCAGCATATGGATGTTCAACTGAGTCTTCAAAAACTGCGCCAGCAACACTGCCCCAGCTCAGCCCATTCATCCTCGAGGAGCCTGGAAATTTGGACGCGTTTGGTTGTTTCCAATACCCACTACTTTCCACTTCCCTTTCTGGCATTTCATTCCACTCTTTCTGTATTCACATCACGCTTGGGTTTCTGCCAGAGCCTAAAGATTAAAACCATCAAAGTCTGTCTTCTCAACATCCTCCCCATTTAAAAAAGAGACAGCATCAGCCTTCCCCTTTGTTTTGTTCTCAGGGTAGTTAGAGCGCCTTTTCCCTTTGTCTTGTGAGGCTGCGGGCTGGCCTTTCGGCCTGGGCGCTGGGCACCCCCTTGCCTGCTCACCACGGAGTCGGCAGGCCCAGCTGCAGGCCACACACCAGCTGGTTCCACTCACTCAATACCAGGGCGCCACCTAAGTAAATAAAACCACAGTCCAAGCAATGCAAATAATATCTGGTTCTCCTAATCAGAAAAATAAATAGCATTTCTTAACGCTATTTTAAAATGTCATATACATGAGTTTATTTTTTTAAAAGACGTCCTCTTTAAAAAATTTCCAAAATTAGCATGGAATGAACATAGCTTTATAGTTGTTAAGATGAATGAAATATGAAGAGAGGTCGATACGAAACTGCTGAAAGGGGCCATCATGGCTTCTCCTTCATGGATTTAATGGGCGGTTGGGCCCGAGTTAATACCATCATGAGTAAGAGTGGGATGGGGCTGATCATCCTGATTCCCATCCTGCTTAGCACTTGGGGGTTTCTACAAGTATTAGTGAATTAATACGATCACGAGTAAGAGTGGGATGGGGTTGATCATCCTGATTCCCATCCTGCTTAGCACTTGAGGGTTTCTACAAGTATTAGTGAACTACATAAAGCTGCTGATATTTGATTGCTTTTGAAATTTCCCAAAGTAGAAATTTCATGTAGTTCTACTTGTAGTTACCAAGCCCTAGTGAGGGATAAATAGAATGTGTGCCACCCCTTCATATGGTAGGGGTGTGTGTGTGTGTGTGTGTGTGTGTGTGTGTGTGTGTGAGAGAGAGAGAGAGAGAGAGAGAGAGAGAGAGAGAGAGAGAGAGATGCTTTATTTTTTGCTGTACTGGGGCTGAACCCAGGGGCACTCTCTCAGAGCCTCATCCCCATCCTGCTCACTTACCTACTTATTTCTTGCCCGGGCCGTCTGGAAACACGAATAGTCATGCCTCCGCCTACCAAGTCAGCGGGACTGCAGATGTGCACCTCCACACCTAGCACTGTGGTGGGTTTATTCATGACATCTTGGTGCATTTACTGACCCTGGAATGTATCAGGTACTTAATACAGCATAGTTCACAGTGGTAACACTTTGAGAAAACTCCAAGATCCATATTTTTGAAAAGTAAATTGAAAATACTCACGAAGTAGAAGAAAAAAGTCAAGAAAACTCTGTAAGACCTAATAACAGAAAAAAAAAAAACCCAAGATATAATGTTAAGTGTCAAAAGCACAGTGAAAAACAGGCCATGTGTGGTGTCTCCTTTTGCTTAAGAACAAGAAGGACCCACAGAGCCGTGATGGCCTGCATCGGCATGAAGAACCCCAGAGCTCGTCAAAGCCCCAAGGAACGAGGGGGGAGTGAGCAGAGAGGGGAAGAGAAACAGAAAAGTCACACAAGAGACACATTCCGCATTTGCAGGTCTTCCGAGGTGGGTCCTTTACAAAAACGTCTTGAGACATCCCCATTCTAGCCCATAGGGTCATCTCAACCAAGATGAATAGGTTCTCTCACAAAATGCTGTTCTGGTTCTGGGGAGGTGGCCTGGAAGACAGGCTCCAGTGGGACGGGCAGTCAGAGGAGCAGCAGGCTGCAGAAGGTGGCCTGACATCCCAGCTGCTGGCCACAAGCGTGTCCTGGCTGGTCCTGGGCCCTGAGCCTCTCCGGCTCCGTCCTGCTGTGGCCAGGGTGACGGGAGCTGCCATGGAAGCTCTCATCACCCGGTCCTATCAAACACAGATCAGACACAGCTCGATCTCTGGTCCAGAGTGATGAGAAGTGAAGGACACAGCTCTGCCAGGACACTGGGAGCCAGGCAAAGAGGCAGGGTTCGAATGGTCTCAATGAGTCCTAAGTCCCAGCACATCAGGCACGTGATTTCTGGACCGTAAGAAATGCATCTTGACCTGAACCAAAAACCAAAAAGCATCTGGGAGTGGGGACGGGTACTGGGGACTGAAGCGAGGGAGTCCTGCCAGGATTCCAGCCATCTCCCAACCCCTTTCAATGATTTTGAAACAGGGCCTTGCTAAGCTGCTGAAGATACTGCCAAGTTGGTGGGTTTGACCTTGAGCTTGAGACCCTCCTCTCAGCCTCCCGTGGGCTGGCATTCAGGGGCGCGCTGCAGCACCCGGCTTGGTGGTTTTATCCTGCTCCTTTCTGTGGCAAAACACTGGCAGTGTGCATTCAAGCTGTTAAAATCCAAGCTCCGTCCTGGAGGAAGACTAACAAAGCCCAGGCTGCCTCTCCTGCCTCAGGACCGAGAGGCTCTTCCAGGTGACCTCGTGGTCTGCGTTCAACAGCTCTTAACATTTTTTGGTGGGGGAGGTAACAACATTGAACCCAGAGGCTTTCTACCTCCACGCTACGCTACACCCCCAGCCCTTTTTTGTTTTTTGCTCGGAAATAGGGCCTCTCATTAGCCTTCTGAACGTCTCACTAAATTGCCGAGGCTGCTTAGAACCCGCAATCCTCCTCCTTAGCCTCCCAGATATCGGGATTATAGGTGCACACGATCACCCTCAGCTTCAATGCTTCCTTGTAACAAACTGTTTCTGCTGTCCTATACACTGACTCATGAAGCTTTTTGTACATTTTTCCTGGAGCTCTTATTTTAGAGAATCCTGGGCATTCTGGGTTGGTTGGGACAGCAGATCCAGCAACAAATCTTGAGTTTCTGACCCGCAAAACTCTCTGAGCCTACTAAAGTCCAGCGGCAACACTTGCTGAGGCCCTAGTATGCACACACGCCCGTGTGTTCTGGGGATGAGTGGTCGGCTACGGCAGCTTGCCCGCAGGGCTGAGGGTGCGTTCACAGGCAGCAATGGAGAAGCTGGGTGCCCCTGGCTCTGCCACCACTTCACAGTGCACCCTGGCCCCTGGCCATGCCCACGCTGAGCTCATGACCTGCGAGGAGACCTGTGCGCCTCCACCACTCAGCTAAGCTGCCCAGCCATCACTGGTCTTCCCGCCCTGTACCTCAGAGGCCAAGAGCTACAGAAAACCAGGCCCTGCTCTGCCTGGCCGCACCTGCTGGGTCTCCTCGCCCCAAGGATAAACTCCCCAGCAGAGCAAATACCAGAGCTGGCTCTTCCCCACGAACGGAAAGTCCCGAGAGGGGCTGGGAGAGAGACCTGCGCGTAGCAGGGGTCCCAGGTCTCAGCACAAGCTGCCGAGAGCCCAGACAAGGCTTGTCACGGAAGGAGCTGCAGGGGGCGTGGAGCTGGGCTTGACAGCTTGTTGTGAGGGTCAAGTAAGAGGATATCTATCTGAGAAGACTCTGAAAGCTGTAGCGTTAAAGTCAGGTCGTTTCTTTAAAGACTCTGAGGGTTGCTGGGTGCAGTGGCGCAGGGCTATAATCCCAGGAGTTGACAGGCTGAGACACGAGGATTACAGGTTCGAGGCCAGCCTTGGCAATGTAGTGAAACCTTGTCTTAAAATAAAAAATAAGAAAGATGAGGATGCAGCTCAGAGGTAGAGTGCCCCGGTTTCAATCTCTAGCACTACAAATAAGTAGATGAAATCTGAAGGCAGGAGGGGAAAGAATTCAGACACTGCCTGGTTTAACCGAAGCCACTGACTCCCCTTCCCTATCCTAAGCTCCAACTAATGCTTTTGTGCCCCTTATAAGTTAGGACGGTAGCTGCAACAAGAGAAAGCCAACTCAAGCAGCTTGGGCCATGCAGAGTTTCTCAAGGGCCCAAAGACCCACAGGAAGGGCAGAGGCACGCAAGGGATGCCGCTTCGCTCCCATTTCTGCTTTACCTACACTGAGACCAGGCTCTCCAGGAAACAGTCTGGAAACTCACAGCACACGCTTCTCTACCCTCTAGCAAGTGCCAGGAAAGGACTTGTGCCAGAGTCACATAGTAGGATTCCAGTGCGGTGGTGCTCCTGGGCAGAGGGCGGCAGGGAGGTGCTGCACTGCCTGAGAAGGTCCTTGGGCTCCGCGTGGACAAGCGTCAACCTTCCCTTCAGGTTCTTGGTCAGATCTCAGCACAGCTGCGGAGCTGGCTGGATGCCGGGTCACACTGCTGGAGGCCGTGCTCACTGGGGAAGTGATTACCGGGGTCTGAGCCTCTGTCTTCTGACTTGAAGGGAGTATTGCAGAATGAGAAGATGGAGGTTTGGTTTTGAGAACAAACACCCTCTCCTTCTTCTCTACCTTTAGAATAGAGTACTGATCTCCCTCAGTAGATTGGAACCCTGAACACAGAAGCCAAAGAGGCGGCGTTCTGGAGGGAGAGCCATCATTTGTAGCCGGAAGTAACTTGAAACTATCCAGCACTGGTAGGCATGGGGCTAAATCCAACTCACTTCTTCCACTGCCCACTCCCTGTCCTCACTCCAATTTCCTGGCATATATGGCTACCATGTTAGTCAGCTTCTTACCATGTGAGAATATAATTAGATCTCTTCTATCAAAGAAATAGTTTAACTAATATAATTAGATATTTTCTTTTCTTTTCTTTTTTGGTGGTACTGGGGTTACTGGAAGCCCTTCTACCTCCGGGCTACACTCCCAGACCTATTTTTACATTTTTATTTGGAAACACGGTCTCCCAAGCCAGTGCACGCGGCTGGCTTCGAACCTGCACGATCCTCCTGTCTCCGCCTCCCAAGCGCGGGAATTACAAGCGTGTGCCACCACGCCCGGCCATAATTAGATCTTTTCTATCAAAGAAATAGCTTAGCTGGGCGTGGTGGCGCACGCTGTAATCCCAGCATTCAGGAGGCTGAGACCTGGAGGATCGCGGTTCGTGGACAGCCTCAGCTACTTAGTGAGGCCCTCTGCAACTCAGTGAGACCCTGTTTCAAAATAAAGAATAAAAAAATAGGGCAAGGGGTGCAGCTCGGAGGTCAAATGCCACTGGGTTCCATCCCTAGACCCGCAAAAAAAAAAAAGAAATAGCTTAACTTAAGCTCCACTTTGCAAAACTGCCCTTTTATATCCCTGCATAAGCTCTCCTTTGTAAAGTTAGCATTTCTTAAAAACTGCGGCTGCAACCACTCCCCAGCATCCCCCTGGACTGTGAAGTCCAGACCCAGTGGCTCCCCCAGGGGTGCGCATACACCTGGCTCCATAAAGTGGCAACACCCTCTTTTGCAAAAAAGTACTATGGCCTTACCAAGCAATTTTTAAACTTTTTTTTGTTAATTTATTTACTTCCAACAATCGCTGTGACATACGCCTGGCGCGTGGTTTCAGTGCACGACGGCTGACTCCATCACTTTGGGTCTGAGGCAAGGCAGGATGCGTGGCAGAAAGGAATGCTGAGGAGAGGTCCTCGGCTCCTGGAGGGCAGGAAGCAGAGCAGGGGAGAGCGGGGCCGCCCCAGAGACCCACCTCCTCCAGCCAGGCTCTACCGCCTACGGCTTCCTCCACTTCCAGGAGCCCTTCTGTATCAACCGCTGCTGAGGTCAGAGGCTCACCGTCCAGTCACGTCCCCGAAGCCCCACTCCGAAGGCTGTGCAATGGGGATCAGTCTTCAACACACGAGGCTTTGGAGACCACTTCATGTCCAAACCATATTAGCCTCTAAGAGCACAGTAAAGACACCAAGCTAAAAGATGATAAAACTCAAACAGATGCAACAGAAGTCACCCTGGGCCACATAAGAGGGGTCAAAATAACCCCTGATGTGGTCTCCCCAGACGACACTTAGGCCGAGGAGGCGCCACATCTCGGGCGGTACGCTGGACGGGTTACTAGAACGGGCACAAAGGTCCACGGTCTGGTTCTGTGCAGTGGCCTGGGGCCCAAGCCCCTGTCCAGGCCATACGCCCTGCTGAGTTCCGAGGCCCATAATTTCCTGATTGCTTGCAGCTTTGCACGGAGGTATCAAAGCCAGAAGAAAGAGTTTGAAGCCAAACAGAAGGGGCGGGGTAGAGCAGGAAGGGCTTATGGGGAGCAAAGGAGTGGAGGAGGGTGGGGAGAAGGGGTCTGGAGTCAGGAAGGGAAGGCCAAGGGAGAAATCAGAATTAAATGAAAACAGTACTTGAAGCTGGGCCCCTCTCAGTAAAGTCCTGCTATGCATGCATTAACCCTCCATCAATGAAAACAAAGTCCAGGGGCCTAGGGCCTGCCTGCTGGGGCGTGTAAAGCTCAGGGGATATAATGTCTTCCAGGTGGGTGTGCCCAGAAACACGCAAAGGTGCTTGACAGGTCCTTTAAAAGTGACTGTCAAGGTCAGGACAACACCACCTGCAGGCGCGACTCAAAGGTCTTCATCCTCCCCCTCTGGGTTCTCTGTTGTTGTTTGTTTTAAACCAAAGCGCAGTTTGAACTGCAGACAAGCCCGACAACTGTTCAAACATATGTGCGTGCAGCTTATTAGTGTGCAAGTGGAGATATCTGGAGTCTGAAAGCTAAAGAGGGCGAGGAGGGGCCAAGTTAGCCCCTCGGAGGAGGAGGGCAGGGGGGGCACGAGCCAGGCATCGCCGGCCCGAGGGAGAGGCCTTCTGGGTAGAGCCCAGTCCACACAGGGTATCTGAAATGTTGTTCTGCACCGACAGCGCACAGAGCAGAGGCGGTTATGATGAAAGGAAGGAGCCCTGCCCTTGAGATCTGTTTGTTTTGCAGTTAACTAGAGGTAAGAGAGGCCCCTTCTGAAATTTCTGCTTGGGGGCCTACAACTCAAACGCCCACTGATGCCGAGGTGCTGACAAAGAACAACTAAACCCCAGCCTCCTGATCTAACTAGTCTCACATCAAAAACAATATATATATATATGTTAAATTGCTAAGCAAAACTGAATCACCCCCAGCCCAACTCGGAAGAAAAAAGCTTAATTAAGTCAACAAATATTACTCCACTGATACACTATGCAGACTATTGTAAATCAACCCCTCACTTTTCCAGAATAGAGAACTAGGACAGGAGGCCCAGGGGCGTGCCGGGCAGCCCAGGCTGGGTGCATGTCTAGAGAGCACAGCTGTCTCCTGAGCACTCAGGAGAGAGGGTCTCCAGGCTGGCCCCCCACTCACCAGCACGCCTGGCCGGAGAAAGTGGCAGTGTCTGGGCTCTGTGAGGCTTCCCAGGTACACACCCCACCTGGCACACACCTGTGCAGACTCACCTTGGGAAGGCTGCTAGCACTCCGGATGCCAAGCGCCCACCCCGAGCCACTGGATCAGG
This sequence comes from Muscardinus avellanarius, assembly GCF_963383645.1. NCBI lineage: Eukaryota > Metazoa > Chordata > Mammalia > Rodentia > Gliridae > Muscardinus > Muscardinus avellanarius. The sequence continues at coordinate 96,773,982 of NC_137799.1, forward strand.
AGTGTCGTGGTGGAGCCAGGCGGCGGCAGGGCTGCCAGGCACAGACAGCTGGTTGACACGCAGAGAGAAAACAACAGCACTTATTTCAAAATTATTTTTCACCCTCCTAGATTTTCCGTTTTTGTGCGTTTTATAGTATGCCTACTATACTGACGCCATACTAAATATGTATAACATAGAAACAAGTATGGATACACGAAGCAGGTGATAGCTTAAAAAGAAATGTGAAGTCAGAAGAGCGTGGGGCTTCCTGCACTAAGCCACGAGCCCCCCAGACAGCCGGGCCTGTGATGGTTCCTCACTTTTACTAAGCAAGGTCCTTGCCCGGGCCTGACACGGGCAGGTTCTCACTCACCACCCACAGAATGAGAATGGGATTCTATAGCCAGCTGTACAACAGATCTTTTCCCAAAATGTGATACGAGGGGTTTTTGGTTTTAGTCCCACTGTAAAGAGGGAGTCCCTGGGCAAAACTGTTCGGGGAATGCTGCTCAACTGTTGGAATATTCTCACTCTGTCTTTGAGAGGCACAAATATACCTGGATATTAAATCAGATGATGATATGAAAAGCTTTCTTAGAAGCCCTCCAGTAAAAATCTCTTTTAACTTTGTTTAATCCATCCATTTCCTAAACTAATTAACCCTCAGTAGCTTCCCCACGTTATCAACTTCCCGTAAAACGAGTCTTCCCTAAACCCCTGCAGGAAACCTTGACTGGAGCTAAGGTCGTACACTCCCTGTGGCCACCCCGGCCCTGATACGTGCTCCCTGGATGGATTTTTGACTTTCTTTGCTCAGCCATCCTGTCCCAGTTGCCAGCCTTCAATAAGATGTTCATAAAGGACACGAGTGTGAAGGAACCCAGAAACTGCAGCTGCCTCATTCCTCAAGGAAAGCCCCGTCCTTGGACTCTCGTGGTGTTTTCCTAGAGGATTCCGAGTTAAGACCCAGAATCTGCCAGCCAGTTTCCAGCATCTCAGCAAGGTGGCCCCACAGAGGCTGGGGAGCCCTCTTCCTTGCCTGTCCCAGGTCTTGGCAGGGGAGCCCAGCTGTCACCACACTCTTTAGAGTAACGTGTCAAGACTCCACGTTGTTGAGAGAAGGGGGAAAAGGTGTTAATAGCAAGCTAGCTGGGAGGCGGCGGGCAGAGTCGGCACTCTCTCTTCCGGGAACCATGTCTAGACTTCCTCAGGCGGCACTCTGTAAACAGCATGGTTAGTTAACCGACAAACACCACATGCTGTGCCCCAAGCTACTCTCTGGGGTTAGTCGGGGTGGATTTGGGTCCTGTGCCCTCAAACTCAACACACAAGTTGACTTTTAAAGAAAGGAATGTAGTTTTTGAGGCACTCTCTCCTCACACCTGTGGCCTTGTACTATAACCATGCAAACACTTCTTTTTAAGAAGAGGCGGCTGAGATGCTTGCTCAGGGATCCTTGAAGGTTTAGGGAAAGTGGCAGGGCGATTTCTCATCCACTTCATGCAAACTGGTCTCTGTGGCTGAGACGCCAGTGTCTCCCAGCAGCAGCAGTTGGCCTATAACGCAGGCGAAACTCTCAGGGCAGAGCCGCTCATGCACGGCGCCCTGCTTGGGAACTACTTCTGGGGTCGTGTCCTCCCCACAAGGAGTCTGCCCTAAAGGGAAATACACAGCTGGGCGTGGTGGCACACGCTTGTAATCCCAGTACTTAGGAGGCTGAGACAGGAGGATCGCGGGTTTTCAGCTAGGCTTAGCCACTTAGTGAGGCCCTCCACAGCTTAGTGAGACCCTGTTTCAAAATAAAGAATAAAATAGGGCTAGGAGTGTAGCTCAGAGTTGGAATGCCCCTGGGTTGTATCCCCAGTACCAAATACACCAAAAACAAAGGAAATATATGCACAGCCCTATACATTCACACGGCATGTAACACCAACCAGAAGCTGGCAGTATTTGTTCCCTGGGTAGCCTGCAAGACTGGAAATATTTCACTTTAGGTAACTTTCTGTATTGATTTCCATGACTCTTTCTCACCCAGGGAGCGTATGGTCTTTTCAGTTATGACACTCCAGTGGAGAGCTAAGTGGAAAAGAAGGCAGAAGTCTTTCCTTTGCGATGGAAAAATGGCAAGGAGGTGCCAACCGGCCACATCGGGCTCGAGCATGGGAAGAGCCTGGCTGCCGACGACGGCGTCCACAGAGAGGCGGCAGCTTGGAGGCCGAGGGCCGAGGGCTGCAGGAGGCCTTTCGCAGGCTCCACGCGTCTCCTGAAGGATGCCCACGGTGCTCCGGAGGCAGGTCTGTCAGGCTGTGTGTGGAGAACAGTTCAAAGACAAAGCACCCGAGTGTAAGCGTTCAGAGGCTGGGAGTGCTGGCATTAACGAGGGTGAAACGCTCCTTCTGGAGCTGATGAGCAACACAGCTATCTGAAGCGAGAAGCTTCCAGCGCAGCCAAAGCCTTGAGTTCACTCTGCCTGCTGCTCAACAGAAAAGCAGGGAGCTGAGCCCCAAAGTGTTCATGTCATCCAGGAATCTGCCTGGTACCCAGACTCTGCGGTTGCCGAAAACCAGCCCACAGTGAAGGTTCATCCCCAAGGTTACCTTCAATCACAACGTCACGACTCCCATGGAGACTATGAAGCCTACAGTCTCAGCGACAGTGACAGATAAACGCTGCCTCTGCCTGAACCCCAGACCCACTATTACCCTGCTTAGTACAATGGGCATCGTTAAGACCCACAAAATGCTCGTAGCCAAGGCTTTTGGAGTCCCTGAAGAGCATCGCTTTATAAATACCAGTTACAATCTCAGAAAAGAAAAACAGAAGAATTAGAAGACAATGGTGGGAGAAAGCCCCTTCCTATAAGATGGGCAGGACACAAAATCTAATAACTTTCCTAAGAAGAATAACAGAAACAGACAACAAAACGGCGACACTGAACACAAAGAAAGCAACAAAGGGGATGAGTCCCGGGGCATAGATGACCCGCGTGCCTCATCACTCACGGCTCAGCCTATCTGGGCATCTCAACAGCAACAGCAGGGCTGCCAGAAAACAAAGGCCTGAAAGTGTACAGGAGGGAAGGAAGAAGGAAGGAAGGAAGGAAGGAAGGAAGGAAGGAAGGAAGGAAGGGAAAGGAGGAAGGAGGGAAGGAAGGAAGGAAGGAAGGGAGGCAGGGAGGGAGAAGGACGGTATGACCTGCTCGTCATCATTCACAAGCACCTCTTCCAAAAAGCTGTAACAAGAAAAAGAAATGTGTATTCAAAAATACATAACATATATACACACATATACATAGATGTGTTTGTTTTTGTGCTGGGGATCAAACCCCTAGCCTTGTGCATCCTAGGCAAGTGCTCCACCACTACAGCCCGCGCGCGCGTGTGTGTGTGTATGTGTGTGTGTGTGTGTGTGTGTGTGTGTGTGTGTGTGTGGCGCAGGGGATTGGACCCAGGGGCATCCTGCCTTTGAGCTACCCCCACAGCCTGGTTCTATTTTCATTTGGAAAGCTGAGACTGGCTTCAGACCTGCAATCCTCCTGTCTCAGCCTGCCTCCCATGTGCTGGAATTTCAAGTGTGCACCACTATACCCGACACCAAAATATTTTTTAAAACAATCCATACAAATCCAATTTAGACTTTATTAAAATCTGCGAAACAACAAAACAAAGGATGTAGGCAAACTCCAAACGCATGGGAAGCAGGAGAGTTGGAAAGTTCACTAACTTAAAGCTTCAAGTTGACTCCTGAGAGAATCGCTGGTCACATCCGCAGCACCACTCCCTGAAGTGTGGAGGCGCACTGTTTAAGAGCTTGGTGGTTTGGATTTTGGGGGAGCAAAAATTCAAGTAGAAGCCAGTAAGGAACAAGCAGAGAAAAGCTTCCAAAGCTGTGAAACCTTGCTACTTAAGATAATGACAGAAATTTATGACTGTTCCCTTCCCCGGCAGAAGGCAGCACAGTCAGGAGGCTGAGACAACAGGCCCTTTGTGCCAGCATGCTACGTCCTGCTCCCTCTATCCCACACTGGCTGAGAGAGGGGAATGAACAGGACAACACCCGTCCAACTCCAGGAGGGGGAACTGGTTCTGTGCATTCTTGGGCGTGTGCATGCACACCGTTTATTTGCAAATTGCAGTACTTAAGAAAATTGTGCATGCAACAATCAGGAACTGGTCTAAGTATTCAGAAGTCTTTGATTGTGCAATCCGGTCTTTTAAGAGCACGTACCGTATAATAGGAAGCTTTATAAAATGCATTTCCCCACTATGAAGTGCACTGGAGGTATTTAAGTAATTGACAATTATTTCTCTGAAATCTTTACAGATACTTTTTGTTCAGTCTTTTAAAAAACTTAAAAACTTGGATGAGCAAATGCATAAACACCGTTTCCCTTCCTGCGACCCGTTGTGTCAAAGAAGTCTGCGAGGAAGCAAGCGGCAGCTGCCCCGGAAGGGCGCGTGGCGATCCGCGGCTCCGCTCTACAGAGGGGTGGCTGCCAGTCGGGGTGCCCAGTGCTCAGACAGCCCAGCAATGGGCATTCTGCGAGGCCGACTGGGGTCTAACCAGCCAGTAATGAGACGTCTAGCACCCAAGAGCCCGGGGCAGCCAGGACAGACCTGGACCTCTTTTGTGGCTCTCCCACAAGCTGGCTCGACCCCTGCCATCTCAGTGTCTCTGCTCTTCGCGCGGGTGTGGGGGTGTCCTCGCTGACCCAGCCCACACCAGTGACGCTGCCAGTCCTCCTCGCTGCCACTTGCTTGGCTTTGTTTGACCCACATCTTAACTGTTCTCCTCCTCGGTTTGTCTATGTCCCGAGGAGAGAGGCTCCACCGAGCTTGTTCACCCTTGCAGGCACAGCTTCTCAAGTTTTACCTAACAGCGTAAGCTTGATACAAATAAAAGACAAGAAGGAATAAGTGAATGGATAAGCCCGCGGTGCGCACATGAGCAAAGCGGCCCGGTGTGGGCCAGTGAGGAAGGGGTCAAAGCTGCCATTTCCCCCCATCATTTTCCCAGTGGGACCAGAAGTGAAGCTACATGTGAACAGTTAAGCTGGAAAGCAGAGCTACTTGGCTTTTTGATTTGTGCACCAAACAGAAAACCGCCACTCTGAAATAATTTGCAGGAGATTCTTGAAATTCAAATACAGGAAGGGGGGAGAATTTGGATGTCAGCAAGGTGGTTTTGCCAACGCAGTTACGCCTTGTGACATCTAACTGCGAACTGCTGAAAGACAAATGAGGAAGCAAAGTATCTGCTATAAACACATATAGCAAGACTGAGGCGTTAATATTTAAGCAACTGTCATAAATCTGGTTCCAGGATATCATCCCATTAACATTACTGCCATTATAACAAGGAGGCTCAGTGCGATGGTTAGCTCCTTTCATGGATTTCTCAACACTAGGAAACCAGGCTTGCTGCTCAGTCTCTAACTGAGATATAAGAGGTCAAGATGAAAATGGCAGAATAAAAATTACATGAACAGGAAGAGAGCTGTCTATACATCAAAGACCCATTTAAAATGCATTCAGACCCTCACATAGGATCATGGTACTCGACCCAAGAAACGTTCACTCTACAGCTCCTGACACAGCAGAGTCAGTCTTTATGGAAGGCAAAAACAAAGCAAAACAAAAACAGGAGCCGGGCATGGTGGGCACGCTTGTCATCCCCGCGCTTGGGAGGCTGAGACAGGAGGATCGCGCAGGTTGGAAGCCAGCCTCAGCTACTGAGTGAGGCTCTCAGCAACTCAGTGAGACCCTGTTTCCAAATAAAGTATAAAATAGGTCTGGGAGTATAGCCCAGAGGTAGAAAGCCCCTGGGTTCCACCCCCAGTACCACCAAAACAAAACAAAAACAGAAACAGAAAGCCCTCATGTACCCAGTGAAAAGTGTGGAAAGGAAATGGTCAGTAGCATGTCTAAAAAACAGATCCGTGATTTTCCTCAGAATCAGAATAGCATAAAAGAATCTCTCCCTTGGAACTGTGACTCAGAAAAGGATAAGGAGATAAAGAAGGGGTCAGTAATGGCTCTTTTCTATAATAAGGTGACAAAATCGTGAAATGCAATACCAATAAATACTCCAGTTACTTTATGTCTGAAAAGAATTCCCAGTTGAAAAAATATCGTTTGTGTATTATTTACTTTCTCATAAATCAATCTGTCACCGATTTGTCACCGAGCGTGATGGTGCACACCTGTAATCATAGTGCTTGGGAGGCTGAGACAGGCTTGAGGACAGCCTCAGCAACTTAGCAAGACTCTCAGAGACCTTTGAGACTCTGTTTCAAAACAAAAAATAAAAAGAACTGGGGGTGTAGCTCAGAAGTAGAACACCCTTGAGTTCAATCCCCAGTACTACACACACAAAAATATATATATTTTAAATTTATCATTATCATATACTCAAGTTGTACAAATGAGTTTTTCCCCCTACTTCACTGAAATATCAGATTAGGTGTAAGAAACAGAATCAGCGAGGAAAGTTTCAAGGTTATACATATAAACTATGACACATGATGCTTAAAAGACAGTGAAATGCTTATAGATATTATCCAAAAATTATTAAACTCTTTAACACAGTTAATAAAGATTTACCCATGTTGGCTCATACAGGAATGCTAAGTGTCATTTGCCAAAAGATAGTACAAAATAGTATAAAACGGTACTTGTTATAATTAAGACCTAATCTTTAAAGAAGTCCAGAGCTATGAAATGTACGCTCTTGCATGCTTATAAAACATGGACTTGGGAAAGAATCGGTTATTTACCAAGAAATCCTTTGATCTCAGCATAACTGACCCAATAATGGGACATTTCAGGGCGGAGGTCTTTCTGAATGGCTCCGTCCAGTCTTGGGAGTGGCCCTATTCCCGTTCAGTTGCCCCACACGACTGTCAATTCTGTTCTAGCTTTGCCTGATAGAACCTGGAGCAATCTGGACCGCAGACACCGTGGGGCCCCAGTAGCTAGCGGAGTCATCTACCCCACTCAGTTACACATGCCTCGAGGTTCTGGGAACCAAGAGAGTCCAGTCAAGCAAGTGGAATCAATTTCAGTCGGAGATTGAAACAGAAGCCCTCCCACAGCCTTCCCCAGCTGGCAGTGTAAGATACCATAATCCAACTTCCACAGAGCAGACACAGGCAACAGTAACAAAGCCCAAGAAAAGATCTAGACCAGAGCACAGTCTAAAAAGAAAAATTTTAAATGTACAGTTTTTTAAATGTACAGTTTTTAAATGTCCAGTTCTCCTGTTTTTAAGCATAAAAGCAGTCTTGCTGCTGTCAGGTTGTTATCAGCATCCTGTTTTCTGACATTTGTGCCCAGACCATTTGGCCTTTGGGTACTTAGACTTATGACTTCAAAAATACAGAGTTAAGTATGTTTAAATCACCTAAAATATCTCAAAAGCCAGCAAGCACACAGCCTACCTGCTTGGGCCTGCCGACTTGAAAAGAACAGTTTTACAGAATGGCCTGGAGGTCAACAACTCTGGTTTGGGCGGACTGATGTCAGGAAGGAGCTATAGAAAATAAGATCCTGTGTATGAAAGCCCTGCCTCGGGCTCCCTCAGGCCGAACCCTGGAACTGTTAGCAAACATTCTCTGAAAAAACTGCAACTCTCATAAAGCGCCCAAAACTCCCAAATAAATACGGTCCCTTCAAAACTGTATACAAATGAGAAACATTTAATGAACAGCCCTTTCTTCACCAATAACTCTGCTTAAATTAAGTCCAGGAGACTCTTCAAAGGGACCAAAGAAGCCCCCTTGTTAAGACAAATTCTATATATAGGCATCCGAGACAATTATATGATGCATGTAACCAAATATATATAATTATCCTAGTTTCTACATTCCCATTATCTTCATAAATATAGGATAAAATCAGTCTAAATGACTTTCTCAGACCTCCTCAAGGATTAAGTTGAGCCAGCCAGCTTTTAAAACATATAAGCACGTAGTAAAGATCAAAAGCAAATGTTCTGGTCAGTTCTTTTCTACTCGTGGGTTTCCTAAGAATATGAGCAGCTTTCAGGGGAAACACCACACATGTCAGCTGTTCAAGAGCATGGGGATTAATTGGCAGCAGGAATTTCCTTGACTAATCGGGAGAAACTTAAAGTCACATGTTCTGATGAGCTTATTTTTCCCGTCCCTAGCCAAGCATGTTCACTGTTAATGATTAAGATTTGCCGGCAGAAATCTAACCAAGGAAAATCCCGAATGCATTCTCTCTCTTTTCTCAGTGGAACACAACTGCTGGTTGCTGGGTGAACCGCGGTGTTGAATATTTAATTTTTGCTCTTAATAATACTTAGGGGAAAGGTATAACTTGCGGGTCTTGCCTTTTGGTAGAAACCAAACCAAGACACAGGAAGAATAATGCAGTTACTGTATTAAAAGGGTAACGTGCTAAGTAACTCCCCACACCCCCAGGCTCGCAGGGCCATCTGCTTCCCGCAGTTTCCCAGCAGAGAGGATGGATTTAGGCTGGTCCACCCAGTCTCTCTGACAGCGCTCTCCAGGCCTCGCCTTGTGACAGTGGTGAGAGTGGATGAGACAGCTGCCAGGGATGAGGCGAGCAGCCCTGGCCCTGGGGCGAGGCCGTGCTTCTGTGCCGGGAGCCTCACGCCATGACCTTGAACTCCTTAGCATTACCCACTCATCGCAAACCGTCAGCCGCTGACCAGCCTGCTCGCCGCAACGTGAGCGCCCCATTCCCAAGGCGGTCTGGACCGAGCCCCAAAACAGACCCTCCGGGTCGAGCACAGTGGGAGCTTCTTAAAACCTTCCCTCAACAGCAATGAGATGCCCAAGAAAGAACAACACGGCCCTTCCATCCGCACCAAATGAAAGCTCTGGCAGAGTTCAAGAGAAGCAAGAAACAGTCCAAGGACTTCCAAAAGATGGAGCCCAAGTGAGAGCACAGAACAGCATACCTGGCCATCCCCAGGCTCGGGAAGTTGGCAGGCACGATGAGTATGTCCAGCCGGGAGAACGGGTGTGTGCCCAGGACAGAATGTGCGGCCGAGAGGCAAGGAGGGACCAGCGGCAGAAGGGTCTCTTGGCAGGCATCCTTGAGGCACCCCGGGGCGAAGACCCGGTGAGGAATGACCTCCTGGGTGGCGGCACAAGCATCCTGGAAGCGGCAGGGGTATTCCACGTGCCCGCAAACCGCGGCGTACCTGGGAACAACACACGCACACAGACACAGACACAGAAATCAGAGGCACTGCGTGGTAAATCACACGTGTCCTCCTTGCCACGGAGGTGCGGGACTCCTGTGGACATGAACGCCCTTTAGGACACTCATTCAGACAGGCGCAGAAGTCGTCAGTTCATTTGGTTTGGGCTTGACTGTGTCTTGACTGGAGTAAAACACTATAGGTCAAAAGACTTACTGTGCTTGAACTGACAGAGTAGCTTCAATCGAAGCGATGTAAAGTAGTGAAATTCTATAGCTCAGAGGTAGAACGTCTCTGGGTTCGATCCCCAGGAAAACACACACACATTCACACACACACACACACACTCATGCATACACTCTCACTCTCACACACACGCACTCACACACGAGTGGAATCTTATTTTAGAATAAACTGGGGGGAAAAAACCCAGATTTAAAACGATAAAAGCCTTCAGTGATTTCAAGTATCCACACACACACACACACACACACACACACACACACACTCTCTCTCTCTCTCCAAACCAGGAAGGGTGTATAACTATACAAAAAGGAATGGTGCAGCTAAATTAAAGATCCCATCTGGAACTTCCTCAGAAAAAGTTCAAACAAGCCGGGCGTGGAGGCACATGCTTGTAATTCCAGCATTGGGGAGGCTGAGACAGGAGGATTGCAGTTCACAGCCTCGGCTACTTAGTGAGGCCCTCTGCAACTCAGCGAGACCCTGTTTCAAAATAAAGAATAAAAAAATAGGGCTGGGGGTGCAGCTCGGAGGTAGAATGTTCATCCACAGTAACACACACACACACACACACACACACACACACACACACACACAAAAGAATTAGGTAAAACAATGAACCAAATAACTTATTACAGGTATAAACTTTTCAAAAGAAAACAAACCAGTGAAAGGTAATGTAAGTGTGTGTGTGTGTGTGTGTGTGTGTGTGTTTGTTGTTAAGGGCTACAGAGGCAATTGAGGAGGGTATTGGAAGTTGAAACCAGGAGCCTTCTACCTCTGAGCTAGATAGACCCTTGTTCTATCTCTTAGTCTTTTCATTTTTTAATTTAATGAAACAGGGTCTCACTAAGTTGCTGATTCCACCATGCATATAAGGCCCTTTAAAAGGTGCCAAGGCTGGCCTCAAATCTGGGATCCCTCTGTCTCAGCCTCCTAAGTAATGGGATTACAGGCAGGTTCCACTACCCCTGGATCAGAGGCAATTTTGATACAATATTTTCCACAACCCATTTTCAATACAAATTCAACTGAGTCAGCCTTTTAAGGAAACAGAGCAGGGCAGGCAGCACCATCTGCCCACGGCAGTTATCCGTCAAAGGTAGAGCTGAAGGAATCCCTGGCCCCTGGCTCCCAGGCCTCAAGAGAACCTGTCTACCCCAAGAGACCAGCCTTGAGGGAACTCCATTTTCCATCTTATTGGCGTGTCCTTGATTCAAACACAGTGGAAAGCACCTCTAATTTTATAATAAAATGATCATTTTAGCAGTAGGTGCTTGTTTGATTCACAGTGAATATTGAAAAAAATCTTTAGAGGCCTGTCCCAGTATAGAAATTCGGCAATGACAATTCCTGCTCAAACATAGGAGGCCCCTTTCCCCCACCCAAGGCCGGAACTTAGAGGTCACAGGTGGTGGGAACAAGCCCCGTCTCCACCAGTGTGCTTCAAGGACACAGCCTATGCGCCTCTAACTAAACTCATCACTCTGATGAAAGACGCGAAAGCTACGCAGACATCCTCTGAACAGAGCTGGGGCACAGTTTAAATTCCGTCTACGACGGCATGACATTGCAAAGAGGCCTTCCATCTAGAAACAGACAGCCTGTTTCCACGGGGCAGGATTATTTCTTACGGCCAATGACACCAGCGATTACAGAGGAGACCAAGGTAGCCAAAGATATAAAAAGAAAGCCTATTTGCTCAAGGGAAAAGGCGGATTAGATTCTCTCTGGATGTATATGGCACTAGCCTAGGTAATGAAGGTGATTCCAATTGTGTGACTTGGCACTATTTTCCATAATCAAAGCCTAAGAAAAATTACAGGATTTTAAGGCAATCAAGCTATGGGCAAGTGAGAACAGTAAGGCTACTAAAAATGGAAATGTCACAAGCTGGGCGTGGTGGTGCATGCCTGTAATCCCAGTACTTGGGAGGTTGAGAAAAGAGGACAAGCCGGGCGTGGTGGCGCACACTTGTAATTCCAGTGTTCAGGAGGCGGAGACCGGAGAATTGCGGTCCACTGACCGCCTCAGCTATTTAGTGAGGCCCTTTGCAACTCAGTGAGACACTGTTTCAAAAAAGAAAAGACAAAAAATAGGGCTGGGGGTGTATCTCAGAGGTACAATGCCCCTGGGTTCCATCCCTAATACCAATAAATAAATAAATAAATAAATAAATATCACAGGTTCAAGGCCAGCCTCAGCAACTTAGCAAGACACTGCTTCAAAATAAAAAGGGCTGTTGTGAGCTCAAAGACAGAATGCCCCTGGGTTCAATCCCTAGTACTACCAAAAGAAAAACGAGAAAATGAAAAAAATAAATAAAGGAAATATCACAAAAGAAGTGACTTGCGCATTCCTGCATGGGCATCAGAAAACCCAGGCTCTGGTACCTGTTCTAAGACTAGCTGTGACCCAGACAAGCCACTTGGTTTCTGGACCCTCCTTTTCTTCCTCTCTCCCATGGTCTCTCACCAAAGAGGCTGCTGGAGGAGAGAAGGAACTGACAGGAAAAGGTTAGAAAGGAGCCTCGTGCTGTAACAGAACGGCCTTTATCTGAGAAGCCCAAAATGGTGGCACCGCCTGGAATTCCAGTACTTGGGAGGCTCAGATAGGAGGATAACCTGTACAAAGCCAGCCCCAGCAACTTAGTGAGAGCCTGTTTCAAAATACAAAATAAGATAGGGCTGGGGGTGTAACTCAGAGGTAGAATGCCTGTGGGTTCAGTACCACCATAAAAAAAAAAAAGGGTTTTATCTAGTTGATATAATGGTTAGAAACTCATCAGGCCAAATACTTAAGATCTATATGCTGTGTTATATGCTAACTACAGTTAAATTAAACATAACAAAAAACCTCAAACGGGCTGGATCTCTGGATCTCAGGGGTCTGCACGTGCACGAGGTCCACAGCCTTCCACAGACCAGCACCTGTGCAAAGAGGCCTTCTCTTCCTTTCAGGGCCACTTCTCAGTCTCCGCAGCTCTACAGAGGACCTCGCGCCACGCCTTCCCTTCTCTAGAATGAGCGACCGCAAGGCCATTCCTCCTCTGCCGTGCCTATTTCCGAGCCTTTAATCGGGTTTGCTGAGTTCTGCTGGACTCCATCCAAGTTTCCGTGCCGTGCTTAAGCTGTGTGGCCCCAACAAAGGCCTTGAGAGGGTAAATATAATACAAGATTCCCCCGTGGCTGGAGCCAAATAAAATCAATAAACTTTTAACAGTTTATCTGAGTGCACTGAGGCCCGTGCGTGTGCTGACACGCTCACCCGAGTGGGCTGAGCGTGCGTGAAACTGGAGCTGGAAGAGGGAATGTTCTTCCTGTAATTCAGCCCACATGGACAGTGAGCAAATGTTCGGTGACCAATCCTTTGGCCAGATTTCTGGAACCCAGATGAACACTTTAGGCAAATGAAAGCCCGCGGTGTACACGGCCCTGTGAAAGTTAGATTTACATGAACTGAACTGGTGGTCTCGAGAGGCTGAAGTAGAAGGGGCTGGGGGAGGGACCGGGTGTGACCGTGCAAGGCTTGCCAGCAGAGGTGCTCTGAAGGCCCATCACAGCAGCCAGAGGTCCCACGGTACACAGAGCCACCCTCTGACGAGCAGCGATGGCCCGTGCGAAGCAGAAGCCGGGCAGGATTAAGCAGACATAAGCTAGCACTTTATCAGCAGGATACTTCTGATGGACAAGCATGTTGACAAATGGGGGGAACCGTAGGTGCTGTCCCTCAGTCGTGGGAGGGAGCCTGGGAGGAGCCCCATCCCGGGCCTCACACTTCATACAAGGACACACTTCCCTCCATACGAGGAGGCGCACCTGACGTCTCCCCCCTTGCCCGAGCGGCGAGCCACTCTGGGCTTTGCGTTTGTGGACTGACTTGCCCAGAGGGAGTGCTCGGGGCCTGCTCTCCACCCAGTGTTGGATGGGCTGTGCTGGGTGCTGTAGGGCCAGAAGCAGTCCAGCTGGGTGGTGAGCAGATGGGGATTTAGTGTGACTTGGAATGCAGTACTAGAAAGCCCACTTAGGCACCGCCCAGGAGACCCCTCAGTTCCACTTTTTACTAGCAATGCCTCTACCCTGATCTTCTGTCTGTTCCTCAACAGATTCTGAATCCAGGAGGACGAGAGAGGAAGAGCATCCCCAAACCCCAACAGGACTGCAGGTCTCGTCTCTTCCCAGAACCCCATTTGCTTTGGCCGAGTCCTTCTTCTTTTAGAATGCTGGGTGCAGGGCAAATGACAGGCGGCCACAGCTGCTGCTGGACGGGAAAGAAAGCACGCAGAAATGGCTGCTGCCCACCCCAGCCCCGCCTCTCAGGAACATGGCCAGAGGGGCACAAGGACAAATTCCTTTCCTTCTCTCCCCAAGCTTCCTAGGGCGCACATCTCCTTAACAATCAACGCGCCCTGAGGATCCATGATCCATGCATGAAGTCTCCATTTCACAAGAAAGCAAAGTGTGGCTTTGCCCGAGGAGCCATGTCCAGCCAGTAAGGATGGCACCTGTGGCACAAAGGCCTTCAACTTCTGTTTTCTGTTCCGACACCACACACTCCAGTCAGTACCGGAGGCTCCTCACGGCCGTGGTTCTCAGGTAGGAAGGTGACTCCGAATCTAGAGGAATGCTATGTACAGTTTTTTTGTTTTGTTTTGTTTTGTTTTTGTACTGTGGATTGAACCCAGAGAGGTTCTGCCTCTGAGCTACACCCCTAGCCCGTTTTACTTTTTATTTTGAAACAGGGTCTCTCTAAACTGCTTATGGTCTCACTGAGTTGCTGAGGCTGGTCTTAGCCACTTGTAATCCTCCTATTTCAGCCTCCCAAATACTAGGATTACAGTGTGCATTGCCATACCCGGCTCATGTATAGTTTTTAAAAGTTTCCGGGTAAGAGTCTAAGTCACTTCTGCAGGAGATCGGGCCTGGGTATGAATCCAGGTATAAGAATATGAAACTGTTACTATCTGAGCCTCAATATCCTTATCTATAAATGGGAATAATAAAGCCAATCTATCTTACAGGCTTATCCTCAGGAATGAATCATTTTGGATTAAGACCTACCAATAGCTTCTGTAACAACTCAGGATAGGCTAGGATGTGCTGCAGTAACAAACAAGCCCAGTGTTTCAGTGGCTTCACATAAGAAAGTTTATTTCTCCCTCACACCAACTACACTGTGAATCCAAGTGACTCCCCAGGATACCTGCCCGCCTCGCTCGGAACTCAGGCAGCCCACAGTTGGAAAATTAACCTCCCCTGTGGCCCCAGTGCAGGGGAGCACTGGAGAGTGTCACACAAGTAGATGCTCACACATGAAAGTAGCACACGTCACTCCTGTCCACACTGTCTTCTTCCCTCCTGAGGATTGTTCCATAAGGCGCAGGAAAAGCTGTCTAAAACAAGCATATTATGCCGGGCATGGTGGTGCACGCTTGTAATCCCCGCGCTTGGGAGGCGGAGACAGGAGGATCGCGCAGGTTCGAAGCCAGCCGTGCTGGCGTAAGAGACCCTGTTTCAAAAATATAAAATAGGTCTGGGAGTGTAGCCCGGAGGAAGAAGGGCTTCCAGGAACCCCAGGACCACCAAAAAAATAAATAAATAAAATAAATAAATAAATAAATAAATAAATAAATAAAACAAGCATATTACTTACTGACCAGGGGAAAATTAGCTCCCTTTTGCCAAATAAGCAAAATAGGGCATTTAAGACACACCTGTCAGAAGACACGGCATAGAGTTTCATCTCCTGAAGATATCAACCCCTAAGTCACTGAGGGTAGGTAAAAGCAGCATGGCAAAATAAAACCCGCGCCGCAGGGATCTGCACTCAGAGCAGGCCTGGCTGGTTGGCAGGGTGAAGTAACCGAGTACACCGCTGCCTGGCGTTCACCACAGAAGGTGCTCACGTGGTGGCTCTCCATAGGGAGGAAGAACAACTCCCCTGACCTGGGTGTGGATGCACCATCTGTGACCTTCTGTGTATCCCACCCCACGGGTGGACATCCAGGGTGGCTACAAGTGGACATTCACAATGAAATGGACATTCATTTGAAGTGAATATTCAAAGGCCTGTACTGTTTTTGTTTAAACCTTAAATTGGCCGGACAGGGTACGCACGCTTGTAATCCCAGCATTCTGGAGGCTGAGACCAGAGGATAGTGGTTCGCAGACAGCCTCATCTACTTAGTGAGGCCCTACGCAACTCAGTGAGACCCTGTTTCAAAATAAAGAATAAAAAATAGGGCTGGGGGTGTAGTTTAGAGGTCGAATGCCCCTGGGTCCCAGCCTCAGTACTGCAAAATAAATAAATAAATAAATAAATAAATAAATAAATAAATAAGACTAACCTTAAATTGGTTTTCCCTGACCCATTTCAAAACAGAAAAAAAAAAAAAAGGGGCCGGGATGTAGCTCAGTGGCAAAGCGCCTGCTTTGCAGGTGTGGCGCTCTGGGTTCGATCCCCGGTTCCAAAAAAAGACAAAAAAAGAACCCCTTAAAAAATAGAAAAAAAAAATCACTACTGAAGTCAATAGGACCCTGGCCCGCAGGATTCTCATAACCTAGTGGCTTTATGATAGTTTCCAAGGTGCTGTGCTGCTGAACAGGCCGTTGAGCTCCATGGAGGCAGGCCACGCCTACAAAGCGCCCCACAAAGTCAGGGGCCAGAAGGGCAGACTGGCCCACAGAGGGGCTATCGGAGGAGTAATGCCTCTAAGTTACGCTTTCGACCAGACAAGCACTGACCACCAAAGTTAAAGGCACAGGAGGAGGGGAGTGTTGGACTTGAGGGTCTGACTTCACCTGACTTCACTGATTTTCTCCTTCTGCATAAACAGCGCGCCCCCGTGTCTGCCTGGCTCGCTCTCCTCCCCAGTCAGCCTCGTCCTGCTCTGATGAGTCCTATTGTGGTTGAGTTTCTCAGCAGGATGACTCACATTCCCAGGGCTGGGAAGAATGCTTCCTACTGCTCCCTCAAGGGCTTGTCCTCGGCAAGTTCCCACCACAAACCTGCAGCCATCCTCAGAAGGCGGAGAGGGTCTCCCTGTCGGCAGGTCACCCGAGGGGCGTGTCTCCAGCTTCACCTCTGCCCAGCATCCCACTGCGATCGTGAAGGTGGAGGCTGGCATGGGCATCGTGACGTGGTAGCGCCAGCTCGCACACCCTGTGGACAGAAATCAAGGACAGTGAGGCTCTGTCGGCTCCAGCCCTGCTCTGTCTCTTCTCTGGAGGCAGGAGAGGGTGGGAAGAGCCCACTCTTGGCGGAGGCAGGACTCCAGGACTGGGGAAGGACAGAGGACGGCGCGTCCAGGCAGCCCGGGAGGCCTGGGCTCTCCAGCGGTAGCTCGGAGCCTCCCGGAGGCTGAGCACACGGAGGAGGCTGGGGGCCGCTCACAGCTGCAACACAGAAGGGCAGAGGCCGTGCTCCAGAGGAAAAGCGCACCTCACCGTCCTCCCTGCCCAGCACGGAGTGTGGCACAGAACCACAGTGTGACTGCCATTTGCTGAGTGAACAGGAAACGATCATTCTGGTGCCGTTCTATTTTGCCTAAATTCAGTTCAAGTCAAGCCGGGTGTGGTGGGCACGCTTGTAATCCCAGCATTCAGGAGACTGAGACCGAGGATCACGGTTTGCAGACAGACTCAGCTACTTAGTGAGGCCCTCTGCAACTCAGCGAGACCCTGTTTCAAAATAAAGAATAAAAAATAGGGCTGGGGGTGTATCCTGGAAGTGGAACGCCCCTGGGTTCCATCCGCAATACCGCAATACATAAATAAATAAAAATAAATTGAAGTCGAGTCCATCTAAAATGTATATAGTAGACAATATGAACTTCTATGAAATGGAGGCTCCTGGTCTGGGGCCCACCTGGCACTCCCAAGCGCCCGTGCCCGCCTTCTGATCTGCGGAGCTGGCTGCTGTCTTTGCCATGCACAGAATTCACTGGGCCGAGAACCCTGACCCGCTCGTCTCATGGCTGGAGTAACAGTGGGGCTCCTACCCCAGGGAGGGTGTGCCCTCCACTCAGTCCAAACCTTAAAGAGGACATCAGTCACAGGAACAAGTGACTGGTCATCTATGACGCTTCCCTCACTTCTGAGACTGAGAGTAATTGGAATGCTTCTGAAACCTAAATGTGGCATCCCATCTGATTTAACAAAGCGCTTTTTGAAGCATCTGCAGTAAGTGGATGGTGTGTCTTCTGACAGGTATCACCCTACACTATAGAACACTTTTCTCCACAGCCTGTGTTCCCACGTGGAGGGACTTCAATTAGAGTAACCCTTCTCTTTTAGCCTATGAGCAATTATTCTTGCGTGTGTGTGTGTGTGTGTGTGTGTGTGTGTGTGTGTGTGTGTGCGCGTGCGTGTGTGACCAAGTGGGATGGAACCCAGAGGCATTCTAGCTCTGAGCCACAACCTCAGCTCTATTTTATCCTTTTATCTGGGAACAGGTCTCACTAGGTTTTGCCAAGAGCCTCACTAAAATGCCGAGGCTGGGTTTGAACTTGGAATCCTCTTGTCTCAGCCTCCCGAGTACTAGGATTACAAGCGTGCGCCACTACGCCTTGCTAGGCTTGTTATTCTTTCTTGCTTTAAGTTGTACAGGGTTAACAACCATGGAGTGGTCTGTGGTTGTCCAATTTGGTGAGAGAGTGTATACAATGTCAAACCCAGGATGGAAATATTGGCATGCCCACCCTGGCCAGCTGCCCTACCACAACATATTTTGAAGTATTTTAGCACTAAAAATCAATAATGAAGGTTGGAGTTTGATTTCCATATGCTCGGCTCCTTTGTCTAATTCTGAATTCAAGAAACGTCTTTACTTATTACCCTCTTGAACTCTACCAACTTAGATTAAAAGAAATACACATGGAACTCCTCTAATGAACTACGAAATCTTAAATAGGAAACAAAGACTTGAGAAGAGGGTGAGTGAGAATTCAGAAGTACTGAAGCCCAGGGCAGCGGCAGCCGCTCCCTCAACCAGCGTGGCCACCTGAGGCCACTCTTCAGCTGACTGGCGGGGTGAAGGTGTGCCCCTTTTAGAAAGACCATTAAGTACAGTGTTGCTGAAGCCAATCCAGTGCTGTCCACCACTTCTACTGGGCTCAAGGAAAACCACAGCCCTAAATAGCATCGCTTCCCGGATGGCAGTGCCGTCAGAGGCGGGCCTGCCTGCAGTCTTGACCAAAGGGCGGCGTGGCCTGGTGCTGCAGGCTCCGCCACACGCCTCCCTCGCTTCTTGCTGCCACGAGGACCCGTAGGGCGCATCCTCGGACTGCTCCACTAGAGCGTCCGCCTGCCCCAGACAGACACGAGGGCCAGGGCGGGTGGGAGGGAGACAGGGGAGCGGAGGGTAAGGACCTGGGTCCTCTCAAAGGCCTTGGTTGGAAAGAATATTCCAAATAACTGAATTTGCTTAATCTACGAATCCTGGCCAGTTATCCTTTTGTTAAAGTGCGCCATGGAGTGGTTCTCTGAGTCAAAAGACTTTGCTTTTAAAACAAGCCCATTGGGCCGGGCGTGGTGGCGCACGCTTGTAATCCCCGCGCTTGGGAGGCGGAGACAGGAGGATCGCGCAGGTTCGAAGCCAGCCGCGCTGGCGTAAGAGAACCTGTTTCCAAATAAAAAAGTATAAAAATAGGTCTGGGAGTGTAGCCCGGAGGTAGAAGGGCTTCCAGGAACCCCAGGACCACCCAAAAAATAAAAAATAAAAAATAAATAAATAAATAAATAAAATAAAATAAAAAACAGGCCCATGGAGGTCTAGTAAGTAAGTAGCAAAGGTGAAGCTTCCAGGTCAAAATGGAAGCTTGAATGTAGGAGCCTCTTTTTCTCTTTCCAAAACGCCATTAAAGAACAGAGGAAGGACGTGGGAGGCCAAGACAGGAGGATTCCAGGCTCAAGACCAGTGTGCAAAAACCTAGCAGGACTCGTTTCAAAATAAAGATAAAGAGTGCTGGGGGTGTAGCTCAGTGGTAGAATGTTCCTGGTTTCAATCCATAGTACTAAAACAAAACAAAGAAACAAAAAAGCGAGGAGAATAAAAATAAATAAATAAGGACAGAAAGAAAGAAGGCAGGCAGGCAAAAAGATGAGAACTGAACGTACAGTTCACAAGGTCCACCACCCGAGGGATAGTGCCAGGAAAAGGTGACAGAAAAAATAGAAGGAAGAAAACTATGAGTTAAAAATCCAAGAAACGGCCCCCAAAGGAAGGGAACAGAGATTTCCAGACTGAAAGGACACAGAACACCCAAGACACTGGGTAAAACTGGTACACATCAAGATGTGTCATTTAAAACTTAAGAGCTGGGGGTGAAGACAAGAGCCTGCAGGCAGCTTCCAGAAAGAGAAAGAGGAAAGAATCTTACACACAGTAAGGACATTTCCAGACACGCAGAGTCAAAAATTCACCTCCTACACACCATATTCTCTGGAAGTCACTAGACTATGTGAAGTATGCTTCAAAAAGAGGCCATACACCAATAAAGAGAAGAAAGTTACCTAATGCAGGAGAGAAACGAAGGAAACTGGCAGGCGACGGACCGTTCAGCCAGCAGGAAGAGGCGAGGGGCACGTGGGGGTGCTGCAGGAAGATGAGCTGAGGGGAACGTGAGGATTCTGAGCATCTTGAAAGGAGGCTTACACGGCTTTCAAAAGGCCGGTGAATGCAAAGCAAACCAGGAAGATTGTGGGGGAGGATAAACATTAATACCACTATTAACTCCGAGAACGAATATGCGTGGAAATAATACGGCAATCATTTTGCTCGGATCAGCCTCTTAATGAGCTAGATATAACATGAATGAAGAATGCTGGTATAATTAACACCGTGACTCATTACACTGGGGAGACAGGACTTGGGGAAGGGAACGTGTGGACGACGAGGAGAGGGGGAGCTAGACCCTCACCTGCCCTGCTGGGCAGACCAACCCTGAGCAAGCACATCTTGTTGAAGGACACGGAGGCGGACGTCAAACAACCAGCCAGAGAGGTGCGGCAGTGGTTGCTTCTGAAGGTGGGGAAGGAGAGGGGGCGAAAGGGCTGGTATGTGGAGCAAAAACACCAATGGAATTGTTCAACTCTTTAATATCACATTTTTAAGGTAAAATAATTGAAAATAAAACCAATCATCAATTAAAAGGTAATTGATAAGTTGGGTCCCTTCCCCACGTGATCTCAGCAGCGGGAACAGGAGGCGGAACCCCGGAAGCCAGAAGCGGAGATATCACAAGACTTCAGGTGCCTCCAGACTCCAAACATCTCAGTGCTACAGATGTCGCGAGAGAATCGGCATGCCTATAAAACGTCGGTGCCTCCGATCTTCCGCGTGACTCAGCCGGCTGATCAGGATTGCGCAACTCCCCAGACGCCTGGCCCGTCCTGGCCCATCGGTCCCTTCCCCCGTGGCAGACTGACTCTCCGGAGGGGCCGGGTCCGAATAAAACAGCGGTCTCTGATAACCCGGTTGATATTTTTACCTCCCTTCTAAACCCCCTCGCTCTGTTTTCAACCTAACAGTAATCTTAACAGAAAAAGAACAAGATTTCAAATTTTTGGTCCTGAGATACTATTCAAGTGATAAAACAGAGCTGGGCATGGTGGCGGCAACTGTAACCCCAGCACTTCAGAGGCTGATAGAAGGCCACAGGCCCGAGGCCAACCTCAGCAACTTAAGGAGACCCTGCTTCAAAATAAGATTGGGCTGAGGGTTGTCGGTTGGGGGTAGAATGCCCCTGTGCGCAGTCCTCAGCACCACACACATACAAAGTGGTAAAGTATTACTCAGGAGAAAGGAAATGGCAGGCAAAGCGCAGGCGCTATCTTGCCAGGAAACCCTGCGAACGGAAGGCTTTCCCTCCACCTTCCTATGCGAGCCTTACCTGCTCTTCTGCTCAAGTCTGGCCCTCGGCACTACCTACCTAATGACGGGTCAGAACAGACTTGTGAAAAGAGCCGGTGAAATTGTCTCCAAGAGAGAAGCATGCTGGTGGAACACGGCATGTTAGAGTCCTGCACAAGGCCACTGGGAGCGCACACAGGGCCGCTCACAGGACACCAGCGCCTTCAGCACGCCAGGCCTGTGCTCTCCAGGGACGTGGCGAGGACAACAGTACGTGGTAAGGATGTGGTAAGAGAAGTGAATAGGCGATGGAGAAAATCAGGGCTTAAATAACCTGGGTTTGGGGATGAGATTCAAAAGTGGTAACAGAGCCTGAACTGAATGCAACAGGAATAGTTTAGGATTGTCATTTCTCTCCCAAAGTCTTCTCTGAAGTTAAATAATTATAAGGCTGTTTTTTTTTTTTGAAAAAAGGTATTAAAAATATCACCCAAACTTATGTTTTGAATGCTAAAGATTTCTTCCTCCAGCCCACAGAGTTCTAATTTTCTTCGATTCTTAAAGTCCCTGTGCTCAGTGGAGCTCTTTCCCCCCTGTGGTACTGAGGATGGAACGCGGAGCTCTGTACCTTTGAATGACACCCCCTGCCCTATTTCTTTAGTCTTTATTTTGAAACAGGGCCTCACTGAGTTGCAGAGGGCCTCGCTAAGTAGCTGAGGCTGTCTGCGAACTGGATCCTCCGGTCTCAGCCTCCCGAATGCTGGAGTGGAGCTCTTTTGGAATAAACTATTTCTTAACTTCAAGCTGTAAAAACAAAAACATTTTAGCAGGGCATGGTGGCACATGCTTGCAATCCCAGTACTTGGGTGGCTGAGACAGGAAGATCCGGGTTCACAGCCAGCTTCACTACTTAGTGAGGTCCTCTGCAACTTGGTGAGACCCTGTTTCAAAAATAAAGAATAAGCCGGGCGTGGTGGCGCACGCTTGTAATCCCCGCGCTTGGGAGGCAGAGACAGGAGGATCGCGCAGGTTCGAAGCCAGCCACGCGCGCTGGCTTAGGAGACCCTGTTTCCAAATAAAAATGTAAAAATAGGTCTGGGAGTGTAGCCCGGAGGTAGAAGGGCTTCCAGGAACCCCAGTACCACCAAAAAAAAAAAAAAAAGAATAAAAGAATCAGGCTGCGAGTGCAGCTTGGAGGTAGATTACGCCTGGGTTCAATCTCCAACACCACCCAAAAATAAAAAATAAAACAACAACAACAAAAATTTTTGGCTACCAAGTGACAAAGAGGGGCAGATCGATGGCAGGGCCATCAGGAACTACCCAGGAACCCAAATCCCAAGGACCCTGACTGACCTACATTGTTCCTCAGGAAGAAACATCCTGGGTGAATGCCAGAGCCGATGTGGAGCCGGGTCCAGTGCCGCGGGGGCGTTTTATTAGTCCACGGCCACGAGGACATTTTCAGTATTTTTTCTCATTTGGTAACAGAGCCCCCTGTGAATGGTCCATGAATCGTTCCCCTGGGCTGAATCCTGCACGGAGGCTGCCCCCTGCCCCAGGGAGCAGTACCTCATCTTCACATCAGCTTGCAGAAAATGTGCACAAGACAGAAACGCCATCCCCGAAAGCAGAGCACGCCTTCCAGAGGCAAAGAGGGAGACGTCCCGGGCTGTCTACTGCGGGCGGCCAGCCTGCTTGTGAAGGGGCTGATGAGCGTCTGAGTCTGGTGAGTGTGCTGTGGGCCCAGGCCAGCTCACGATGGGGCGGGGGCTCACCCTGCTCACGCTCCCAGGCCGGGCACGGCACCTAGGCGCTGTGTGTGTGCAGCACTGCCCTGACGGGTGGCAGGAGAGGCGTTACGTGCAGGTTGAGTCAGATGACGCATACAGAAGTCACTAGCATGGTATCGGGCACACAGTGTGTCCTCTTCTTCAGCTGCTCCTGCTCGGGCTGACTGGCTGAAGGCAGAGGAGAGGGCTGTGTGAGGCATGGCGGCCACATGTGCACCCACACGTGACCTGGGGAGGCCCACATATGGGTTCAAGGTTGAATGCCACTTAAACACAGCGCTCACAAAGCAATCCATTTAAATGACAACCCAAAGGAGGCATCCTGTATGACTTCATAGAGAAGGGGCCATTTGGAGACTATTTAAATGGTGTTTACTTTAAATGAGCCATCCTCGATGAAACACACAGTGAATGCCTTCATTTTCCTTTTCTGATTCAACCCTCTTGCACTAGACTCCCTGGCTACACCAGCTGCAAGACAAAGAGAACGGGTTGTGCTTGAGTTAACCAAGAGTTTTCCCTGCAAAAACTAGAAGCCCCTCACGGCCCTCGATGCCTTCACAGCCAGGCCTGATTCACTGGTGAGGCTCCCGGAGTGCAGGGCGGCAGGAAGGGGCCCGGTGGCCGTGGTGCTCCCCGACCGCGCAGGCCTGCGCGGTCTCCAGCTCCCCCTCCCTTCTGCACGGATTCTGTTAAGCTGGACTTCTGACCCCCTTAGAAATAAATCAGAGGTCTTCAACACACTTAAACCACTTTCTCAAACTAGAATTTATTTAGGGGGAAAAATTCATACTTCAATCGTCTCACTAGTAAGAGATGTGTCATATGAAATATTGTTATTACCACAATAGCAGCTGCTACAAGATCCAAATATACACCAGAACGGGACTGAAATTTTCCTAAAGTGATGGTTTCTTACAAGTAAAATAACATTTGAAGTGGGTTGATTTAAAATTTAGTTGACTAGGGGTGTATCTCAGTGGAGTGCTTGTCTGACATGAATAAAGCTCTGGGTCCATCTCTAGAGCCACAAGAATGAATAAATGAATCAATCAGTCACTCTCAGTTTTGAAAATAAGTATCATAACTAGAGTACGAGAGAGACTGAATCTGTTGCCATTTGCTAAAGACTGTCCTCAGAATAGTTTCGAAGATTCTCTCTCCTCCTGGAGGAAGAATCATTACTAGTGAGGAGGAGGAAGAGGAACAGAGGAAGAACAGTCAGCTTATAAGGCAAGAAGAACTGAACTCGTGGAGAACTCTGCTAATCATTTGAGAAAATCATTTTTACAAAAGGAAAAAAATTAAGAAAATTTAAAATACTGTACTGACTTAGCCATCAGTCGTGCCTATTAGTAACAGGCGACTAAATATGGCGTATGGAAAGTCAAGTCCTCTACACTTGGAGAAAGCACTGGACAGAATCCGGAGGCACAAGCACACTACACACATACCCCACCCTTCTACACAGGCAGGGCAGGTGCTTTACCTTTGGAAAGCTATGAAAATCACAGAACTTGAATTAAGAGTGTTATTATTTTAACTGAAGAGTTTTAAAAAGCACTTAAATTCCTCCTATTAAAAGCATCCATGCTTCTTTTATTTATTTTTTATTTTTTATTTTTATTTTTTGGTGGTACTGGGGGTGGAACCCAGAGGCTTTCTACCTCCGGGCTATACTCCCAGACCTATTTTATACTTTATTTGGAAACAGGGTCTCACTAGGTTGCCGAGAGCCTCACTAAGTAGCTGAGGCTGGCTTCGAGCCCGTGTGATCCTCCTGTCTCAGCCTCCCAAGCGCGGGGATTACAAGCGTGCGCCACCACGCCCGGCTGACGTGCTTCTTTTAAACCTTTCCACTACAGGTTACACAAAGGGCAGGAAGAAATTGGAACATTAAATTGATAATGCCTTTATACAACATATCAGACTTCTCTCCTCAATTCTAACATAGTGCTTGCTTATTTCCTGCCCTAAGAGTCTCTAGTCACAGTTCTGACTTTCAGAGCTTCCTGCCCACTACTATATATGTTACAATTATTTTGGAATAACTTTGTACCAATATGTATAGGAATATGTATAATTGTAATTGTAAACTGATATACCATATCAATGTAAATATTACATACTTTAAAAATATATAGTACACTACACATATGTAAGCACAGTCGGTACTTAAAAGGAAGCAGAGCTCCCCGTCCTGGCTGGGCCCCTTCTCCAAGTGCTGGTCCTTCAGCAAACCCCAGCTTTCTCCCTGTCACAGCCTTTCAGATGAGTGTGCGCATCTGGTTTTGTGAGCTGGTGCCACCCTCTTGAATCCCCGTGGCGTGACTGTCTTTTGTTCACTCTTGCTCAGAGGTTGTAACTGGCCCTGGAACAAAGGAGACAGTAAGACGGCCGGGCTGGTAAGCACCAGCCTCGCCAGGGCACCGAGCCAGGCCAGGCCACGGCTTCACAGACACGGGGCCACCAGCGGGGCCTCGGGGCCATCCCAGCAACATGGCAGAACCTCAGGCACTGAGACCCAGAGGAGGATGACCTCAAGATGTCTTGTGAACGAGGTGGAAGAGCGCCACCTACTGAGCCCCGAACACAAGTACCGCTCGGGCGGAGGTGGCTTTCCCTGTTGGATAGAGGCATCCCTGGAATAATGGATGCCCCGGCTTCTCAGCCCAAGCCTCCCTGGACATCCTGATCTACGATGCAGATGACTAGATCACCTTAGACTCCGGCACAAAGCAGATCGGTGGACTGGACACCAAACTGTACTTCTCTAGATGGTCGAGGGTAAGCTCTGGGACTCACATGTGAACATTTACGGATGTCAAGTCAGAGACAAAAGTCGGCAGCAGCAAGAACGAGTGTGTTCTGACGTCTCCTGCCAGAAACTGTGATCCAAAAGAACCCTGGCGACTTCTCATACGGCGCATCCCTGCATACGTGAAGGGCTGCGTGGGCAAGCAAGACCCGTCAGTAACGAATCGCAAAGCAAAATCGTGAACTGACAGACTGAAAGGCACGAGGGCATCGTGTGAGGTTTGGGAGCAATGCGACGGTAGAACGGTCCTCGCTCGCCAGCGGTTTCGTAATGGGAAAGAGAAATACATTTGCTCCCTACTTCTACCCCTCGAAAACACACGGACGGATGTGTGCCAGCCCAGAAGAAAGTCTCCGTTCTTGAAACAAAGCACCTCCTCTACTTTGCATATTCTCCTTGTGGGGAACACTTAATCATAACCAGTCCTAAATGTCTTTTAATTTACCATTTCCTTGTACGTAATTCCTGGTTGCATACTGTGGGAGCAGTCTAAATATACCGCTCATTTTGAGCCATAAAGAAGGAAGAAAAGTTGGCTTTCAATTACACACAGGAGGGTCTGGACCCTGAGATGTTGGCTTTTTCCTGGAATTTCCCACACAGTCAAGAGAAAGAAAATGTCAAAGAGCTGGTCTATTGGGCAGGTCAGGGAGCAGCTTTTGCCCAGAATGAAGTAACGTCTGCAGTCTTACTTTTGCAAAAATAAAATAAAATAAAACAAAATCAGATCCTCTGCAAGAGCACATGCAGTTCTAACACTTTTCACATGCCCATTTGCTTTTTCTCCTTCATTTGTTAGAAGCTTGGGCAGTCTTGTTCATCTTTGGCCTTCCCATGAAACACAGAAGCAGAGCATTTTACTTTTTTAGGAAGTAGGGATTTACTCACTTAGACTCTATAAAAATAAAACAACTAAACAAAAAAGTTACCGGAGGAAAATAATATTGAACAAATTTCTTTCCTTTTAAATTTTATTGAAGCTGGAGAGAACACAGAAACTCAAATCGGCAGCATAATGGAAAGAAATGACCCCGAAATCACTTTGGTCGCCATCACTAAGGGTCTTAAACACTCCTTCCACGGACGTATTACTTTTGTCTGACGGCACAGACCACATGCACTCAATAAATAAACAGTGAGCACTTATGCACACACAGTCCTGTCCTGGGCACTGTCTCTGTGCTCAACAGCTTGGCAACATTTGGGCAGGAAACGTAGGCAGACCATAACCCACAGGATAACACTCCTGCCCAAACGGCTGCATGCTGAGGAAGAGGAATAATAAGGAATTAAACTAGTTCATCTAAGTCTACATTTGACTTAGCCTTCTAGAAAAAAAATAATGACTACTCAGCTAATAAAATTCTTACGATGATCATTACCCTACAGGCCAAACCATTAATCTTCTTCTTAAAAACTGTTAGAGAAATGGTTTTCTTCTTGGAGCCAAGACTTGGGAGTGTTTTCTGATTCCTGTTCTCTGCCCAAGGGCTGCTGTCATTTCCGGCGCTGGTATCTGCTCCCAGGTGCCTTTGCTTCCTTTGGGAAATCAGCTGGCGCCCAGTAAATGTGCTAATCAGACTGGGGAGGTGTCTCTGTGATGGAAACTAGGACCTGCTGGCCCAGGCTTTGCCACTCCTGTTTTCAAAGCCAGCTCATCGCTTTAAAGGGCACTGTGCACCAGGAGCGGAGGTCCTGGGAGATCAACCCACCAATGCAGGGGACATGACTTGGAGAGGAAGCCATCCCACCGACACCCACACGCTGTCCTCCGGGGAGTGTAGCACATTGGTAGACAGGGCTCCATCCTCAGAGCGGCCACTTAGGGTTCTGGCATAAAGCTTTATTGGTACTATTTCCTGGCTGTCCTCTGATAAACCCCGGCTGTGGGCGGCAGGGGAAACTGCAGGGCTTTCTACTTGCAGAGTTCTTTCCCCTCGGCTAGCTCCCTCAGTTTGAATAGAAAGGATCTGTTCTGCGGTAGCATGTGTACAAGCAGTATAAGCATAAGCAAATCCCAATTAACACCTACTTTACTCTAACTCTGCCCTTAATGGCAATTCCCGGGGGGAGGGGTGGTATCATAGACAAAGACAGATTCCTGGAAGTATGAGAGTTTCCCATAAAATGTTTTAAAGTTAACTCTTATTTTAATTTTTTTGATGATAATCTTCAAAAAATAGATCCACAGCTACCGACGAACAGGTATAATAGCAGTCAGAGGTCAGAAATCTGTTTTCTGTGAAGGACCAGGCAGCAAATATCGTAGACCCTGTGGGCCTTTCTTGCAAATACTCAACTATGCTTTCCAGCATGGAAACAGCCCTAGATGGTGGCATGGAGCCAATAAAACTTTATTTAAAAAACAGGCAGCGGGCTGGATTTAGACAGTGGGCCGTAGTTTGCTGACTCCGGAACCCACCCAGCTGCCTGCGTGTGCGGGGCTGCGCGGGGATGCCTGGCTGCTAGAATTGCTGAGAGGTGATGGGGAAAGAGCGGACGGACGATGCTTTTGCCCAAGTACGTGTCAAATGGCATCAAGCATGCTGTGCGAGCAAAGTTTTATATCAGACAAAAGAAAAGCAATGGAAAAGCAGCTCAGGGCAGGACAGGGCAGGACAGGGGTTCAACTTGAAACTACACGGAGCCACCACTGCCACATCCATACTGAGTGCCCTTATTACATGTAAATTATACTCTGGTAAAGTCGACTAAAGAGAGAGATATCACATCTATACTTGTACTAAACTTCAGAATTACATAAACTAAAAAAGATTCTACGAGCATCCAGGCAATAAAACCAGACTACTTTCAAAGAACAAAATAATTTCACACAAGTTTCTCTAAAGAAATACTGAACGAAGGGTGGTAGTGATAACACATATACTCACTAAAGATGGAAAAGAAGTGGCTCGAGCAGTTGATATCCAGCCAAAAATTGTTATTAAGTACATATGACCAAAAGTCAACCCAACTATGAGGGGAGGGTCAGAAAATAAACTATAAATCCAATCTTCTAGGATAAACATGAAGACTTTTGCAAGCCAAATGAGACACGATTCAAATTTAACGGTTCAAGAATGAGGAAAGTCTAAATACTTATTAAAAATGTGGTGTGGAACTGGATAAAAATAATAGTAAATAATTTTAAAGTTTTAGTAAACATTAAACAATAAAACAATTTCTACAAAAGAAAATATAACAGAAAAACAAAATATAGAAATACTATGAGTTCAAATCCCAGACTTTATTAAATAAAATTGGGAAATGTAGGTGAGGAAAAACAATGGAAGTAAAGGCTGTTAAATTCCTTATTTTATATGCAGTGGAGTCCAGAGCTATTAGTTAGCTCAGCTGTGAAAATTCCATTTATGGAACACTCTGTAGTCATAAAAGTAATGAAGAAACTCTTTATGTTTTTATCTGAAAATTCTTTCTTTCTTCCTTATTTTGAACAATGCAAAGATGTGTATCACATGCAACAATTTTTGCAACAAAAGAAAAAATTATGCAAGAGAAATGAGTGACCTTAGTTTCCTTAGGGAGGGGGCTCCCAGGAACCTGAAAACAGGAAGAAGGAGGCACCTTTATCGAGAATAGTTTGCGCTTTGCTCATTTGTAAGTGAACCTTGTAAACACTATCTATTCTTTAAATAAAAACTTTAAATGTATTATTTGCTTTGCTTGATTTTACTTTAAGAATCAGGTAAATATTAACTAAAGACTTTACTACGTATATAAATCTAGATTATGATAAAGATGATTTCACAAATCAGAAAACTATAGGAAGTAATCTTGGAGCAACTGGTTTTCTATTTGGAAAAACAGTAATATTGATTACTCATTTCACAACTAGTTGAGATTAAAACAGAGAATAAAGAGTTAAATTATAAAACCATCTGAATAAAAAAAGTGAATCTTAGAGCAAAAGAAGAATTTCCAAGAGAAATCTGATAAATTTGATTTTATAAAAATTTAAACCACCTCTGGTTCAGAAACATCATATAAAATTACAAGCATATTCTTCAATTTCTCAAAGAGCCAATCACATTTGAAAACATGACAAACTTTTTGAAAACTTCATTATATCTTCGGTAGAAAAATAAGCAAAGGAAATAAACAGATAGGAATGCAACTGGTTAAGAATAATCTAAGAGCATATGAAATTCACTGATAACCAAAGTAATCCAAATTAAAGAGAGATTCCCTTGCCTATATAAGAAAAGTTTCCAAAAAGAGGCCCTCAAAATTACTGATAAGTGTGTGAACTGGCACAATCTTTCTAGAAAATAATATGGAATATGCGCCAATAGCCTTAGACGCGTATTTATTTCTTATCAAATTGTATTTATTTCTTATCAAAGAAATTGTATCAATTGTATTTATTAATTATTATTATATAATTGTATTATTAATTGTATCATATAATTATATTGTTTATTATTTATTATTTATTATTGTTTATTATATAAATAATATATTTATCATTATTTATTATTATATTATTATATATTATTATATTATTTATTATATATTATATATTATATATCATTATTATATGATATATTATTATATTATATTATTATATATTATTATATAATTGTATTGTTAATTGTATTTATCAATTGTATTTATTTCTTATCAAAGAAATTTATTTGTATGTAAATAAGCAAATTTTTTTAAAGTTTTCTGGGGAAATCCCATAAACAGATGTCAAAACCCTGGTACTGAGGATTGAACCCAGGAGCATTCTACCTCTAAGCTACACCTCCAGCCCTAATTTTTATGCTTTATTTTGAAATAGGGTCTCACTAATTTGTGGAAGGCCTCAGTAAGTAGCTGAGGCTGGCTATAAGCTTGTGATCCTCCTGTCTCAGGCTCCCAAATATTGGGATTCCAAGCCTGTGCCACCACAGGTAGTTGTACCATGGTTAAATTTTAGACTCAATAATTTCCATTTTATACAAAATGTCTCCTCAGGAACTTTGTAATAGAAAAAAAAAAGCTGTGAAAACACTCAAAATATCTAATACGAGAGTGTTAAAACAAATCCCAATATATTCATACAACAAAATATTGAAATTATATTTTAAAAATACTTAATAATCTTAAAAATGTTCAGCATACACTAAGAGAAAAAAGCAGAATACATGCCGTTATGTGCTATGTTGACAATTCTGAGTCATCCTTATTAAACATACATATTTTAAATACTGAAGGGGTCCATAACAAATTGTTAACAATCATTTCCTCTAAAATTATTTAACGTTGTTATCTTTAACTTCATGTATATTACTAAAGTTTGTTATCTTTAACTTCATGTGTCTTATTAAAGTTTCTATAATAACTGCAGGGGAGGAGGCACCATGTTTTAAATAAATATAACTAATTTAAAGAAAATACAACTACAAGAATTTAAAACGGGAATCAACGCGCTCAGGATTTGAATTCAAAGTTAATGTTGAACAAGCAAGCAGATCATAGACGGAGCCTGGGTGACGCGTTAGCACTTGTCCTCCACCTTTCTGGACCACCTTGGGTTCAGAACTTCGTGTCTGCGATAGTATGGAGAATATCACCTCCTCGCCAGGACGAGCCCAGGGGACCCGTCCAACAGGAGCGCTGGATCTCCGCACCATCAACGGCCACGTGCAGACGCCAGGGTCCAAGCCACAGACGGCCCAGCCATAATGGTGTTTCCATGACACACTTG
Organism: Muscardinus avellanarius; assembly: GCF_963383645.1. Lineage (NCBI taxonomy): Eukaryota > Metazoa > Chordata > Mammalia > Rodentia > Gliridae > Muscardinus > Muscardinus avellanarius. The sequence continues at coordinate 96,805,576 of NC_137799.1, forward strand.
CCGCCTACCAAGTCTCCAACCAAGGCCACCCACGTGTGGCCCACGGGCCACCAGGTGAAAGTGAACGCAAAAGCACCATGAAATGACAGCAGCGGTGTGAAGGGCCCCAGCCCCATGCCCGGGCTCCAGGTGCCTCTCCCCACCCTGGCCTGTTTTCTCTGGCAGGACATTTTATAGTATGTTCATTTCCAAACCAACTCATAAAGCAGCTCTTTAAAGTTTAGGAAAACACTGCTTATGGGGTTCCTGGGTCCAGCATATGCGCAGTACATAAATAAGCAAAGAACACACGTACTACGGTACCTTTCTGAAGCTGTGTTGGCTCGGCCGAGTTTTCCCCACTCATTAAAACAACAAAGGACGCAGCTGCTCGAACTGTAGCCTGCCATGTTGACATGGCAACGGGGGGCTCCTGGCATGGAAAAAGGGCCCTGTTGTTTATGGGCGATCCCATGGTATAAACGCAGGGCCTGCGAAGAGACAAAGACACAAAGGGGAGCATCTTTAAAATGAGCTGTCACTCTTCTCACTACACAGGAGGAAAGGCTGGGTTGAGCTTTCCAAGTGAAAACTTTTGAGGCTTTGTAGTCAACTGGCCTCAGAGGAGACTGAACTCAAACTGCCAAGGGGCTGGCTATGTGAATAGCTGAGTGGTTACTTCTCCCGAATGAACTACTTAAAGAAATAAAGAGAGTTTTTGTTTTAAGGAGAAAAATATTTGGGGGTAAAGTTTTAAATACGAGTCTGCCAAATTATAATTTACATTGCCTTTGCCCCCTCCCCTCAGGCCCTTATCCCTTCAAAAGAAAAACGCTTCGGAGACGTTCTTACACACTTTTTGGAAGGTATTCTGGAAAAGAAAATATGTTTAGAGATCACTGAGATATTAATTCTTGGAAAAACAAGCTGGTGGTCTCAAATCCAGTGCTGGTGGGCAGATACCTCCAATCTTGGAAACCACCTTCTCAAATAGAACCCTTGTGGGAATCTTTGTGTGAAGGCCAGGAACAGGGGTTGGCATCCAGACAGGACCGTAGGTCACAACAACCAGGCTTGTGACGGGAAGGCAAGCGTAAGCGTCTTTACCAAAGCGGGAGTACAAAACCAACGGCCTGACACCAGGTTCTGTTCTGCTACAGTTAAAAAATATAAACTCACCCAAACCAAGAAAGACCCTCCCATGATTATGTCATGGCTGAAAGAGATGGAAAAGGTCTCCAAAATCAAAAGGACCCATCCTTTTGACACCACAAGGCAGAAGGCACGAGATTGACTCTTCAAGAAAACATCCTGGGAAAATATTTCTACTTTTTGATTTTTAGGAGTTCAGACATACATGATGTCATTTTAACCAGCTTGACTTATAACATAAAGTAACAGAAAAGATAACTACTTTTTTGATAAATGTGTTTTTCTTTTCATTTACTTGTTCCTACAGTATCTAATAACCCACAAAATGATGGCCCTACTCTATCAGTCAGGGTCCAGTAAGGAGAAGGGAAACCAGGTTAGGCCTTAATAAACAGAGGTAATATAATATAGGAAACTGGTTATAGGAACGTAGAAGAGCTACGCCAGGGGTGGTGGTGCGTGCCCGTAATCCTAGTATTTGGAAGGCTGAGACCGGAAGGCCACAGGTTCGAGGCCAATCTCCACAACTTAGTGAGCTCTTATTTCAAAATAAAAAATAAAAGGGCTGGGGGTGTACCTCGGAGGTAGAATGCTCCTGGATTCAATTTCAATTACAAAAAGATGAAAAAAGAAGAGAGGAGGAGGAAGGAGAGGAGGAAGAGAAAGAATCAGAACGGACAAACCAACTGGGGCCAGTGGGGGCGAGCCAGAGCTTTGTCGCGGCAGGTAGCTGCCGTCCCTCAGGCCGCGGGGCAGGGTTAACTGGCCACAGCAGCAGGGTCGCCTGCTTACAGGGCACTGTCCAGTGTGAGCTGGGACGGCAGAGGAGACTCGGTCACCTGGCAGAGAAGAAATGCCTCGCTTGTCACGCACACCAGCTCTCAGCTCTTCCCCACCCGTGCTCCCCGCAGGCCCGACCCAGCAGAAGTCAAGAGAAATGCACTTCCTCGTCATTCGGAGAGGATGGCGAGAGGGAGGGCAGAGTGGATCCTAGGACAAACCGGCAGTGACGCCGCATGCATCCTGCAAGCATGCGCACCGTGACTGCAGGCAGGGGAGGTCGGCGTCCCTGGCTCGAGGACAGCGGGGAAGCCCCCACCTCTCTGCCACGGGGGACAGGAGGCTAGGGGAGAGGCCAGCGACGTTACCTTCACTGCCCGTTCTGGTCAATCCATCGAAGATTATAAGGTACAGATCCAAGAATAAAGAGCAACATTTCCCACAAGGCCCAGACTCCTCTATCAACGTCAGAATCCTCAGCTCCCACTCTGGTCCCCTTGGGTCCTTGGTTAATTGACAACCCTTGTTAACGATCCAGCCTCGGGCTGCTGAGGAACCTAACCAGGGAGGCTGACAGCTCCCCCTCCCAGGAGGGTGAGGGCGGGAGGAGTCCCTAGCAGCAAAGACTGCTCAGCTAGGTGGGTCAGGGCACACCTGGTTCCAAAAGCCCAACGCAGAGGAGTGCCCCCAAAGGAGAAGAGCCAGCAGGAACGCATGCCCACCCACCGGTGGCAGGGGCGACTCCTGCTCTCCCTGATGGTGGCAGGTGCAGAGAGAGGTGGCTTCCCCTTCAAAGACACAGAACAGACCCCACAACTCTTGCTCAAGAGCTCCAGGTCTGGGCATGGTGACACACAGACCTGTAATCCCAGTACTTGGGAGACTAAGACAGGAGGATCACAGTTTCAAGGACAGAGCATGATAACTTTTTTTTTTTTTTTTTGGTGGTACTGGGGTTCCTGGAAGCCCTTCTACCTCCGGGCTACACTCCCAGACCTATTTTTACATTTTTATTTGGAAACAGGGTCTCCTAAGCCAGTGCGCGCGGCTGGCTTCGAACCTGCGCGATCCTCCTGTCTCCGCCTCCCAAGCGCGGGGATTACAAGCGTGCGCCACCACGCCCGGCTTTATGTTTTTTATTTTAAAAGTTATCATGCTCAGCCGGGCGTGGTGGCACACGCTTGTAATCCCCGCGCTTGGGAGGCGGAGACAGGAGGATCGCGCAGGTTCGAAGCCAGCCACGCTGGCTTAAGAGACCCTGTTTCCCAATAAAAATATAAAAATAGGTCTGGAAGGTAGAAGGGTTTCCAGGAACCCCAGTACCACACACACAAAAAAACAACTCATAAATAAAAAGGGATAGGGATGTGGCTCAGTGGTAGAATGCCCCTGGTTGGGTCCCCAGTATCACAAAAAATATAAACAAACCAAAAAACCCAAAGAGCTCCAGCCAAGTGTGGTAGCAGATGTCTGTATCTGTAATCCAGTTCTTGGTAGGCTGAGACAGGAGGATCACAGGTTCAAGATGAGCCTCAGCAACTGACTGTGCCCTTCAGAAACCTAGCGAGATCCTGTTTCAAAATAAAAAATAAAAAGCTGGTGTAGCATGGAAGTAGAATCTCCCTGGGTTCAACTTCCAGTGCCCAAAAACTAAATTAAAAATACAAAGCCACTTGCAATGTATATATATGTGTCGAGCTGAATACATTTGTGCTGTTCACAGGGAAAGGGAAAAGCCCGTACGTAGGTGTCTCCTAAGACATTCTCTGCCTCGCGCAGGAGGCCGGGCCCCACACTGTGGGCTGAAGTCCTAAGGCGCTTGGACCAAGTGTGCGAGTTTCCTGTGCTCTAGGTACCTGGCTGCCCGGGTGGCCGGTGGGAAGCCTTCCCTTCCTGGCACAGGCGAAAAACCTTCCCCCAAAGACTGGCTGCCATCAACCTGCTCTTCTGCTCCCTGTAAGGCTGGCTCGGAGGCCCCGTAGGCAAGCGTGCCCCGCGTGTGGTCTGCAGGGCTGCTCCTCCTTCCAGAACAAACAATCGGCTTTGAGCCGAGAGAGACCTGGGCAGGCTGCGATGGGAGCATCAGAAGGTCAGCCAGTGACTGGCTGAAGGGCAGGGAGAAGGAAGACCCGCGACGGTGGCCTTGTCGCCAACAGGTAGGCAGAGCGATGCTCGTCACTTGTGAGATGAGATTAACACCAGCCGCTTCTGTCACGGGCTTCCCTTCTCTCTCCACCTCTTGCCCTTTGCCCGGGAAGGAGGTGCCGTGGCCGTCATGAGGACACTCGGGCAGCTCGGGAGGCCCCACGGGGTGAGGAAGGCAGAACCCACCACCAGTCCCTGAGACACAGCCCGCAGCTCCCCAGGACTAGTCAGGAAGAGGACTCACCCCTCTGCCGTGCCCTGAGATCACGAGGCCCCGCTGACTGCCCGACGGCAGCCTCTAGCCGGCCCTCGGCCAGAGCCGAATTCTGACCCGCAGAAACTGGGTGAGGTGACAGTATCCATGGACTGTTGTGCTGGGAAACTGAACCCAGGGCTACCCTAACAACCCCGTTAATTTTTTTTTTTTTTTTTTTGAGGCGGGATCTAAGTTGCCCAGGCTGGCCTCAAACTTGCAATCCTCTTGCCGCGGCCACCCAAGTACTAGGATTTCAAGTGTGTATCACCACACTCGGCACAATGTTGGTTCTTACTTTTTCTGGGGATGGGTACTGGGGATCAAACCCAGAGGGTTTCTACCTCTGGCCCTTTTTACTAGGTTGCTGAGAATCTCACTACTTGCTGAGTAAGTCCTCTAACCTGTGATGCTCCTGCCTCAGCCTCCCAAGTAGTGGGACTACAGGCTTGCGCCACTACGCCTGGCTACAATGCTGGTTCTGGTAAGCCACTAAGTTTTGGAGTACTTTTTCTGCAGCTATAGATTAACAGAATTCTCTGAGGTTTCTGGTTCATGTAACAAGATAGATGGTAAAGCTAGAAACTCAGGAAGGAACAGAGAAGAAAAATTAAGGGCACCAACCTCTTTGACCTGTGTATAAAGGGCTTCACACATCACACAGCAGAGGTCAATTTTATCAACATGGAGGCTGTTTTCTAATCCCACAGACTATCCAACAACAGGGTAGAGAACCTCACACACACCCAACTAAGAAAGCTTAGGAATGCAGCTCTTCTGAAGTAGCACTGTCACTGCCAGCAGATCTGAGTGAGGGTGCCAATGAATTAGGGGGGGAGTCCTCCCACGGACTAGATTAAAAGCCCATCCCTCCCACCCCAGCTTTGTAGTATGCCCCGCTCACTGCCATCTAGGCGTCTTGTTCCAGGCTTCGGCACTGCTCTCCACTGTCTCCCTCGTGAAGGCTCTTCCTGCCGTTTTGTGGCTGAGCACCTGAACTCTCCCATCAAGGGGAGCACTCACCTCCACCCTCCCCGCAGCCTCAACAATCTCTTTCCCTACTCTGCTCTTTACGTGGCTGGCATATCCTTTCTGTTAAAGTCTAAAATATGCTTTCTTTCTGACTTCCTGTGGGTATCCAGAGCTATCATTCCACAAGTGCAGAGCAAGTCATCATTCTGAAAGCCACACCCATAAGTCTACCCATGTCAAATATGAGACCCACTCTCTTTTAGCTGGATTTTTTGTTTTGCTTTTGTGGCCCTAAGGATTGGACCCAGGGGCATTCCACCTCTAAGCTACACCTCTAGCCCTATTTTTTTTTTTTTAACAGGGTCTTGCTAAGTGGCAGAAGGCCTTACACTAAGTTGCGGAGGCTGGTCATGACACCTGTGATCCTCCCGGCTCAACCTCCCAAGTACTGGGCTTACAAGCGCGCGCCACCATTCCGGCTGGGTTGGAATGTCTGCACAGAGGCCGCAGACACTTCTTGCAGGGCACTCTCTTTGTGCTCCTGGCCCGCTCCTTCCTTGGCCTTTTCCCTTTCTCAGCTGTGGACTCACTCTTCCCTTCCGACATGCCCACAGCAAATGCCAAGGACGTTGCCTCTCTATAATCAAAGGCCTTTGATCTTTTACAACCTGGTAGCCTTCGGCACGTCTCACAGCATAGTGCAAATACCTGAAGACAACTGAAAGCTAAGTAACTGTATTTTAACAGAGATGAAAGCTTCCTCCTCAGGATAAACCCTCTGATGGGATTTGGGCATCTGCCAGCAGACAGAGCGTAGGCAAACATGGGGTCCTCACAGAGTTAAGCAACCACACTGCCCAGTGACTTGGGAGTAAAAATGGCACCCACCGCGTACACACTGAAATCTGAACACCGCGAGTGCGAGGCTGCTCTCCTGCCCCCGGCCCGCCGGGAGGGGAGGAGACCGAATGTGCATTCATAAGCAGGCTGCGCAGCGTCCGAATGTGGAATCACCGACACAAATACAGCTGTGTTTATTCAGCACACACACCCTGGAACCTCGGCTGTTTTGCTAAAATGCTGGTGGGGCCGACGTGCAGCCTGAAATTCTTGGATGCTTCTAACTTCATTATTTCCACATTGGAGAACTCCTTCTAGCATTCGAAGGAAGAGGCTGTCCAGGACCTCTGTGTGGCGGGACCGTGGGGCGCCCAGGCTGTCTGCAGCAGAAGGGTGGGGATAAGAAGATGGTGACAGCCAGAGAGGAGAGGAGAGAGGAGAGGAAAGGAGAGGAGAGGGGGTGGGAGGGGCTTGGAGGCAGGTGCTGGGCTGGCCGCCCTGAAGAACTCCTCAGCTGAAACGGTTCCTGTGGGGTGCGCGGGTTCGCGGCCTGGCGGGACCCCTCAGGAGCAGCCGCCCATCACGCACAGCCGGCCTGGGCTCCGGCGGCTCGGGCAGGCCGCACTTCTTCCTCTTGAGCTGACCACCTGTGCGCTGTCTCCTCCCAGTCAGGAGGAAAGGGCTTCTTTTCACTTAAAATACTCCTTCCCATTGAGTCACGGCTTTTCCAGGCGTGTGTGGTGGTCAGGGCCTGGAGAGGCTGCTGGGAGAAGCGGGTAAACGGTGGGGAGCCGCGGGCGCTGCGCGCAGGGCCAGGCAGGTCTTTCCAACAATGAAGCAAATGGCCGGGCAGCATCCAGTCAGAACCTTCTAAAAGCCTGCCGGGACTACAGAGTGTCCAGGCTGTCTCCAGTTCCTTCCAGTCTGGTCTCCCGTTACCATCTCTGTGTAATTCCGTGTTCTCATTAAAACTAGGTTATAGTCTCCATTGTGGATGGCAAATATCTTGCTTCCTCAGGCCACAAGGACCAAAAGCCACAACCCTAAGGACAGGAAGAGTCAACTCTGACTCACTCTCCCCTACATACACACACGTGTGGACACACACACACATGCACGCGCACACACACACCTCTCCTTATTATCATTCAATTCCACAGCATAATCACCCAAATCAGAATACATCGGTCATACTGACTACAGGCAAGTCCAAGGAGGCGCAGCTCTGGAATGGACAGGACCGCAGGTGGCTGAGTCAGTTCACCACTTCTTTATCGAGGTTGTTGGGTGAAAGAGAGGCGGATGCCTGTAAAAAGTCTCTGGAAGTCTCTTGTGGACATAGAATAGCCAATGTGGAAAACATGTGGAGATTTCTTCATGGAATCTTCACTTTGCACGTGAGGAAATAAAACTGAGATGTGACTGGCTTCTCTAATGAGATGTGACTGGTGCTGGGCGTGGTGGCGCACGCTTGTAATCCCCGCACTTAGGAGGCGGAGACAGGAGGATCGCACAGGTTCGAAGCCAGCCTCAGCTACTTAGTGAGGCTCTCAGCAACTTAGTGAGACCCTGTTTCCAAATAAAGTATAAATTAGGTCTGGGAGTAAAGCCCAGAGGTAGAAGGCCCCTGGGTTCCACCCCCAGTACCACTAAAAATATAAAAAGTAAAAACTGAAGCGATGTGACTGGCCTCTCCAGCAGCAAGGCAGCTAGCACCCTGCTGCGTGGGGCTGGGGCCCGTTGGCTCTCCCTGGTTCTTCTCAACACGCTCCACTCCTGGTGACAGGTGTTCCAGCCTCGCTATTTTCAGCTAGTATCTGGCCTTCCTTTGTTTGGTCCTCTGGGTCACTGGTTCAAACAGCCCACTGCCATTTGTCCTCCCTTGGTGACTCAACTAGGATTCTGGGAAATATAGCCATACATATGTACGCGGGAGAAGGAGGCTAAAACGTAGACCCTCTCAAACACTTTCAAGTTGGGAAGTACTGAGTCATCCTTTGCAGATACACAATGACGTCTCAGAGTCACCCGTATTCACACTTCAGTTCCCATGAAATCTGTGCTGGTTTCTTGAGGCAAGTAAGAAAATAAAAGTACTAACTGTAGAAATGTTCCCTTTAGACCTGAAATCTCTTCCAAAACATGTTCTGTTCATCCTTTTCATTTTAAAACTTTCCTTTAGTATAAGATATAAAACAGTGATATTAATTCAATGGGGGAGGGGCATGTTTAACATCTGTTTTTGATGTCAAACTAAACAACTCCAAAAGTGTACACGCCGGGCGTGGTGGGCACGCTTGTAATCCCCGCACTTGGGAGGCAGAGACAGGGGGATCGCGCAGGTTCGAAGCCAGCTGCGCTGGCCTAAGAGACCCTGTTTCCAAATAAAAATATAAAAATGGTCTGGGAGTGTAGCTCAGAGGTAGAAGGGTTTCCAGGAACCCCAGTACCAACAACAACAACAACAACAACAAAATGTACATCTTTCTTGGTCCAATAGCTGAGCAATAAATATAACAGAAAAAAAGTAGCATTTCACCAATTTCATTGTGGTCTTATCTAAAATAAACATACATCACATGCTTTAGGAAAAGTTTAATTTTAATATTATTTTAACTAATATTGTGTTTTCTCCATTTTCCTATCTTGAGTGTCCATCTAAATAATTGTATTGTTTCTAATAAGTTGCTTATATAGAACCCAATTTCCTCTCCATTCAACATGCATTCAGTAACGTCATCAGCTAAGCCCAGAAGACCACTTGGCTGCCTGCCCAAAGCACCCTAAGCGAACAGGAATGGGTTACTGGAGGGAACGCTTTGGTTTAAAATAACATTTTATTCAGTGGAATGGGAAAAATACAAGAAATGCCAGGAAAGTGAAGAAAACACAGGAACTTCAAGTACAGGTTTCTATTTGAAAGTCTTTTCGTAGATTTGTTTAGGATCTAGAATAAGAGAGATATTAAATCCTGTTCCTTTCTAGCTTCACAGAAACATCTTTATATATTCTTGACCTTGTTCTTGCTCTAATCAAAACATTTTTAAAAGGCATACACGCCCACTCGGCATTGAAAAGCAAATATCTTTTCCAAGAAGTGCACTGCGCCGTATCGCGCTCTCTGTCGGTCATTCTCAGATACCACCGACCATCCAGTGCCCCAGGACGAAGGCAAGACGGGCGTCCAGGTTCACAGCCCAACGTAGCTAAACTAAGATAGGCTAATTAAATGGCTTACTTTCAGACACTTCATTTTAGAACTAGAATAGTATAGAGAAACGATTGACAATTATTTAGAAAATTAATTTCTGTTTCTTTTCATAGTTTCAAATGTATTTTTTATTTTCTCCAAAATATGTTGCCACTTGATAGAAGTGGAGGACAGCCCTTACTGAAGGGGGCTTCAGGATAGGAAGATGACTTCCTCCAAATTTGAATTTATTTTTAATACATTTCTTTTGGAAGGATTTTAGGTTATTTTAAGATAATACAGAGATGTCCCATATCCCCCATGCTCAGTTTTTCTGATTAGCATTTTATTTGTCACAAATCAGTATGTTTGGCCAAGCATGGTGGCTCACACCACTAATAAAATGGTGATAAAATGGTTATAAAATGGTGATCTCAGTACCTGGGAGGCTGAGAGGAGGGTCACGGTTCTCAGCCAGCCTCGGCCACTCCAAAACTTAGTGAGGCCTTCTGTGTTTCAAAATAAAAAATAAAAAAGGAAATAGGGCTGGGGGCATAGCTCAGAGGTAGAATATCCCTGGGCTAAATCTCCAGTACTTCAAAAATAAAAAAAAGTACATTTGTCACAATTGGTGAAATTACTAATAACTAGAAGGCATATTTCATTCAGAGCTCCCTAATTGTTGCGGAATATCCCTTTCCTGTCTCCGTATACATTGCTTTTAATCATTACATCTCCTTAGGCTCCTTCTGACTATGACGGTTTCTTAGACTTTGCTTGTAAACTATGACCTGGATAGTCTGGTGGGATACAATCAGATTGTGTCAAATGTCTCTTGATTTAAATGCATATGCTTTTTTCAGAATTAAATTGGGGTTAAAGACTCTGGGAGGAAGGCCACAAAGATACCATTTTCGTGACACCATGCCAAAGGATGTACTATCCACATGACTCTTCCCTCCTTGCTGAGGTAGTCTTTTCAGATTTCCCAGTGTAAAGAGACTCGCCTCCCCTCCTTCCACGCCATGTCCTTTGGAAGGGAGTCACTGTGTGAAGTACACGGTAACACCAGCCCCGCGAGGACGGGCGTATACACGGCTCGCTGCGTGAAGTACACGGTAACACCAGTCCCGCAAGGATGGCGGTAAACATGCTCACTGTGTGAAGTACACGGTAGCACCAGCCCTGCGAGGACGGGCGTATACACGGCTCACTGTGTGAAGTACATGGTAGCATCCCAGCCCCGCGAGGACGGCCGTATACACGGCTCGCTCGCAGCTCTGCCGCACTGGGGACTTGTCTGCTGTGCACGTGGTCATTTGTCCACTCGTTGCCTTTTGCCAGTTTGCACACATGGATGTTTGTTTGCACTCTTGGCCACCATCCACAACTACTGTATGCACTTCTTGCTCGGCTCTGACTACCAGGAGCTTTCTCAGATGCTCTGGGCCTCGGTGCGCCCCATCCTGACTGCTGCTAACACAGCTTCCTTCCTTTCTGACACTCTGAGATGCCCCGGGCTCATCATGTATGTTCCTGTCCTAGCCATTTCTCAAGAAACTCTGGTTCTTTTCATTAGGAAATGGTATCAGAAATCATGATGTGGGTCCTAAGTTTGCCCGCTGCTTCTGGACCAGCCCTTGGAAACACACTTGCCTAGAATTATCTCTACACATGATCATGTGCACCTGTATTAAGCCAATGGGCGTTCACGGTGACGTCTCCAACTCTTCATTGACCACCACGCAGACCCTTCTAGCTCCTTCCCCTGGCTCATCTGCAACCTCCCGTCAGCAGTGAGAACCTGCTTTGCACCTTCTGCCATCTTTAACGCAACTGATTAGCTCAATTCCACCAGCTACACAAAGTACTATAGAACTGCTCACCTGCGCCCCCATGGGGAACAGTTTTATTAAGCACACCACAGTACCTGTACGCGGCTCCCTTCACTTACAAACCCCACTCATTTCCAGATTTGCTGGGGCGGGCTGGGCGGGCTGGCAGCATGGTAGGTGGTGACCACCGGGAGTAAGACCTTGGGTTTTATCCTCAGCACCTCAAACAGAAAGTCACGGAGGGCAGGGCCTTCCCCTCGCACCCTGTAAAAAAGTTGCTCCATATGTTTATAACACAGTTAAACTGCACACTTTACACCCCATCCTATGATCATCTGATCTCCTAAGTGATTATTTGTCTATTTGTTATCAAACAAAATCGTTTAAGTTTTTTTCTTTACTGTGGTCAGATGAGGGTGGGAAGGAAAGAGACAGAACTTGGAAGAGTCCAATTTAGAAGTTTTCCTAAGTGTTTGTCTAATCTGTTTTAAAATAGAAATTTATTGAAAGCTAGTATAATTTATTTTTAAATGAACCAGAAAACCTTGCACACAATAATGATAAAGATCAAAAATAAGCTGGGAGTGGTGGCACATGCCTGTAATCCCAGTACTTAGGGGAGGAGATAGGAGGAGCCCAGGCTGGAGGCCAGCCTCAGCAACTTAGCGAGACCGTTTCAAAATAAAAAATAAAACAGGCTGGAGGTATATCTTGGAGGTTGAATGACCCGTGGATCCAATCCCTAGTACCACCAATAATAATTTAAAAAAGATCAACAGTAAAAAAAATGTTTCTTCTTTTTATATTTGAGACAGGGATTTTTCTAGAAGCTTCCTATCATATATATGTATGATATATATGTATATATATATATATTTTTTTTTCAGTACTGGGGATGGAACCCAGGGGCACTGTACTGCTGAGCTACACTCCCAGCCCTATTTTTTAGTCTTTTTGTGTTTGAAACAGGGTCTCACTGAGTTACAAAGGGCCTCGCTAAGTAGCTGAGGCTGTCTGCAAACCGCAGTCCTCTGGTGTCCACCTCCCAAATTCTGGGATTACAAGTGTGCACTACCACGCCTGGCTTCTTGTCATTTTATTCAATTATCTGTATAGAAATAAAAAGTTTCCCAAGACTGAGAATCTATGGTAAATATGTTGATAGTGTTTGCTGTCCATGGGTAAATAAGTAACAAATATTTTAGTTTTAATAAATGTTGACTCTATACCCTAGAGGAAATAAGCTGTACCTAATTATATATTTTTCATACAGTTGTGAAGTTTTATATTTTCACATAATCATATTGACAAAATACTGTGACCTGACAATTACTACTCACTTATATCGCTAAGGAATTATTTTTTCTAGCAGCCTGGAACCTTTAGTCACTCTTTAAAGTTATCCAAACAGCTACCTATATATAGTTAAGACTTATTCTTAGGCCCATAGGAGAGTTTAGAGAGACTTAGTGTTCATTCATGGAAGATTACCTTTACTGTAATAACCACACCCCAAGACCCCCAAAACAAGAAAGAAAAAACAATCTTCCAGGATTCTTTTTTTTTTTCCTTTTTTCCTTTTTTCTCTTTGTGGTTCTGGGTATTAAAGCCAAGGGCATTCTACCCCTGAGCTACACTCCCAACCCATTTATTTATTTGTTTGTTTGTTTATTTATTTATTTGTTTGTTTGTTTGTTTGTTTTTGAAGCAGGCCTCACTAAGTTGTGGAGGGCTGTGAACCTGCCATCTCCTGTCTCAGCCTCCCAAGTACTGTGATTACAGGCAGGTGTCATCATGCCCAGCTAAGACTCTTATAAATTAACATTTCTTATCCTCCTACTATTGCATAAATGACACTGCTATACTTGCATATAATCACAAGCTCCCACGAACACAGTTTAAATATCAACTGTAAGAGCACATTTTACTGAATCTTCAGAAAAGCAGCACTAAGAGGAAACACACCGTGCTGATCTCTAGAGCAGAATATGCCTAAGAATTTCTTTTGTTTCTTTATAGAAGTCAGCACTTATCCTTAACTCATTCCTACCCAACAGTTTTCAGGCAATTTATTCAAAAGTTCCATGTCTGTCTGTACAGGAAGCACTGAGAAGAAGAGTCAGGTTTGAAGCCATTGGTATTTCTTCTATACAGCCAATAGTTATTTTTCCCCATGACCATAGTTCAAAGATGAAATATCTGAAAGTATAAAAACTATAATTTCCTAGTTAAATATTCAGAGATGGTACTGTCAAAAAAAAAAAATCCTATCCTTAACAATGTCAAAAAAATGTGAAGATACACTAAGAATGCCTGTTTCTTTCTCAGAGTCTCCAGAAGAAATCCAATAACCTAACTATAAGTAAATCACCATGCTTTTGTACTGATATAAGTTTGTCCCAACCCTGCAATTTCCCCCAGACCTGCCTTAGATTCGAGAAGAGATCAGACAGGAAGTGCACGCACTCTCAGAGGGTCAGAGACCGGAGCAGGGGTACGATGACTGGCAAAGCCTGAGAGAGTCAGAACCCAGAGTCGACGTGAGAGGCAAGGAGAGAGCCGGGGAAGGTTTTCAGGGGGCACAAAGGGAGAGGTGGAAGCAGCTGCCAGAGCCCGCTTCAAATAAAGGAGCCACTAGACGTCTTCAAAGGCTAGCCAATGGCGCCGACGTCAGATGCCGCCATCCGGCCACTGAGTGATGTGACGTGCACGTTAACAAAGCGATAGGCGAACACTCAGGAATCAACAAAGTCTGACGGAGAGCTTCTCAGACTAAAACATCTGGCCAGCTCCTAGGGAAGGCAGCGAGAAAAGGAGGGTGCTGCGGAAGTGCGTCCCCCAGTCCAGGCCCGACTCCTCCCCGGCCCCGCCAGGACACGCGGAAGCCAGGGAGCTTTCCTGGAAGAAAACACCCAGAATCAGGCCCCAGGAGCCAGAGTGCGGCCCCAGGAGTACTGCACTCCTCAGAGCAGGTGCTCTCCGGGAGTCCCACCAGGTGGAGGGGGCGGCGCGGGAGCCTCTGCTGCCAGGACGGTGTGGTGAGAAGCCCGGAGCAGAGCCGGCTCTCTGGAAGCACTGTCAGCTCCCCACAACACAGCTTCGCAGCAATTCTGATCTGTTCTCTCAGGGGGACCGCGAAGGAATTCTGAGGAAGTACTTTTTTACGTATCCCTTTCCCTGACCGTCTGAATGCCCCTAGCAGCAGCTCAAACAAGCTAAGCTCAGGTCTCATCCTTAAGCTTGACTTTCTGTCTCCTACCTCAGGAAGCACAGAGCTTACTAAGGTAATCCTCTGGTCCTGGCTCATGAGGGCTAATCCTATTAGGGCCAGCACACTTGGGAGCTCACTGCTTCCCTTGGGTCTGAGGATTTGAGACTACCTGGGCAATGCCACAGAACAAAGAGATGCATCTTGGCAGACTCGACCCCGTCTACGAGCAGCCCTGGTGTGTACGAGGTTGGCCGGGCTGCGGGGCACTCAGATAACCTACCTGCCACTCTGGTCTGAGGTCCACGTGACCGATCGCCCCTCGGGTTTGGTTTTGTACCATATCCTGATGGCGTGAGGAAAGTCAGTAACTGTCTGAGCCCCTGTCTTCCTGATCTGTAAGCTCCAAGCATCAGTGTCAAAGAAGAGCTCCCCACAGCCGGGAGCCTGGCTGCAGAGGGCATAGTAGTGGAACTGCTCCCTCCACCTATCTGCCGGCAGAGCCACGAGTTCACGGACCATCTCATTCCTGAGCTCCTCAGACACAGCTGGGAGCTTGGGAGACCTTGTCAAGTTTTCAGTGCCTGGCACAGCAGCAACATCTACCTCCTCAACCTTTAACACAGACAAATCACAGCAGTCTAACACGAGCACAAAATCTTCTCTCCCGTGGCTCCCTGCGTCGCGGTGGTACTCTGAGCTAGAGATCCCAGAAGCCTGTGCCTGGTTGTCATGGTTACCATCTTTATCGGAAGTATCCTTTTCACCTTCACCACAGATTGCAAAGTCACGGCTTCCTGTTTCAGATGAGAAGGTCCTTGCGTTTGTCTCAGGAACATGGCAGGCTTCGTGTGCCTCCGGTCGCCGAGCTTCCTCGGTGGAACCAGTGCGTTTCTTGAATGTACTTCCATGCTCAAGGAAAAGCACGATGGTGCCCTCAAAGACTTGCCTTCCAAAATCCACGTCTAAATCTAGTACAAAATGCTTCACAAGCATGTGGCTGGTGTTAGCCATGAGAGGCAGGTCATCTCGGGAAGGGTCCAACTTGACGTCCATAGCGCAGTTTGTGGTTTGGAAGCTTTGTTAAAATCTCATGTGGGCCTCTATCTGCCTTAATCTTCCAGAATTGTAAATGTCTGCTTACCAAAAAAAAAAAAAAAATCACCTGATGTCCCAAGTGATGTTTCCACAATTTTCAGGCCCCTGGCAAAGAAGAAAAATACAATCAGATGAAATTCCAAAGAAGACTTAAATGCTCCTGCGAGCTGACTACACCCTTAAGATCCCCCAGTGTGGGAGAGGCACAAGGGTAGAAGGCAGACTAATCTTTTTGACTGACATGAAAGAAAGCTACATTATGGGTTTCTAAAAATATTTCAATTACCAACGGAATGAAATGGGCCTCCCCACAGCAGAAGAATCATGCTCCTAACTAGAACTTCCCTGTTTGGAGAAGGACAATTGTTTTGCAAAATTATAACTGAGCATCACCATGCCTCTTGTTTTAAAAGATATTAAATGCGTCATTTCTAATTTTGTGTATCAAAAGATAAGTGATTGTTTCTCTACTGTGATTCTAAGTAACAAGTGTGCATGAGGGCTAAATGGCCTCAGACATTTTATTCCTTGAGAGTAATAATTTAATGCATACAATGAACTCCAGGGATTAATGCACTTTTCACATTAGGACCGCTCTCATATCGCTGCTTCCAGTAAATTACGGGAAAATGAGCCAATTTACCAGGAGTGCATTCTAAGTATTCCTTTGAGATTGTTCATGGAGATTTTTCAAATTTATAGTTAAATACTCAAGGTATATCATTACATCTTAATAGCTGAAAACCCATTAGCATTCTGGATAATAGCCTTCTTGTGGCAAACAAAAGGTCTTCTCATTTTAAAAAAATAGTATGCAAATACCTATAAAAGGAAGGAGAGAAATTAAAATGCAGAAACAGATGTTGCAATAAAATGCACAAGTTCTTCATAAAAGTTCTGAATCAAAATGTATTCTTATTATATAATAGCAATACAGCTGAAAAGAAAAATTATTTGAAATTATTTCTGTCCCTGGTGTGTACTTAATTTCTTTTAGCATATGCTATTCTTTGTAATTGTTGTTACAAAAAATGAAAAAGAAATGGCGGAGGAAAAGAAAAACTCTGACAGAGTAAATAGATTTAAGCCGTTTTTGTACTCCTGAGTATCAGGAGGCATTCTGTCATCAGCCACAAACACTTGCTCGACTTCTAAGCAAATCGCCCCTCCCCTTCTCATGGTTTAACCCTTCCTCACTTTCCTTCGGACTTTATCTGCCTATTAGGTCTTTTTCTTCCCCTTCCTCCTTGAGTCCCATGAATCTCATTCCAGGAAAGAACTCCACTGAATTTTTAGTTTCCACCTCTCCACAGATGATTTTCTCATCAAAATCTTGCCTAGCCTTAAAAACGGTGGCCTCCTGCAGCCTTGTACAATGTAGGTTAAAGCCATGTTTACATTTGAGGGGATCACACTCCTGTACTCTCTCCATAGGGCCTGCTCCAAATATGCTCCTTGCAGATAACCTGGCCCCAGGCCTCCCTGGGGACGCAAGGATAAGCAAGGGTGTATTATTTTCTGCTAAGAGTGACTGTACTTTTTTTTTTTTTTTTGGTGGTTCTGGGGTTCCTGGAAGCCCTTCCTCTCCGGGCTACACTCCCAGACCTATTTTATATTTTTATTTCGAAACAGGATCTCTTAAGCCAGAGCGACTGGCTTCAAACCTCTGCGATCCTCCTGTCTCCACCTCCCTAGCGCGGGGATTACAAGCGTGTGCCACCACGCCGGCCTGAACTTACTTCTTAATCAGTAATAACCTTTGAAGCGGGCGTGGTGGCGCACGCTTGTAATCCCAGCACTTGGGAGGCTGAGACAGGAGGATCGTGGTTCACAGACAGCCTCAGCTACTTAGTGAGGCCCTTTGCAACTCAGTGAGACCCTGTTTCAAAAATAAAGAATAAGCCGGGTGTGGTGGTGCAGGCTTGTAATCCCAGCATTCGGGAGGCAGACAGCCTCAACTACTAAGTGAGGCCCTCCGCAACTCAGTGAGACCTGAATTCAAAATAAAGAATTAAAAAAATAGGGCAGGGGGTGTAGCTCGGAGGTCGAATGCCCCTGGGTTCCATCCCCACACCTGCAAAAAAAAAAAAAAAAAGAATAAAACATAAGGCTGGGGTGTAGCTCAGAGGTAGAATGCCCCTGGGTTCCATTCCCAATATGGCAAAAAAAAGAATAAATAAAAATAAATAAATAAAAAATAATAACAATAACCTTTGATAAAGCCGTTGACTATATCCACGTAATGAAAAACAGCAGTTAAAACTTCATCCTGCTGGTGTTTGGAGCTGCTAACATGCAGATGTTGATCAGGCTCTAAAAATAAAAACTAATTAAAAATCCCAAATATACACAAAACCTCAGTGGCTGTCTGTATTTGAAGAAAAATAGCTTAGCATTTACATCAATATAGGTACAACGGCTCACTGTCTAGCCCTTAAAGATTAGATTCCTTTACTTCTTAAAGTTTGTATAATTTAAGAACAAAACTTATTTTACGGAACAGCGCTCACCACTCTTGTCCCTGGTGAGAGCCATGCTTTAGAACGCACCCTTCCGAGCCTGGCAGAAACTCCATCACCACCAAAGCCAGCGGCGACTCAGTGGCTGGCCAGGGCTGCTTCTGTGACAAGTGTGCAAGCCGTCTGTCCTTGCTGGCTCTGCTTGTTCTGGCATGGGTGCTGCTATGCTGCCCAGGCCAGCCCCAAACTCCTGGGCTCAAGTGATGTGTGTGCTTCAGCCTCCCGGGGGCGGGTCTCCAGGTTTGTATCACCTGCCCAGCTTTGGTGTGTATTTAAAGGCAGTGTTTGTCACAACGGGCAGTCCCCGGCTCTCCTTCCAGTAGATTCTTTAGTGTATTATTCACTGAAGCCATAAAGTCTTTGCTTCTAATTTTTCAATTAGATGTCTGCAGACTCACTCTCAGCTAATTACTTGGGACCCTGCTTTACTGAGATAGTTTTGACTCTCTACACACAACCATACCTCAAAATATCTCAGTTGTTCATAACTAAGTCCCTTCTCAACCCATTCTGTCTGTCCTGCTAAATTCCAACTAGTAGCACTTGAGAGCCAAAGAAGTAGCATTCTTCTTTCCCATCCAAATTCTGAACGTGTAGAATATGGTAAGGACATGATGAAGGGAGGCAAAAATAGCACCATTTAAACTGGAGCATGTGGTTTAATGTGCAAGCAAAAGGTACCTGGAGACCAAATCGCGGGGCCCACAAGGTCACAGGCAAGGCTGTCAGGTCAATGCTCCAAGAGGAGGCGGCCTTCTGAGACAAGACTTAAGGGCGGACAGGTAGAGAACAGCGCCCTGTGGCCGGCCAGGATTGCGGGCCAACAGCAAAGGGAGGCGGCACAGCACCCCACTTGCCAGCTGAGGTCACTGACACCCCACCTCCTTGCCTAGAAGGAAGGACACAGGACCAGGAACGCCGCACTGAGAACCCACAAGGAAGGAAGCAACAGAGACCCGGAGGAGCCCTGACCAGCTCCATTCCCTTCCACTCGCTGTGCCTACAACCGTGTTTAATTTGACATTTTTCTCCTGCCAACACCCATATCCTTCCCCTCCCTTTCCCTTCCTCCACCCCCCACTCTGCGATTCCCCCTATTTCTAATATTTCAAATACACTTAGGGCTGCCAGTTCTCTCTTTTCTTCTCCTTGTCCTGTGCCCACCCCTGGAGATTGAACCCAGGGCCTCAAATATGCCAGGCAAGGGCTGTACCACTGAGCTACATCCCCAGCTCTAGGGCTGTGTGTGTGTGTGTGTGTGTGTGTGTGTGTGTGGTGCTGGGGATGGAACCTAGGGGCATTCTACCTCCAAGCTACACCCCCAGTCTATTTTTTATTCTTTATTTTGAAACGGTGTCACTGAGTTGCGGAGGGCCTAACAGCTGAGGCTGGCGGTGAACCGGCATCCTCCTGTCTCAGCCTCCCACGTACTGTGATGACAAGCGTGCGCCACCACGCCCGGCTCTTGGGCTGCCATCTTAAAATACAAAAACTGCATTTGGCACTATAGTCTCTTTATTAATTTACTTTTTGGGGGTAATGAGGATCAAGCGCAGGGCTCATGCATGCTGGGCGAGTGCTCTGCCACTGAGCTACATTCCAACCTTCTGTTTCTTATTTTAACTACTTTATTTCATTGAACTTTGGAGCTGAAAAATCTTTTGAGTTTACACAACAGAACTCTCTAGCTTCGCAAGGAAGACAGTGAGGCCGGAGGGTGCGGCGACTCGCCCGGGTCACCACTCTCCCCCTGGCTGAGCTCCTCCTGCGGCTTCTCCTTGTGTCTCATGGCTGTCCTCTTCCTGTCCTAAGTCAGTGCCACCTCCAAGACCCTTCCACATCGTTACGCTGTCTTCTTCAAGTTATACAGATTAGTAATCTATCCCTCCTGTGATTCTTTTCTTGTTGGGGGAGAGGGGCTTTTTAAGTCGACCCTCGTAGATTCAGAAGAGCGGTCACCTTTGCGTGATCTGCGGTCTCTGCTCTTTAAGTCTGCTCTAACTCGTTGCTTATTCACCTGCGTCCTGTTTGGCTTGGGTTTGCAGATGACCTAAATCTCCTTTCTCTGAGAGTACAGAGCTCTCACTGGCGCCATGCGGGGTCACAGTCCCACGTTTAGGGAAAAGCTGAGCAGACTGTGGTTGCAGACACATGTCTGTGGCCACCTTGAAAGGCTTCTCTCAGCAAATGGTAACCATATTTCTGAGCAGCCCGTTGACTTCAGCAATTCCGGCTGTTATTGTGTTCCCACTGAAAATGCCTGTCTCACTGAGGCATTTTCCACTCTTTGTCATAAGCTGTAACATATAGAAGCCCTCCTCTTATCAAAACCAATGGTGAGTGTCCAGTGGCTAACCACTGCAGCCTCTAAAATAAGTGTGCCATGTGGCATGTCTTTTAAACGCTGAAATGACTGTCTAGGCAACCGCATTAAAAGGCTTTGGAAGGATTATGTGCAGTAGTATTTTTCTTAAGGGGTTGGGGAAGGATCAAATAATACACAGAGCGATGGCTCAGGGAAAAAATCTACTGTGCGCTTTCAATCACACCAACTGAAATAGCCTCTGTAGAGACAGTTCCAATCCCTCCCGTGAAAGTAATTCCGTTCTCCTTTGAAGTTACGAAGCGACGTGACCCTTGACTTGGCCTTATTTTAGAATTACCTGCGTCTTCGTGCTCCACCCACTCCTTGAGAGTCACTTGATTTTTTGTTCCTGACATGTTAAGTGGAATACCCTGTACACAGCAGGGTCTCGATAAATACCTGTGAAATCGACAGCTGAGGGCACTTGTAATTTTAACATTTATCTTGTGAACAAGCCTGGCTTACGAGGCCGAGGCAGGAGGACTGCAGGTTTGAAGCCAGCAGTAACTTAGCAAGACTCTGCTTCAGAAAAAAATGAAAAGGGCTGGAGGTGTGGTTCAGAGGTAGAATGCCCTGGTTTCAGTCCCCAGTGTCACAAAATACATACACACACACATACATACACACACACACACACACACACACACACACACAGACACACACATACATACATGCATGCATACATGCATGCATACATACATACATGCCTACATACATACATACATACATGCCTACATGCCTACATACATACATGTATGCATGCATACATACATACATACATACGGATCCGGCTTGCACAAGTTCTATACTCTAGCAGAAAGTTACTGCTTAATAAATACCTTCCTCAGACAACTAATTATTTTCTTCTCAGGACACCCCTGCACCCCTTTATGCCGCAGGTTTTTTCGTGTACGCAGCTTGGGGAAAAGGAGAAGAGGCTGCCTATGTTTTTTCTGTAGCACTGATCACCATGGGCAGTTGCTGGACGTTTAATTTTCCACATTCCTGGTTAAGAGGATGCTGCCTGTGCTCTTCCAGATGTGTCTGCTTCTTAGGATGCACCGAATCCTCTGCCTGGCCACAATTCCTCCGAAACTTAAATGCATGTTGTTTTAGTCCTAATAAAAATAATTTTCAAAATTAGAAGAAAAATATGAAGTCCAAATGTACTGTTTGCTTTTATAAATACCACGCTGACATTATTTTGCAATTTATTTCTTTCAAAATATAGCTACGTTGATGGACACACATCTAGTCTGGATGCATACACATCGAGTTGGGTTTTTAAACTGACTTTTGGTGTCCCCAGGTGAATATTTTACAATTTGTCTATATATTCACCTAATGATATTTAAGTTCTCTTAAATTTTTCATTATTACAAACAATGGTATAATAAACATCTTTGTATGTATCTCCCAGTGCACATATGCAAGCTTTTCTGGGTAAAACACATAGAAATTCCATTTTGCCTGACATACCTACTTTATTTTGGTTTTTTCCTGATATATTTTTGTATCCCCTTATTTTTAACTGTTCTGGGTTGCTTTGTCTAGACCAACTCTGTGTGTGTGTGTGTGTGTGTGTGTGTGTGTGTGTGTGTGTGTTCTACTGGGGATTGAACACAGAGGCACTCTACTTCTGAACTACACTTCAGTCTTATTTTATTTTTATTTATTTATTTTTGGTGGCACTGGGGGTGGAACCCAGAGGCCTTCTACCTCCAGGCTATACTCCCAGACCTATTTTATATTTTTATTTGGAAACAGGGTCACTAAGTTGCTGAGAGCCTCACTAAGCAGCTGAGGCTGGCTTTGAACCTGTGCGTTCCTCCTGTCTCCGCCTCCCAGGCGCGGGGGTTACAAGCGTGTGCCACCACGCCTGGCCAGACCCCTTCTTTCGATGGAGAAGTGGTAAAGTCACACAGCTGAAGGTCATGGGAGATGATAGATAATGGTCAGTTTTGGAAAACACAATCTGCTCCAAATTCCTGTTTACTGAAGTATGTCTTTTAACAAACTCTTGATGCACTTGTGTGCTTGCAATGTTTTTATTATAGCCTCATTAATAAATGATCACTGAACTAAGTACGGGCCTTTAGGTTGATAATTGTTTTCACTTAGCACTTTTGAATATATTACTCTACCATATTTTGGCATCTCTTTTTGCCAATGTTAGTTATTAACATACATTTCTTGATATGCATCTATTCTTTCCTCCGTGGTAACTTTTTTCTTTTTTTCTTATCTTTAATGTGCTATAGTTTCACTGTGTCTCTGAATGTGAATTTTTTTTCTTTGTGGTACCAGGGATTGAACCCAGAGGCAAGCTACCTCCAAGCTACAGCACCAGCCTCTTTCATATTTTTTGTTTTGAAACAGGGTCTCACTAAATTGCCGAGAGTCTTGCTAAATTGCTGAGACAGGTCTTGAATCTACAGTTCTCTTGTCTCAGTCTCCCAAGTACCGGCTTATAGGCATGAACCATTGCACCCAGGTAGATTTATTTTTATTTGGCTTCCTCAGGATCCAAAGTGTTCCTTTGGTATAAGGACTAAGAGAATTCTGTAGATGCAGAGCTCTGAGTAAACAGCAAAATTCCTCAGCTGTCTACTGGGACAGGAGAATGCAACTTCTTTATCCATTTAACATAGGGGCTACCCCCTCCTGCCCTTTGGCTTTATGTGGATAGCTCAATTTCAATTTTCCATGTGTACTATGTCACTAATTGCACCAAGATCCTCTATTTTTTTAAATTTTTTTATTGGTGCTTTGTATTCATACATCATATTGGGGTAAAAAACTTGTGTGGACATACATGTACACATCGCCCATTTAGCCCCACCTAATTCCCACCCCATTCCCTCCCCATCCCTCCCTCCCTTGCTTGGCTTAGTGGTTGACTTTGATTTGTTTAAGTACATTGTGTGTTTTAGAGATTTTCCTCCCCCCCCCCTTTCTCCTCTTGTTTGCTCCTCTATAGGATTTCCTTTTTCGTCTAGAGTTCCTCCTATGACCCATTTCTCCCTAGCTTTCACATATTAGGGAAAGCATCTGATTTCTTATTTTTTGTGACTGACTAATCTCACTTAGCATAATGTCCTCCAGTTCCATCCATTTCCCGGAAAATGATGTAATTGAGTTTTTTGATGGCTGAGTAAAATTCCATTGTGTACATATCCCACAGTTTTGTAATCCATTCATCTGTTGATGGACATCTTGGCTGGTTCCATAGTTTGGCTATAGTGAATTGTGCAGCTATGAACATAGATACACATGCATTAGTTTGGTAGTTTGGTTTCTTTTCTTTTGGGTAGATACCCAGAAGTGGTATTGCTGGATCAAATGGTAGATTTGTTCCCATTCTTCTGAGGATTCTCCATACTGTTTTCCAAAGTGGTTGCACTAATTTGCATTCCCACCAACAATGTCTTAGAGTTCCCATTTCTCCACATCCTCACCAGCATCTGTTGTTGTTTGTGTTTTGAATGATGGCCATTCTAGTTGGAGTTAGGTGGAATCTCAGGGTAGTTTTGATTTGCATCCCTCTGATTGCCAGTGATGTTGAGCATTTTTTCATGCATTTATTGTCTATTTGAATTTCTTCTTTTGTGAAGTGTCTATTTAGTTCATTTGCCCATTTTGTTATTGGATGCTTTGTTTTCTTAATGTTGAGTTTCTTGAGTTATCTGTTTTTGTAGATATTAGTCCTCTATTGGTGGTGTAGGTGGCAAAAATCTTCTCCCATTCTGTTGGCTCTCGATTGAGGTTCTTGATAGTTTCCTTTGCTGAACAGAAGCTCTTCAGTTTCATGCAATCCCATGTATTGATTCTCCTTTTAATTTGTTGTGCCTTTGGGGTCTTGTTGAGGAAATGTTTATCTGTGCCTATGTGTTGCAGTATTGGACCTATGCCCTCTTCAAGGAGCTTCAAGGTCTCTGGTTTAATTTCCAAGTCTTTGATCCATCTTGAATTGACTCCTGTACAGGATGAGAAAGTGGGATTAATTTCCAATTTTCTGCATATGGTTAACCAGTTTTGCCAACACCATTTGTTGAACAGGCTATCTTTCTTCCAGTATATGTTTTTGGCCCCTTTGTCAGAAATCAATTGGCTGAAAGTGTGTGAACTTGTTTCTGGGTCTTCTATTCTGCTCCATTGGTCTATGTATCTGTTTTTGTGCCAGTACCATGCTGTTTTTTATTACAATGGCTTTGTAGTGTAGTTTTAAGTCAGGTATTGTGATTCTTCCTTGGTTAAGTTTATTCCTAAGTATTTTATTTTTTGTGGGAGATCCTGAGTGGAAGTGTTTTCTGAATTTCTTTTTCAGTGGATTTATGGTTGGTGCACAGAAAAACTTCTGATTTTCTAAGATTGATTTTGTATCCAGACACTTTGCTGAATTTGTTGATAAGTTCTATAAGCCTTTTGGTTGAGTTCGTTGGGTTTTCTATAGTATTATTTTATCTGCAAATAGTGAAAGTTTGAGTTCTTCTTTTCCTATTTGTACTTCTTAGATTTCCTTTTCTTGCCTTATTACTCTGGCTAGAGTCTCTAATACTATATTGAAGAGGAGTGGTGATAATGGGCATCCTTGTCTTGTTCCTATTTTTAGGGGGAATTCTCAAAGTTTTTCCCCATATGACGTTGGTTGTGGGCTTATTGTAGATTGCCTATCTGATGTTGAGATATGTTCCTTCTATTCCAATTCTCTGCAGTGCTTTTATCATAAATGGATGTTGGATTTTATTAAATGCTTTTTCATCATCTATTGAAATGATCATGTTATTTTTGTCTTTGATTCTGTTTATATGATAAATTACATGGATTGATTTTCTTATGTTGAACCAGCCTTGCATCCCTGAAATTAACCCTACCTGTTTATGGTGTATGACTTTCTTTATGTGGTTTTGAATGTGTGTTGCTAGTATTTTGTTTAGTATTTTTGCATTCAAGTTCATCAAAGATATAGGCCTGTAGTTTTCCTTCCTTGAACTGAAAGATGATTTTTAATTCCTAACATGTTAAGATTTTATTTCTGTTTGAAATACTGCTTATTCTTCTTTGCTTAGTTGTCTGCTGGATGGAAAATTTGTTTCTCTGGTTATGGCATGTATTACCTATTTCTTCCTTGTAGTTAATCTCTTTGAGTATTTTCTCTAGCGCTGTTTTTTGTTTTTTGGGGTTTTTTTTTTTTGGTGGTACTGGCATTCCTGGAAACACTTCTACCTCCAGGCTACACTCCCAGACCTATTTTTTATACTTTTTTATCTTTGGGAAAAAGGTCTCTTTTTTTTTTTTTTTTTTTTTTTTGGTGGTACTAGAAGCCCTTCTGCCTCTGGGCTACACTCCCATGGGCTACACTCCCAGACCTATTTCATACTTTTTTTATGTGGAAACAGGGTCTCTTAAGCCAGTGCAGCTGGCTTTGAACATGCGCGATCCTCCTGTCTCCACCTCCCAATCACGGGGATTACAAGTGTGCGCCACCACGCCTGGCTCTAGCACGGGTTTTGAAGACATAAATTCCTTCAGTTTCTGTCATGGAAGCTTCTTATTTCCCCATCTAATTTGATAGATAGTTTTGCTGGGTGGAAAATTTTTGGCTGGAAGTTGTTTTCTTTCAGAGTTTGGAATATGTTACTCCATGGCCTTCTGGCTTTCATGACTTGGTTTGGGAAGTCTGGAGTGATTCTAATTGGTTTGCCTCTGAATGTCACTTGGCCCTTTGTTTTTGTTGCCTTTAAGATTCTCTGCTTGGCTTCCACATTGATCATTTTGACAATTATGTGGCGTGGGGATCCTCTTCTCCGATCCTGTCTAAAGGGAGTTCTATAAGTTTCCTGGACCTGTGTATCGACCGCTTGCTCTATGTTTGGAAAAATTTCTATTACTTCTATAAAGAGATTGTTGATCCCTTTGGTTTCACGTTCTTTTCTCTCCTCTATTCTGATTATTCTTAGGTTAGCTCTCTTAACATGGGCCCATATTTCTTCAATGTCCAATTCTTGCTGTCAAATTGTTTTTTCTGCCAGAAGTGGTGGCGCACGCTTGTAATCCTCTCGCTTGGGAGGTGGATACAGGAGGATCGCGCAGGTTCAAAGCCAGTCGGGCTGGCTTAAGAGACCCTGTTTCCAAATAAAAAAGTATAAAATAGGTCTTGGGAGTGTAGCCCGACCACCAAAAAAAAAAAAAAAAAAAAAAATTGTTCTTTTTTTTGAGCCAAAATAAAACCTTTTATTTATGTTTTTCCATATTTTATTTATAAGTGGAACATATTGAAAATTGTGTATATTTAGATTGTGTTTCATTCCCTCTCCCCCCCCCAAATTTTTTTTTTCTAAGTTATAAACTATGATTTTGTTTTTGGAGTGATCATCTTCTAGGAGCAAGATTCTATTCTCCATGTGGTCTCATCGATTGTTTATAGTTTGAGTTAACGCCTTTACTTCAATGACTGCATCCTTTATTTCTTTCAGACTCTCTCTAAATTCCTTTCGAAAGTCCTGTATTATTTCTACAGTTATATTCCTGATTTGATCTTCTGGGGATCTCTGCATTTCTATGTTACCAGGTTATGATATTCTGGGGTTGTGGGAGCTCACTGCTCCATTGTTGTTCCTCCTTCCCAGGGTTTCAGAAGTTTGTGCCTTCTCTGGGTTCTTCTCCAGTCACCACGACTTCACTTATGGTGCTCTGGATCTCTGGAGTTTGTGGTAATCTCAGCCGCCACTACTCCTTTACTCGGTTGTATTGCAAAGTCTCAGACCCAGGGAGTTAGTCAAGACTGTGCGAGATGTTGGGGTGCTAGGCTGGGTATTTTCCCATGGGGAGCTGCGACTAGGGCATGCTATCTCTGCCACCACTACTTCTTCACTGGGTTGGACTACAAGATTTCAGGCCCAAGGAGTTTATCAAAGCTGCACAAATCCCTGGGGGTGCTGTGCTGGGATTTCTCCTGTTGTGACCGCAATTTTACTTATGGTTATTGTGCATGCTGATCTGGAGCTGTCGCAGGTGTGGTGAACTCACCACCACTGCTGGCAATATGGTGCCGCCGCCGTGCCCTCAACTGTGAGGCTGGCATATTTCTTTTCTGTTTTTGAGCTCCGCTCTGAATCCCTGAAGGGCGTGATGAGGTTGGCCGCTGGAAGTTTTAGATGGTCTTTGCGCTGAAAGAACTGCTGAATTACACCTGAATGATCCGCAGCTGCTCACTTCAGCTCCTTGCTTACCTTTCCTCTCTGGAGCCCGGTGCTGTGAGGAAAGATGGCGCCGAAGCAGTGTCCACCGCCGCCACACGGGCTGGTTTCTTTTCTGTTCTCTGGTTGTTCTTCAAGTCTTCTTTTTCTCTGTCCCTTGTATTTATAGTTTTTATAAAACTGATAGTGTTTTCTGGCTATGTAAAGTGCTGATTTTGTAGTTGTAGAGATCGAGTGTTAGTAGGACTCGTAAACACTGCTTTTCTCGGTTGCCATCTTCCCGGAAGTCCCAGGTTCCTCTATTTTTAAGGACCTCAGCAATGTGTACTTCTCCACAGTCCAGCACAATTTTAGTTTCACATTTGTTTAATTAACATTATCCTATTCTTAAGTGAAAGGGAGTATCGCTTCTAGTAATAAGGGAACAGCTTGTATCAGACTAATTCTCCCATTGTTACCACTTATAAACTCTGAAAACACACACACACACACACACACACACACACACACACAACAGACAGATGCTGTATGTAGACACTGCAGGGATTCAAAGACAGGAACGCCACTAAGTTACCTGCTGAAAAATTTTTCCACCAGAGACAGGCCCTAATTGGTGCTGAGCACAGTGATTAAAGCTCCTATTAAAAGCCACAGTCTGATTAACTGGAGAATCAGAGAATAGATTTCAGGACTAATTCAGCACTGGAAAGTAAAGGAGGAGAACTTCAGAAATGGTAATGTCTACAAAGCAAAAGCCCATGTTAGGCACTTAGACTATGACGACTGCTCCAGTTCACCCCTCAACTGTGCATGTCAAGAGACCAATCAAACAGCCCAACTAAGGCTAAAACTGCACTAGTGAGACTGTGATTGCTGCCCACTGCAGAGAGGGCACAGTCTGAACTTTCATTCCAGCAAGTTAATGCCTGCTAATACACAACAGTCCCATGCTTCAGAAGAACAGAACAACATCCAGGTTTCTCTAAAGTATGAATCAAAATCCAAAATTATTAGACATAAAAAGAAACAAAATGTGAATATAACAATGTTAACCTGCACACTCAGTATTGGGAGGGAAAAGAAGTGGGTTGGGGGCACCAAGTACTGTGTGAATATACACCACTGTCAACACGATCCACATTATGATGTTAGACTATAGTGCACCAATAAAAATTAAAAAAAAAACAAGAAAATATGAACCATATTCAATGAAAAAGCAATCAGTGGAGACCAACCTGAGTGGGCCAAGTATTAGAATAAGCAAACAGGGCCGGGCGGGGTGGCACATGCTTGTAATCCCCGCGCTTGGGAGGCGGAGACAGGAGGATCGGAAGATCATGCAGGTTGGAAGCCAGCCTCGCTAGCTTAAGAGATCCTGTTTCCAATTTTAAAAAGAAAAAATAAATAAATATATGTCTAGGAGTGTAGCCCGGAGGTAGAAGGGTTTCCAGGAACCCTAGTACCACCAAAAAAAAAAAAAAAAAGAATTAACAAACAGGGATTTTAAAGCAGCTATTACTGTTATAATTGAGGTCATAAGTGCTAAAAATGAACTGAAGAAAAACTCAGCAGAGAAATAAACATTAAAAAATAAAAAGGAAAGAGTAAATTCTAAAACTGCATAATAGTATATAAAAAGTAAAAATTCATCAAATAATTTTTAATACAAAAAAGTGAACTTGAAAAGTTATGCAGATAGCCAGACGTGGTGGCACACACTTGTAATCCCAGTACTTAGGAGGCTGAGACAGCAAGATTATGCTGGTTCGAAGCCAGCCTCAGCTATTTAGTGAGGCTCTCAGGAACTTAGTGAGACTGTTTCCAAATAAAATATAAAATACTTCTGGGAGTGTAGCCCAGAGGTAGAAGGCCCCTGGGTTCCATTCCCAGCACCACACTAACCAAAAAAAAAGTTATGCAGAAATTATCCAGCCTGAAAAACAAAGAAAAAAATGTTGAAAGAAATGAAAACCCCAGATACCCTGTGGACAAAGTCAAAGGCTTGATATAATTGGGGTCCAAGGAGGATAAGTGAGAGAGAATGAGATATCACCACCATCGTCATCAGTGAGCACAGCTGGCACCTAGATCCTGGTTTCAAATACCATTATTTAGTGGAAATTTTTTGGAAAAATGGCCAAGTATGAGGCTGGGGCAGGGAAAAACCAAAAATGAGCCTAGAGTATCATAGAGGAGAAGAAAGAGAGGGCGGGAGAACAGGGCATCTCAGAAGGACACGGGAAGCAGACTGAAGGAGCTTCTAATGGCCGCAACAATCAAAGGGCACACATGAATCATGATGGTGCTGGATTAGAACACAAAGAATAAAATACATGCCTATGAGAATATTCTAACATAGGCAAAGGACTGTATAAATAAACAAGGAATATATCTTCTTCCAGAATTCCAAATAATAAATGTAGATTTTACTTCTTCCAGCAGGTAAAGCTTAATTCCCTACTCCTTAAGTAGGCTAGCTTTAATGAACAGAAAAGGAAACACAAGGAGTTTACAGTAGAGATCTCTGGCAGGTGCAACTCTGGCCACATCACCAAGTTTACCACCAGCAATGCACCACATTGGTATCATTACCACCTGACTCTGTGGTCCTCCCCAGGCCCATAACCTCAGCAGAAGCATGAGAAAGTGTCAGGCAAGACCTCACCAAAAGATGTTCTGAAAAACACCTGACCAGGACTCTTCAGAAGTATCAGCGCTGCCAGGCGTGGTGACACACACTATCAACCCCAGTACTTAAGAGGCTGTGGCATGCCGGGCGTGGTGGGCACGCTTGTAATCCCCCCCACCCCGCGCTTGGGAGGCAGAGACAGGAGGATCGCGCAGGTTCGAAGCCAGCCACACTGGCATAAGAGACCCTGTTTCAAAAAATATATATAAAATAGGACTGGGAGTGTAGCCCAGAGGTAGAAGGGCTTCCAGGAACCCCAGTACCACCAAAAAAAAAAAAAAAAAAGAGGCTGCAGCAGGAGGATCATGGGTTTGCAGCCAACCTCAGCTACTTAGTGAAGCTCTCCACAATTTAGTGAGACCCTGTCTCAAAATAAAAAATTTAAATAGGGCTGGGGGTGCAGCTCAGAGGCAGAACGCCCCTGGGCTCAACCCCTAGTACTGTCCATACACACAGTCAGTGCTACAAATGTAATGTAGAGTTTGAAAATAACTGTTAAGAGAATGGAAGAGTTCAGAGACTATGATGATAAAATATAATATGGTATCCTAAATGGGATACACACAGAAAAGGTGGGGGTGTTAGCGAAAAATTATAGTTACTAGAATTATACAAAATCATGTTTTGGTTTAACAGTTACATCCTAATAGCTGGGCATGGTGTCGCACGTTTGTAATCCCAGTACTTGGGAAGCTGAGACAGGAGGATCGCAGGTTTGCAGCCAGCCTTAGCAACTTACTGAGGCTCTCAGCAACTTTGTGAGATCCTGTTTCCAAATTTAAAAATACATATATAAAATAGGACTAGAGATATAGCCTGGAGGTAGAAGGGCTCTATGTTCCATTCCAGTTACCACAAAAAAAAATTGCATCGTAATTACAAAATATTTGAGCATTGAGGGAAGCTGGGTGATGGTAGGTAGGATTTTCATATGCTATCTTTGCAATGTTTTGCTTGTTCTAAAAGTATCCCACATTACGCCGGGTGTGGTGGTGCACGCTTGTAATCTCAGCATCTGGGAGGTGAAGACCAGAGGATCACAGTTCGCTGACAGCCTCAGCTACTTAGCGAGGCCATTCGCAACTGGGTGAGACCCTGATTCAAAATAAATAAATAAATAAATAAATAAATAAATAAATAAATAGACTAAAAATAGGGCTGGGGATGTAGCTCAGAGGTACAATGCCTCTGGGTTCCACCCCCAGTACCGCTAAATAAATAAATAATAATAAATAAATAAATAAATAAATAATGTATCCCACAATAAACCACTGGTTCAAATAGTTGAAATTTTCCAAAGCTGCTGAGAAATATAAATGTAAAGATTTAAGAATCTCAACAAGCCCAACCAAGGCAAATACAAAGGAAGCCATCCCTTGGCGTATCATCGTCCAACTACTAGAAACCAAAATTAAGGGGGGAAATCCTGAAAGCAGCTAGAAAATAAATGAGACAGTAAACACAGGGACGATGACACATCTGAACCTCGACACCCTGTCAGTGACGGTAATGAGGGCCAGCAGATAGTGGGATGACTATCTTTCCCGTTGTGAATGAGTGGGGGCAAATGAACCCATTTGCCTCAGATAAATTAGTCCTAAATCTTCTATTAACTCATACCAAGAACCTCTTTTTGTACTTAACAAAATAGCAGCCCAGTCCTGCTTAAATTATTAAAATTTTTGAGTGAGTGGAGGCTGAACTAATGTCTGCTTCATTCAAGCTTGAAATGTCCTCTTATTTATGTATAATCTTTCTATTTTAAAGCAAATATAATCTAAGAGTAATCCTCTCTCCAAAATATTCATCTGCTTCTTTCTTCAAGGAATTTTCATGAACAATGGCATGGACACGCTGACTCTTAACAGAGGCTGAGGCAGCTCTTCAACTTCGGAACTTTTAGCCCATCTTCGTATCCCCCCAACTTGGTTCTCTGGAGCCCTTAAACAGTCAATACATTTTTAAGACTGAAGTCATTTTTAAGTAGCATCAACGGGCCAAAGGATTACAATTATCTCTGGTACAACTTTCATCTTTGAATTTAGGAAATGCCTTCAGTCATTTTATTTGGTTTCTAGCATTACAACCTTAAGTTTCTCCTCACTTGTTCATTTCTTTTAATATTCTTTCACTTTGAGTAAAAATACAGTGTTAAAACAACATAAAACTGTATGTTTTAACTGTAAAAGGTACCAGGACATTCCAAATTTAAATGCCCTCTGGAACCGTAACTCTAACTGTGACCCCCCCCCCCCCGTATAAACACAGACATAAATACATGCTACAATAGGGCCTTTCATTGCAACACTCATACCCACTGGGCAATGTCACTTATCACTGAGTAAATAATACACGAGAACATAATGAAAAGGGGATTTTGCTTTAGTCCCTTAACTATAAATAAAAATATGTAGCACTTTGTAGGATTATCACATGTACAATGATATTAACTTAGCTACCAATCTTTAAGCCAAACTGTAAATAAGATAAACCGTACTCTCTGGTCTCAGGTTTTAAATAGTCCTTTTCTTTACATTTACTGCTTTCAGGAAGCATATAAGGGTGACTACATATATTTGTAGTCACATAATGAAAGACCCTATTGTGGTACAAATATGAAAAAAAGAAAGGAAAAACCTGGAGTTAACGTTGTGGGGATCATAAAAGTGCTTGTGATGCAGAGAGTTACACAGCGTCTGAGTCAAAACCCTTTTCCAGGATAAAGAAAGCAAATCACTGTCAGCTGTGCCTTGATTTATACACTGCAGCCAGTCAAGGGTGGGGAGAGGTCTGCACGTGACACTGAAAGCAAGCTCTGGTGTCTCTCCCAGCCTACACGCCTCCTGAACTCTGCTTCCACGCGACGTGGTGTGGGAGACTCGGCCCCCTTGATGCCGGCTTGTGTTTACTCTGGCTATCCTGGTCACATCTGGCCATACAGATGTCCTTCTTCTTCAGTGCTAATGTGTTTATGCTCATATTATCAGCAGGCATCGGGTTGCAAAGACCAGACTGGAAGTGATTTCATTCTATTTTCAAAGAGGAAAGACCTTATCCTCTCGATTACTACTTGCATGCAAAGTAGAACATGTTTCAGTTCTCTAAAGAGTGCCACTTTGACTAAATTACAGCAGAAGGATCAGGAAAGGATTCCTGGGAAAATTCGTTACAGTTACAGAGAAGTGGAGATTCCATTTTTCCACTCCATTTTCAACAAGTTATCCCGTCTATGGTGGCTGACCTCAAGGGGCTGGAAAGGTCATAGACCACCTGAACTACAGCATTTGACTCAGGAGATAGGTCTTTTCTCTCTCTCTTTTTAAATATTTAAAATTATTATTATTATTATTATTGCCATAGTGGGGATGGAACCCAGGTGCATTCTACCTCTGAGCTACACCCCCAGCCCTATTTTTTATTCTTTATTTTGAAACAGTCTCACTTAGCTGCAAAGGGCCTCACTAAGTAGCTGAGGCCGGCCACAAACCACAATCCTCCTGTCTAAGCCTCCCAAATGCTGGAATTACAAGCATGCACCACCACGCCCGGCTTCAATATATTTTTTTTAAAACAAGGTCTCACTAAGTTGTAAAGGGCATTGCCAAGTAGCTGAGGCTAGCTGCGAGCCTATGACCCTCCTGTCTCAGCCTTCCAAGTACTGAGATCACAAGCGTGTGCTACCACATGCGGCTTATATTTGACTTTAGATGACATAATTATATCTGAAAGTCCCACTCACACTGTACCATCAGAGCCTTGTATCCTGAGCCAGGCGTGTGTGTATATATGTGTGTGTAGTTCTGACAACTATCAAAAATTAAGTTTCATATGAAATATCTACATTTTAAAACTAATGAATAACCTTTCTGTGTTGAAATTGTTAAAGACCTATCCACCAGACACAAGGACTCATCAGCAGCACGGCCCACTGCAGGCACAGGGGTCTCACGAGTCTGACTCTGCCTTGCATCTAGGCCTCTTAGTCTTTGCTCATTTTTTGTCATCTGGCTCAATGCATGAAGCCGCACAGACAGCCAACTCCCTGTTCTCCAGGAACAAACCATGTGCTTCTTCAGCTTTAAAAAGTGTAGTGAGAGATGACGGAAGGTGGCAGGTAGCTCCAACACAACAGGCGTGCAGATGCATGTGGCAGGGAGAGGCCACAGGAAAGCCCTGGAATGGATGGTCAAGGCAGTTCCCAAGTGAGACCCAGAAACATCCGTGCAACATAAGAGACAGAGCACGTCTGTGCCAAGTGTTCAGAGACTTGTGTTGGCATTCAGGAAAGGAGGTGATCCTAGCAATCTTCACAAGCTCAGAACCCAGCAACAGGCAGGTAAAACATTCAACTGAAAGCCTCACCAACAGACGAGATCAAGCAGAAGAAAGGACATCAGAGCCTGAAGACCAGTGATAATGGGGAAAATAAGAAATCAAAAACAGAACTTACAAGATCTCTGGGACAACCTGAAAGACCAAACATGCAAATGACAGGATCAAAAGAGGGAGCAAAAGAACAGGCTGAGGCATAAAGAACAGGCTGAAGGCATAAAGAACAGGCTGAAGGCATAAAGAACAGGCTGAGGCATAAAGAACAGGCTGAAGGCATAAAGAACCTATTCTGTGAAATCCAGGAGTGGCGTGCGCTTGTAACCCCAGGACTTGGGAGGCTGAGACAGAAGGATTCTGGTGTGTGGCCAGCCTCAGCTACTTAGTGAGGCCCTCTGCAACTTAGTGAGACCCTGTTTCAAAATAAAGGAAAAAAAATCGAGCTGGGGATATAGCTCAGAAGTAGAATGTCCCTGGGTTCAATCCCCAGCACCACAAAACAAAAACAAAAACAAAAAGCCTGTGAAGTGATAGCAGAAATTTTCTCAAATATTGGGAATAATATAAATATCCAGATATTAAAAGAAGTTAGGTCCTCCACTGCCAAAAGTACAGAACAAAGACAGAATATTAAAAGCTCCAAGAGAGAAGTGCCGAGTTGTTTATAAGGAGAACGTCATCAAAATAACAGCAAATTTCTCAGCAGACATTTAAAGTCCAGGAGGACATGGTGTGGTATATCACATGCCCTGAAAGAAAATAAATGCCAACACAGATTACTATATCCAACAAAGTTATCCTTCAAAATTAAAGGACAAATTATTTTTACCTCCTAAGGTAAAAATAAACTAAAAGAAATCATGACCACTAAACCAATACTGCAAATGATACTCAAAGGAAACCTACACCCAGATGAGGAGGCAAGATAAATACAACTATAAGAGCAGGGAAAAGACTACTGCTCGCTAGAAAAGTAGTTAAGTAACAGACCTAGGAAAGACTCAGGCGTGATCATTTCAGTAAACCATCAGACTTCTAAGATGAATGGAGAAGAAAAACAATATTAACCCAAAGGAATACATTTCTCTCAATAATAATCCTGAATTTAAGTGGTCTCCAATCACACACACACACACACACACACTAGCTGACTGCATTGAAAGAGAAGAACAAGCTCTTTATTACCTGCAAGAAACTCACCTCCCTGGAAAAACCATGCAAAAACTGAAAGGGAAAGGGTGGAAAGTGATATTCCAGTTCCGATGGCATCTGGAAGCAAGTAGGAGTCGTTATATTCACATTTAACAAAGGTAATGTCGAGCCAAAAGCAGCAAGAAGAGACGAAAGAGGCCACTACATGTTGATAAAGGGAACAATCTATCAAGATGATAGAACAATTGTAAATATAGGTGCCCTAAATATGAGAACGTCCAATTTTGTAAAACAAACCCTACAGAACATAAAGGAAGAGAGGTGGTGGGACCCCGGCTCCCTGTGCCCTCGAGCCCTTCCTTCAGGAGTGAGTCCCTGGGCACGCTCTTCCACTGGTGCTGGCAGGAAGGGAGCAGGGTGCACAGAGAACCCTGCCCTCGCTCAGCAGACAGCTGGCCTTCTCCCGACTCAACGCTGCTGGCTGGAGGGTGGAGTGGCGCCCTCCTCACAAATGCCCGGCACCCCGCTCTCTCAGTCGTCCCCCCACGGAGGCATTTGCCCACCATTCCATTTACCATCTTCTCTAATAGTCTTCTCAATGATTTTTTCTGTTGATCTCACTAAACATGTACCGTACTTTACAGAATAGAGTAGCCCTAAATTTTGCTAGAAATGATTTTCTTGAGCATTCAAATTTTCTTATCATTTTTAAAAAGTGATACAGATATGTTACCAGGTAAACAATTTTTTTTAAACCAGTGTGTTTCAAGCTGTGCATAGGATGATTTAAAGTGGAATATGGATATGTTACATTTATTTAAAATATTTTAAATCTATAAAAGATTTACTTTAATATATGGTTAAAAAATAAGTTAGCTCATAAACTTGTGGTTTTGTGCATATTATTGCCAACGATGAGGTTAAGAAAAAAAGTAGTCCAGTGGTTAACAGGGTTTAAAAAAAAAAAACACTAAAAGTAGGACAAACACGACTGATGTTTGGGAAATACTGTTTTAAATAAATACTCGAGGCTGACAATTTTTGAAACAGTCTTTAAACAAATGGACAAAATAAATTATAAAGATGAAGTCCTATACCACGTTAAAAGTAGATGTATACTCAGCACAGCACGGCAGATTCCCTTGCTAAATTGCTGAGGCTGGCTTAAAACTGTGATTCCCTTGTCTCAGCCTCTGAAGTACCAGGATTACAGGCACACACCACCATGCCCAGCTTCATTTCTTTTTTATGGCTGATTAATATTCCATCATGTGGAGAGGCCCGTCAGCTGATAAGCATTTGGATAGCTTTGCTGTGTATGTATATTTAAGATATTAAATATATCTGGGCTTTTCAAATAGTCATTGGGTCCTGTAGATGTGTTTTAGAGGTGATTTATGTTGTGCATGAAAATTGGATATAGAATCCTTTCTGACCATGAGTTTGAGGAATCTGTGTCCTTAATTTCCTTTTTCTAGTAGAATATATTCTGGAAGCTTTAGTAGCTACTGTCTCTTCATAGTAGGACATAGGAACTATAAGGATTAAATTTCAAAAATAGTTTATAATTTTCTTCAACATTTCTAGAAGAGGAAATATTACGGAAGAGTGAATATATTTTTCTAATTTTTAAACTCTTACCCTACTGAATCCTGTAACCCCATTCTATTAATCCAGATCTTGCTTGTTTCCAGCATGAATATTTATAAATAATAATAATTTATATTAGTTCTTCTAATGGGGTTTTATGTTTTGTTAATTTTATCCTAGTATAACAAAACCACTGGGTGATCTGATAAGTCTTATAATATTAAGCCAGTTCTTTTCATTTTGGGAGCTGTATTAATTGAATTGTGCCCACAGTAGTGCTCAGCAGTTATGTATCTTGGGCCCTCTCTTTGTGTCTGCTGTTGTCAGTGCCTTATTTCAACCCTTTTACTCACAACCTGCACCTGCTCCTCTATACTTCGGACAGTGGCTGACCTTGTGTAGCTAGGAGTTTTGAAGGTTTTAGAAACCACATTGTGTGAGAACTGGGCAAAAGAACTGAGGGTGTTGAGCTGAAGAGAAGACGTGGGCAATGCCTCGACGCCGTTCAGAGCATGTCTCCATAAGTTCTATTCTTCCTCTGGAGAGTAGTGAGGAGAAATTCAAATGAAACAACTATATGTCAACAGGGCTGATACTTCTCTCAGGTTATAAGCAGGCCCAAAATGTGAGTTTAATTTTCCATTCTTGTACACCTTCCCACAATCTTCTAATCCCTAGAATACCCCTAGAAAATTTAGTTTTAAACCCAAGATTTGAGCAAGAAAAAGAGTTTAGAATGATAAGAGGGCCCAGAACTAAGCCTTGGAGGTATTCTTGAGGAAGTGGTATGAGAGGACATGCACAAGGAATTCCAGGACTCAGGAGATCGTGAGAGGCTAGCAGTGTCAGATGCCATACAGAAATTGAGTATGCGACACCTCCAGCATTGTTCTTTTTGCCTAGGATTTCTTTGGCTATTGTCTTTTGTGCTTCCGCATGAATATTAGGATTTTTTTTTCTCCTTCTGTGCAGAATATCACTGGTATTTCGATGGCGATTGCACTGTCTCCTTAGATTCTTTTTGGTGGTATGAACATTATTATTTGAGGGGGTGTTAGAGATTGAACACAGGGACATTCTACCTCTAAGCCATATCCCAACCCTATTTTATTATTATTTTAAATTGGAAACAGGGTCCCATGATGTTGCTGGGGGTCTTGCTAAGTTGCTGAGGCTACTTTTGAACCTGTGATCCTCCTGTCTCAGCCTCCCAAGTACTGGGATTACAGGTGGGCACCACCACTCTCAGCTATAGTATGACCATTTAAAAATATTAATTTTCTCAATCCATGAACATGGGATATCTTTTCATCTTATAGTGTCATCTTTTATTTCTTTTTTTTCTTTTGTGATACTGGGGACTGAACCCAGGAGCATTCTGTCTTTAACTTAATTATTATATTAGGGGTGAGATACACTCCTAACCCTTTTAGTTTTTACTTTTTTGTTTGGAACAGGGTCTCCTAGGTTGCTGAGAGTCTAAGTTGCTGAAGATGATCTTGAACCTGCAGCCCACCTGTTTCAGCTTTCCTAGTACTGGGATTATAGACATGCACTACCATGCCTAGTTTCTCAATTTCTTTCTTGAGTGTTTTATAATTTTCATTGCAGAAGCCTTTTACTTTCTTGTGTATGTTTATTCCTAGGTATTTTTAAGTTATTATGAATAAGACTGTTTTACTGATTAATTTCTCAGTGAGTCCATTCTTGGTATATAGGGAAGCTACTGGTTTTTGTGTATTGATTTTATATCTTTTGATGAATTTTTATCACTTCTGACAGACTTTTGGTGAATTCTAAATTTTTTTTAGATATAGAAGCATAGCTTTTGAAAACAGGGATGATTTGACTTCTTCCATTCCTGTTTGTACCCCTTTATTTCTTTCTCTTTCATGATTGTTCTGGTTAAGGTTTCCAGTACTTAGTGAATAAGAATGGTGAGAGCAGACACCCTTGTTTCTTATTTTAGAGTAAATGCTTTCCACATTATGACTTTATGATATATTGCTTTTATTATGCTGAATATAATCCATCTATGTGTGGTTTTCTGTATTTATTGAGATGATTATGTAATTTTCCCTTGATTCTATTTGTGTGATATCACACGTATGGATTTGCATATATGTTATGCCAGCCCTGTGTCCCTGGCGTGAAACTAACTTGATCATGATGAACAATATTTTTAATGCGTTGAATTCAATTTTCAAGTATTTTTGTTTTATGGGTTTTTGTATCTATGTTCGGCCAGTATATTGGTCTACTTTTCTCTTTTGTTCTTTTGGTAGCAGGGTAATACTGGTTTCTAAATGATTTGAGAGAATTCCTTCTATTTCTATTTATGGAATAGTTTGAGAAGCATTGGTATTAGTTCTTCTTTAAATGTTACATAAAATTCAGTTGTACATCTGTCTATCTATCTAGTCCTAGGCTTTTCTTTGCTGGGAGACTTTTATTTTAAATGCACCCAGGGTGTTTTCTGAGCTACATCTCCATCCCTGTTTTATTTTTATTTTGAAACAGGGTCTTGCTAAGTTGTTGAGGGCCTCACTAGGTTGTTGAGGCTGGCTTCAAACCTGCTATCCTCCTGTCTCAGCCTTCCCAAGTACTGGGATCACAGGTGTTCACTGCCACACCTGTCTGGGAAACTTTTTTAATACATTTTTATTGGTGCATTGTAGTCATACATCTCAATGGGATTAAAAAAAAAAAAACTTGTGGAGATATACATGCACACATCACCCAATCAGCCCCTACCCAATCCCCCTCCCTCCTTCCCATGCCTGGCTTCCTGATTGACTTTGGTATATATAAGTACATCGTGTGCTTTAAAGAGCTTCCCTTATCCTCCCTCTTATCCCCTCAGATATGTCACCTTCATTGCTCCTCTACAGGGTCCCTTCTTCATCTAGAGTTCTTCCTGTTCCCATTTCTCCCTAATATTTTGCACATTAAGAAAAGCATCTGATTTCTTATTTTTTTGTGACATTTCACTGTAAATGCCATGATTTTGTTCTCCCTTATGGCTGGGCAAAATTCCATTGTGTACATATCCCATGGTTTTGAAATCCACTCATTTGTTGAAGGACATCTTGGCTGGTTCCACAGTTTGGCAATGGTGAACTGTGCAGCTATGCACATGGTTGTTCATGCATTAGTTTGGTATTTTGGTTTTCATTCTTTTTGGTAGATACCCAGAGGTGGTATTGCTGGATCATATGGTAAGTTGGTGTTCCTTCTTCTGAGGAACTTCTATACTGTTCTCCAAAGTGGTTGCACCAACTTGCAATCCCACCAACAATGTATTAGAGCTTCTATTTCTCACAACTATTCCCACTTGAGTAACTTTGACAGGTTGATCCACTCACAACCAATTTTTTTTTTTAAATAGAGGTCACTTGGGTCTGGAAATCTGCTGAGAGATTAGGTGAGGCAGCGGCAGCTTCTATTGCTTCCTGGCCAAACAGCTGAAGAAACAAACCTACTGGCCCTTTGCTGTGAAGCAGGCTCCAGTTCCAGGCCTTCCAAGCAACAGGCTCCAGGCCTGGCCTCGCTGGCTCCAGACCTGGCCTTGCCATGTGGCAGGCTCCAGGCCTGGCCCACTGGCTCTGGTTCCTGTCACTGTGGCCTCGCCACCCAGCAGGCTCTGGTTCCTGTCACTGTGGGCATGACGTTTATAGGGATTCTCTATATGTGTGTGTGTGTGTGTGTGTGTGTGTGTGTGTGTGTATGTATGTAGGAGACATAGCACATGTCATTTGCAGAAGCTGAAAGCCCAATTCCCTAGTAGCAATAGATTTTATCTCCCCATTGAAAGTGGAGGCTCACAGCCTCACCATGGAGAGTGGGATCCACTACTTCAAGCACACCCTGACCCCCAGTGCAGCGCAGAGAAGCACAGCAGCCATGAGCTGAGGTCTCCCAGGACACCGGGTTGAGCAAATCGGCCCAGCAATATGGCGGGACTCCCTCCAACATGCCCGGACATTTTTCTTACATAGTGTGTTGTCCAGAATTCCTGCACATGTGCAGCAAGAGCAGTCTATTTTCGGGGAGAAATTTCCAAAATTCAAGGTGGACTGGACTGGATCTGCCTGCCTCTCCCGGATACTGGCCACCACCACTACTGCCATTCTGGTCCATCTCCGCAAAACTTTTTCTTACATAGTATGTTGTTCAGAGTTCCTGAGCATGTGGGGCAAGAAAAGTCCACTTTTTGAGAGATTTCTTCAACAATTCAAGGTGGATTTGTTTGGATCTGTCTGTCTCTCCTGAATACTGGCCGCCGCCTCCTTCTTGAT
This sequence comes from Muscardinus avellanarius, assembly GCF_963383645.1. NCBI lineage: Eukaryota > Metazoa > Chordata > Mammalia > Rodentia > Gliridae > Muscardinus > Muscardinus avellanarius. The sequence continues at coordinate 96,847,169 of NC_137799.1, forward strand.
CTCTCCTAGAGTATGTTGTTGTTAAGTATTCCTGTGCCTGTGTGGCAGGAGCAGTCTGCTCTCTGATCTCTTCTGGGATATCCCTCCCGCCACTTTTCTTGCAGTGGCGGGTGCCGCGCTGCAGTCTTGCCTCTAATTCCGCCATTTTCCACTTTCTCTCCTATATTTCAGATATGAAGTCTTAACTGGAAATGTGTCTGTGTTTTGCTCCAATCAGTTATTAAATCAAAATCTGTTGTCCAGGGTTTCTCGGGGGATGCATAGCCTATTCGGTCGCTGCTGACCATCACCGCTGGGGGTGTGGTCACCACTGCAGCTGCAACTGCAGCCACCGCCATCTTCCTCCCTCCTCAATATTTTTTAATATTAAAGAAAACAGTATGTGCCTTTTGCAGGAGTTGGGGGCCCAAGTACTTGGTAGCAAAAGCGGAAGCCACAGCTTCACCATGACGAGCGGGTTCTGCTGCTCCAAGCACACCCAGCCCCAGCGCTGCACAGAGGAGCTTGGAGGCCAGAACCCTTGGCTCCCAGGAGGGGTGGCACTGGCCGACCCGACTATGCGGGGCTCCATATGATGCGCCCCAAACACTTCTCTTACATAGTATGTTGTCCAGAGTTCCTGAGCAAGTAGGGAAAGGTGCAGTCTACTTTTGGGGAGATTTCCTCAAAAGTTCAGGGTGGATTAGAATGAATCTACCTGCCTCTCCCCGATACTGGCCGCCGCTGCTGCTGCCATCTTGACCCTCCTCCCGGGCATTTTTCTTACACAGTGTGTTGTGCGGAATTCCTGAGCATGTGGGGCAGGAGCAGTCTTTTTTGGGGGGAGATTTCTCCAACAGTTCAAGGTGGGTTGGACTGGATTTATCTACCTCTCCAGAATACTGGCCGCTGCTGCCACCACCGTCTCCACCATCTTGGTCCTTCTCTTCTTTCTTATATTTTAGGTAGGAAGTCATGGCTATAAATGCCTCTATATATTGTCCCAATCAGATATCAAGCCAAAATCTGATGTCCGGGGTTTCTCTCAGAGGAGTACCTGTCCTATTTGGCCGCTGCCAGCTATTGTTGCGGCGGTCACGGTCGCCACTGTGACCACGCAGCCGCCGTCATCCTGAGCCTCTCCCAGGGAGACTTTTTATTACTGCTTTAATCGAATTGCGTTTTATTGATCCATTTAGGTGTTTACATATCATCTTGCTTCTATTTTGATGGACCATATATATCTAGAAATGTGTTCATTTCTTCTAGATTTTTCAATGTATTGGCATATAATCTTTCATACTGTTCCCTAATGATTCTCTGATTTCAGTGGTATCTGATATAAAGTCCCATTTCATCTCTAATTTTATTTATTTTGGTCTTCGCTCTCTTTTGGTTACGTTGGCAAAGGGTTTGTCAATTTTGTTTACCTTGTCAAAGAACCAACTCTTCATTTTATTGATTATTTTTATTTTTATTTTAGACTTTATTTCATTATTTTCTTTTTTTTATTAACTTTGTCTTTGGAGATTGCTTTTTGTGTGTGTGTGTGTGGTACTGGGATGGAACCCAGGGGCATTCTACTCCAAGCTACACCCCCAGCCCTATTTTTTATTCTTTATTTTGAAACAGAGTCTCACTGAGTTGCAGAGGGCCTCACTAAGTAGCAGCTGAGGCTGTCCATGAACCGCGATACTCCTGTCTCAGCCTCACAAATGCTGGGATTACATGCGTGTGCCACCATGCCTGGCTTAAGACTGCTCTGTTTTTTAAATTCAGGCAAATACAGCTATAAATCTCCCTTTTTAAACGGCTTTCACTGTTGTCCCATAGGTTCTGGTAGGGCATTCTATTTTAATTTGATTCTAGAAAACTTTAAATCCACCGTTGATCTTGTTAACTTTTTTAATGATCCACTGCTCATTCAGAAGTGTATTTTTCAATCTATATGTTTGTGTCATTTCTGCAGTTTTTCTTTCTATTAATTTCTAGTCACTCCAGTATGATATAAAATACAAAAATCATATCAACTTTTTGTTTATATTTGCTTTATGGCCTAGAATGTGATATATTTTGGAGAAAGTGTCATGTGCTAATGAAGTGCCATGTGCTAATGTGCAGTGGTTGGGTAAAATCTTCTGTAGATTTTTTTTTCCATGGTACTGGGGATTGAACCCAGGGATTCTACCTCCAAGCTACACTCCCTTTTCCCATTGTAAAGAGGAACAACCACTTCTCTGGGCGCAAGAACATGCCGCCATCTTTCCTCTCACCCACTACAGAGGATAGAACTGAATCCTGGCACAGAGGAAGAGAAGTGGAGAAGAGGAGCAGAGAACAAGCTGAAGAGAAAAATGCGAGGGTGCTGGCCTGTGGACTCCTCACACATAACTGTCTTAACACTTTACGCTTCTTAGGCTTCTAGCCTGGCCTGGAGGCTACGTGAAAAGGTAGACTTCCCCAGTACTTTCTTGTTACTATTTTCTCATGTGAAGCTTGTATATGCAGCCCCTCTAAGGTTTCCTGAAGATTCCCAGAAAATATAGAACTGTCAAAATTTTTAAGTGTGATTGTTTTGTGTATGCTATTATACTGTCAAAGCAATCTTCAGGAGGATTTTTTTAGCCTACAAAGACTACTCATGATTTTTCAAATACTTTTAATCCTGGCACATGTGTATAATTTCCCAGTGAATATTAAATCATCAGGTAACTTCATTACTATCAAGATTAATATCTGTGAGTATTCTCAGAAATTCATGCAAGCCGGGCGTGGCGGTGCATGTTTGTAATCCCAGCATTCAGGAGGCTGAGACCAGAGGCTCGTGGTTCCTGGCCAGCCTTAGCTATGTAGTGAGGCCCTCCGCAACTTAGTGAGACCCTGTTTAGATCAGAAATTGAAGTGTCCCTGAGTTCTATCCCCAGACCTGCAATAAAAAAAAAAAAAGAAATTCATACAAGCATTTTGTCTCAGAATTTCCCAAGGTATAATTAACAGATAAGTCACCCCTCTCCATGGAAATCTAATAGCTTCTCTCGACATGTGATGACATGTGATGACATGTGATGTGACAGGGAGAGGGCAGTGGGCCAGGGAATAGTGTTAGATCACTAATCACAACTACGAACTCAGGATCTTCAGGACAATGACAATAGTATATATTTAGATAGGATGCCCAGGTCAGTCCTACATACTCAATGCTTCTGAACCACTGAGCTGCTTGAATCAACGCTTCCCATCACAAAACCGTGAAAACAGGATTCTCACGGGTTACTGGATATATAACAGTAAAAAGAAGAACCAAGGAATGAATGTGCAGATTAAAAAGGAAGCAACATGAACAGCTCTCTTCCACGACAATCTAGAGGAGTTCGGAGTCCAGGGTGAGTTGTAGCCATGAACAGGGGTCCTCTCCAACTCAAGAACAATGCAACCTACTACTGGCATCCAAAATGAAGGAGCCTCTCTGTCCTTGGATTTGAAGCACTCTGTAAGAGGAAGGCCACCCTGCACAAACATGAAGATACTCTGGTACATAACAAAGCTTTCGCTCATTCTTTTTCAACACTGAGCTTTGCCAACACAATAGGTTGATTTGGTCGGGCCAGTGGTTCTTTAACTTGAGTGTGTGTCTAGAACTCCTGGGGGTCTTGTTATCGCACAGATTACTGGGCTCCAAGAATGTGCGTGTCTAGTAAGTGCCAGGAGATACTGCTAACTCCTGGTCCAGATGTAAGACTTTGAGAACCAATGCTTTAATCTAATGCCGGTCTCCTTCCAACCAGCATTACCCAGGATTCACTGTAGATTTCCATGACGTTAGGAAGTACTTGCATCTAGCAAATGCTCCAACTCCCTGCGACAGAGCTTCTTACCTGACTCTGCTGCTTGGTATGCTGAGAAAGTTCTTGACATTTAAATTTTATGTGGCATAGGTGATGAGCAAGTCTCTTCTTGGCAACCCTACTTACACCTCCCCCAGCTTTGGGCCTCTGTCTGACCCTACAGCCCACTTCCTGCCCCTGTACTGACAGGCTTTCTGTCCTCGCTATAGACTCCCCTAGCCGAAAAGCCACAGGAAGGGCAGGAGGCCTCTCTATTCCTGTTCTGTGGAGGTGTACTTCCTTAGCCAGAAAGCAAGCTACGCTCCCTCCTCATAGACATTTACTTGGTGGTCATGTCACAGGGCTGCAGCTGTACAGATAAACTCAAGAAAGAGTACTACACCCAGGGCAACTCTAGGTCAAGGATAAACTCGAAGATTCACTAAGAAATATCAGAAGCATTAGGACCTCAGTAATTACGATCTAGTTCTTTGTGGAAATAAACATATATTATATCACAGATTTCCCACTCAGAAGTAGATCCAGAACTTGCCCACTGCAAATGGGTACCCTGTTCTCTTGAAATACTCCCAGCATCAGGCTCTACTTGGTAAACTGAACAGGTATTCAGTTCATCCTTCCCAAGACAAGACATTTCAATAAATTCAAAGTGCAACGTACTGGGGAACAGGGTGAGAAAATGTATTTGCTGTACCTTAAATATCTGTGGGATATCCTCCAGAACTCAAATTCATACATACGACTTACAACTTGGGGACCATGTTAAAATTAACCAGGAAGTTTTAAACATGAGGTTAAACAGTTTATTTTCCTTTGAAATAATTCCATTCCTTATAGAGGCTAAGATACATATACCAAAAAAGGAATGAACCCGGGAAATGAATACAGAACTGATTACGCCAACATGGAAGGACTTAAGATTTTTAGAGTTGGCCATAAGCTGGTTAAATGCTGCAAGCACTGCAAAACATTATCATTTACCACACAGTATAAAAATATGGCTCTTGAAAATCATTATAAGAAAATGACTAAATAACAACACACACTATAATCATGGTATTTTCTAGAACCTGCAATGAGCTCTTTTCTAGAGAAGGTGTTACGCCATATTCCAAATCAAAAAGACTTGTTACAGACAATAGTCAAAGTTCTTGGGCATGATCAAATGTGACCTCTGATCTTTACATCTGACCACACCCCAAGCAAGACTGCAGGCAGCACACGGTGCCATCTGCTACGGACAGCAAGCACGAGGATTTACATCCTTACTGCTTTAAGCATTTCAAGTGCAAAGTCATTTTCTGCCCTGCTTTTGGGTCTATGTTCTGTATTCAACATGAAAGTCCATTTTCCTCATCTAAAGAAAACAACTCAAGCCAGGCGTGGTGGCTCATACTTGTAATCTCAGTTCTTAAGGGCTGAGACGGGAGGATCGCGGGTCTGAGGACACCCTCAGCTACTTATTGAGGCTCTCGGCAACTTGGTGAGACCTTGTTTCAAAAAAAAAAGAATAAAAAATAGGGCTGGAGGGTGCAGCTCAGAGGTAGAATGCCCCTGGGTTCCGTCCCCAGACCTGCAAAAAAAAAAAAAAAAAGGAAACAAAAAGAACGAAAGAAAGAAAGAAAGAAAGGAGGAAAGGAGAGAAGAGAGAAGAGAGGGAAGGAAAGAGCAAACAACCCACTTAAATCTCTTTTGAGGTGCTCGGTCTTAAACATCAAAAAAAATCGGGTCAGTTGAAATACTGGCCTTCACTCCTTACTGAGGTCATGCTCTAACCCTCTCCTTGGAACTGTCCTATTTAAGCTGGGTGGGATAGCTTATACCTTTAATTCCAGATGCTCAGGAGGCTGAAGCAGGAAGATTGTAAGTTCAAGGCCAGCTAGCCAACCAAGTGAGACCCTGTTTCTCAATTTAAAAAGAAGGTCCAGGGATGTAGCTTGTGGTAAAGCACCCCTGGGTGAAGTCCCTAGTACGAGAAAGCAAGCAAGTATATTTAAATGTGGAAATAAGATCATAAAATATCACTGCTAATCACCAGTAAGAAAGTTTCCTATCATAGAAAATTCTTTATAGAAGCTACCCTTTATATTGCATCAAACAGACACCTTCCATGAAAAACAACTTAGATGAGCACCCAGTTACACTGTCAAGGCCCTTAATCCACCGATTCACTCTCTATTTTGCAATGACAAGATCAATGATATAATAACAAAACCTACGTCGGCTTGTTTCTGTTGATAAGTTGTTTTTATGTCTTTAATGCTTTGTTAAAAGAAGTAAAAGAGTACAGTTAATACTCATTCTTTCTTGATGAATAGTTAATCTCATTAATACAAGATCTTTTGTAAAGTTCCCTGAAAGTATGGACGTGGGAAACAGGAAAGATCGTAAAAGGCATGTCCTGCAAGTTGCTTATGTCTTCTTTATTGAGTCCACTGTAATTCTCAAACATTACACGTCATAAAAGAACATGTTAAAAATAAATATAAAGTAGCTCTCCTTTTGTTCTTCTTTCTCTCTCTCCCCCTCTGCTTCTCTCTCTCTCTCTCTCTTTCTTCCTCTTTCTTTGCTTCTTCCTTTCATGCCGGCCCCTCCAATAAATCTCTTGGCTACAAAAAATAAATAAAAATAAATAAATATAAAGTAGTGCATGGTGGCCCACATTCATCATCCCAGTATTTGGGAGGCGGAGACAGGGGGATTGCAGGCTTGAGGTCAGCCTCGGCAACTTAGTGAAGCTCTCGCAACTTATTAAAATTAAAAAAATAAATAGTGCTGGGGGTGTAGCTCAAAGGTAAATCCCCTGGGTTCAATCCTCGGCACCAAAAACAAACAAACAATGAGGAGCAGATGAGGACAAAATAGTGAGTAAAAGGCACTGGAAAAAGGAAAAAGGTGAAGATTTGAGGATATGCGGACATTTTTCCTGCCAAGGAGAGCAGGCTTCATAATCAAACGTCCAAATACAAAAGAAATGTTCTGAAGTTAGATAATACAGTGCAGGAACCAGAAACTGGGCCTTTTTGAAAAGTAGTATGGTTAGAGACAAAAGGATCACAAAATCAGATCAAGAAAATATTGGAAAAGTAAAAAGAACTGCCCAACTAAAAATTGCTATAAAACTAAACTGGAAGTCAGATGTGGTGGTGCACACCTGTAATCCCAGCATTTGGGAGGCTGAGACAGGAGGATCTCAGGTTCGAAGATAGCCTCAGTAGTAGAGTGAAACTCTCAGAAACCTAGTGAGACCCTGTTTCAGAACAAAAAATAAAAGCCGGGCATGGTGGCTCATGCTTGTAATCCCAGCATTCGGGAGGGTGAGACAGGAGGATCATGGTTCGTGGACAACTTCCACTACTTAGTGAGGCCTTCCACAATTTAGTGAAACCCTGTTTCAAATTAAAAAAATATAAAAGAGGATACGGGGTGTAGCTCAGAGGTCGAATGCCACTGGGTTCCATACCCAGACCCACAAAAGAAAGAAAGAAAAGAGAAGAGAAGAGAAGAGAAGAGAAGAGAAGAGAAGAGAAGAAAAGAAAAGAAAAGAAAAGGAAGAAAAGGGAAAGACAAAACTGGAATATGCTTCAGAGGTAGAATATCCTTGGGTTCAATCTCCAGAACAAAGAAAAAAAGAAATAAACTGGATAAATCTCGCGACTCTTTAAAATACTACAGGAAAAGGGTACAGATTAAAGGAAAGGATGATGTCAGGAGAAGAGCCAAGAAGCACTTAGTGGACAGAGTAAGGAAACAAACACCCAGAAAGCCTCAGTCTGGTCTCATTTCAGAATCTCGCGGGCTGTCTTAGCTGAGACAGGAGGATGGCGGTTCATGGTAGGCCTCAGCTCTTAGTGAGGCTCTTTGCAACTCAGTGAGACCCTGTTTCAAAATAAAGAATAAAAAAAATAGGGCTGGAGGTGTAGCTTGGAGGTAGAATGCCCCTGGGTTCCACCCCCAGTACTGCAAAAAAAAAAAAAACACACCTACTCAACACCAATAATCTTCTTCACTCCAGTCAACAAACTAATGGGGCCTTTTTAAAAGAAAAACAAAAGCATTATAAAAACATATTTTATTTAGAAAATAAGTTTCCCAGTATATGTGTAAAATACTGTCAATACATTAATTAATCAGTAAGAATTACAACAGGCCAAACTATAACCTAGTTTTTCATAATTGTGATAACTACTATACAATCCTGGGAAAATCCTATAGCAAAAACTGAGATTGAAAACTGGTTTCTCAAATTCTTGAATTATGCCTTTTATGTGCAGTTATTTTTATAATTTTTATTGCTTTTTAAAACAGTCTTACTTTATTATTTATTTATTTTTGTGGTACTGGGGATTGGACCCCAGGGCTACCTCTAAGCTACACCCTCAGCCCTTTTTATTTTTTGTTTTGAAAGAGTCTTGCTAAGTTGTTGAGGCTGGTCTTGAACCTGCGATCCTTCTGCCTCAGCTTCCCAAGTACTGGGATCACAGACATGAGACACCGTGTCCAGCAAAACAATCTTGCTGTGTATAGAGGTGGAGGTGGGTACTAGAGATTGAATCCAGGGGCATTCTACCTCCAAGCTATACCCTCAGCCCTATTTTAGATTTTGTTTTGAAACAGGGTCTCACTATGTTGCTAAGATTATTCTCAAACTTATGATCCTCCCGTCTCAGCCTCCCAACCAAGTACTAGGATTACAGGTGTGCAACACTATGCCCAGCTAAAATAATCATACTCAAAAAAAAGTGTTGATTCTCATTCTGTCTGAAGAGATCTTATATTTTACCATTTGGCACAGACTCTCAATGAAAAACAGAATTTCATTCTCAAACAGCATGTAGGCTTATCACATTTTGAGTAAAAAAATAAAAAACATAACTTTCGACAGAATTATTCTATGACTTAATGGAAGTCAGACTAAACAAGTTACTATGCCTACAAGTAGAAATAATAACTGCTATTGAGGATCCTGTCTGTTTTTCCCCTCTCTTTCAAGGAGAGTTATAGTGATCTTTGATATTAATCTGAGTGGTCCATGCTTGACATTCTCATTGTCTGGAACAGGTTCACCTCTGAAATATTTCAGCAGTCCAACCTCAGAACTAGACCACCTAGTCTTGTAATTCTTACACACCAATTCTTCTAATTGTTTCACTGAGACTTTAGCTTCTCCACTTTATCCAGTTCATCTGGTCTCCCTGCCTCTAGCTAGGGCAGCGGCTTTCAACTGGGGTAAATTGGGCTCTCGGAGGACAGCTGGCCATATCTGAAGCCATTTTTGATACCACAAGAGGAGGCTGATATTCGCATCCAAAGGTTAGAGGCCAGATGCTGCTAAACATCCTACGATGCACAGGCGGTTCCCACACAAGTGTCTCTGAAGCTGAGGATCCCTGCCCTATGGCCTGGTTAACACGGCCTGTGCTACTGTAGTGGTTCAACCTCAGTCCTCCATCCTGCCATCCTTCTGATGAAGCTGTTATACAAAGCCCAACTCTCAAGCATTTGAATCATGTAACTTTTCTACTTCTCAATTTGGCCTGCTGGGCTGGACAAAAACTAAAATAAATAAATAATAATGCAACCACAGGGATAGGTGACTCCACATTCACAAATCCCAACTTTGGAGACCCTCAACATTACCAGGCTATCTTCTCCCTCCCTCTCTCTCTCTCTCTCTCTCTCTCTCTCTCTCTCTCTCTCTCTCTCCCTCTCTCTCTCTCTCTCCTCTCTCTCTCCCTCCCTCCCTCCCTCTCTCTCCCTCCCTCCCTCTCTCCCTCTGTCTCTCTCTCCCTCCCTCTCTCCCTCCCTGTCTCTCTCTCCCTCCCTCCCTCCCTCTCTCTCCCTCCCTCCCTCTCTCCCTCTGTCTCTCTCTCCCTCTCTCTCTCCCTCCCTGTCTCTCTCTCTCCCTCCCTCTCTCCCTCCCTCTCTCCCTCTGTCTCTCTCCCTCCCTCCCTCTCTCTCTCCCTCCCTCTCTCCCTCCCTGTCTCTCTCTCTCTCCCTCCCTCTCTCCCTCCCTCTCTCCCTCCCTGTCTCTCTCTCTCTCTCCCTCCCTCTCTCCCTCCCTCCCTCCCTCTCTCTCCCTCCCTCTCTCCCTCCCTCTCTCTCTCCCTCTCTCTCTCCCTCCCTCCCTCTCTCTCTCCCTCCCTCTCTCCCTCCCTCTCTCCCTCTGTCTCTCTCCCTCCCTCCCTCCCTCTCTCCCTCCCTCTCTCCCTCCCTCTCTCTCTCTCTCTCTCCCTCCCTCTCTCCCTCCCTCTCTCTCTCCCTCTCTCTCTCCCTCCCTGTCTCTCTCTCCCTCCCTCTCTCCCTCCCTCTCTCTCTCCCTCCCTCTCCCTCCCTCCCTCTCTTTCTCCCTCCCTCTCTCCCTCCCTGTCTCTCTCTCCCTCCCTCCTTCTCTCTCCCTCCGTCTCTCTCTCTCCCTCCCTCTCTCCCTCCCTTTCTCCCTCCCTCTCTCTCTCCCTCCCTCTCTCCCTCCCTCTCTCCCTCCCTCTCCCTCCCTCCCTCTCTCTCTCCCTCCCTCCCTCTCTCCCTCCCTGTCTCTCTCTCTCCCTCCCTCCCTCCCTCCCTCTCCCCCCCCTCTCTCTCCCCCTCTACTCCTGTCCTTTCCTTCGGTGACTATTCTAAACTTAACTACTCCCCTCAGTCCCTCTCAGTACCAGTCAACATCACTCATCTGCCTCACACAGAGCTTTTGCTTCCATCAGACACGAACTTTCACACATTCCTTCCCCATCCTATAAAGTCATCATGTCTCCTACCACCCTTCTCCCCAGCCCTCCTAGAAGAGAATGTTTTGCATGCCCCACAGGCTGATCCTGAGCTCTTCCCAGAATACCACCTCCTGCTGGCCTCTCGGGATCCTCGCCTTATCAGTCCTCTGGACCCTACATCCTCGTGTTCACCTTCATCCTCCGTCCCAGCCCCACGCCTGAGAAGCCAGCATTCTAATCTCATTAGGGCAAACATCCACAGGTGAACAAACTCTCCATGTGCTCTGTATCCCCCCACTCTTCCTTCTCTTCACAGCCGAATTCCTCAGGACCCATCTTCATTCCCGAGCACCATCACTCCGCCCCTCAGCCTACTACCCACGGCTCGCATCCTTGCCATGGCACTCTACAGAGGAAGCAGAAGGCGTCCTCATCGGCAAATGCAGTGCTTCTTCCAGCCCTTAGTGTGGGGCATGAACACATATCCCCGTGCGCTCTTACATTCTCTCCTCTTTTAGTATGTGTGAGCACATTCTCTCCTTTACAGCCCCAGAGACATAAAGGACTCTGTGGCCCTCCTCCTCCTGCACCCCAGACGCTGCTGTGCCCTGAAGCTCCAGCCTCAACGCTCACTCATGGCCGTCAGCCCATCCAAGAGCTTCACTTTCACATCCCCAGCCCTGGCCTCTTTTAACCAGGCTTTCCTAGTGACAACGAGGAAAGTGGATGATGGTGGAATCACCATTTGTTTACTCTTGTGGCGCTGGGGTGCTCTCTATACCGGAAGATTGTTTTGCTGGACACGGTGCCTCATGTCTGTATTCCCAGTATTTGGGAGGCTGAGGCAGAAGGATCGCAGGTTCAAGACCAGCCTCATCAACTTAGCAAGACTCTGTTTTAAAACAAAAAAATAAAAAGGGCTGGGGGTGTGGCTTAGAGGTAGCCCTGGGGTCCAATCCCCAGAACCACAAAAGTAAGTAGTGACAAAAGTAAATAAATAAAGTAAAAATCCTGGGATCATCGCAGTTCTCTCTCTCACACACACAGAAGAAGAGATTTCAGAGTCATGTCAATGTGTCCGTGGGATCTGTCTTATCAGTTCATTCTCTCTGCAACCTGCCTAACACAGGCCACACCTCTCATCTAAAGCACACTGTGAGAAGAACATAAAGAAGAACAATGACTGAGTACATATGAGTAAACATTTTGGAGGCTCTTATAGACAAGGATGCTACACAAATACAATTAGGTATGACTGAAAAGAACACAGAACACTGGATTGTTTTTTAAAGCATAGATTCTAAAGCTGGGTGTGCTGGCATATGCTTAGAATTCCAGTTCTTGGAAGGCTGAGGTAGGAGGATCTCAGGTTCATAGCCAGCCTCAGCAACTTAGTGAGGCCCTCTGCAACTTAGTGACACCCTGTTTCAAAATAAAAGAATAAGGGTGTAGCTCAGAGGTAGAATGTCCCTGGGTTCTATCCCCAGTACCACAAAAAGAAAAAAAGAAAAGGATACTGTATGAATTTAGGCAGATCATTTAAACGGCCATCTTCAGATTCCGAAATGTCCAATGAAGGGTAAAAGAGATAAATCTAAGGACCTCTGAACCTTGGCATTCACTTTGTGATTCTATTTCCAACAGACATAACAGGCAATTCACATACCCAAATACACACTACACTTGTGACATATGCAGGATATTATTGGTGCCAAAAAGAACAGGCTGATTTGTCTCCTTTGATGCCAAAATATATCAAGCATATCCTGATTTCCATCACTTTCAAAAACCAAACCTTCAATTGCAAATGTCACAGAAATAAAATGAAGCAAAAGAAAGGTCCAAGAAAAATTACAATGAAATTTTGTATATAAAATGCTGTTTCCAAATAATTTCATCAGGAATCAAGCAATACAGAGAAACGAGCTGGTAGTAAAATGAATATGCGCCATAAGCCATTCTGACCATCACCAGCACTATCAACAAAACCTCTTCCTACCATAGAGCTCTGGCAGCGTGAGAACTGAACGATCCTGAAAGCAAATGCGACACAATATATATGCAGTACGAGGCCACAAAGAGCTGCGGGATCTGCTTTTCAAAGACAAGCTCTCAGGGAAGGACACCAAGAACTAAGGTGCAAAATGCTGTCGGAATTCTTTACAAACGCTATTGTCCTAAGCAAACGAGAGCCACCTGTTACACTCTGACAGTGTGGGTCAGTTGTTCTTTTATTGCCTACCAAGCTCAGAAGTAAGTCTCAATTTTATAGAGTGTAAAAGGAGAAGGTATAAGAGGTGTGTGGCAGGCAAAGCAAGTTACACTGTAGAGCTGGTGTGGACAAAACCTAGGGACAAATGAGCGCCAGAGAGCCCAAGTTCAAACTCCAATTTCACCAACTACTAGTTTCATAATTTCAATAATTTACTGATTTCTCTCATTTTTCTCATCTTTAAGATGAGAAAAAAACAGTAATTGCTTCATTTGTAAAGTACGTAGAGCAATGTGTGACTCACTGTGAATACTATACAAATATTCAGTGGTGTTATATTTTATCTACTAGCTTTAGACTATCAAGTTAGAGGAAAGATTATACCATAATGTATGCCTAGACTCCCTTTTAACAAACTACACAAGGCATTTCATTCATACTTCAAAAAAAACAACATTATTTAAACTGATATCTCCACTGGTAACCTCTGAGAGCTCACAATCAAATCACCAAGTATATAGTTCATACAAGCTGAAAAGTATAAAGAAGAATAATTCAGTATACATCCAAAGAATAGCATGTGGTTTATCTCTACAATGGAATATTATTCTGCCTTAAAAAGGAATGTAATCTTGACATATGCTACAGCACAGATGAACTGTGAAACATTTAAGCAAAATATGCTAGGCACAAATGGAAAAACCATTGCATGATTCTACCTACATGAAGTGCCTACAATAGGCAAATGAAGAAGAAGCTGAATAGAGGTCACCAGGAGCTGGAGGGAAGATGAACACAAGAAGTTATTATTTAATTGGTACATCTTCTTTCTTTTTAATGTTTGTTTGTTTGTTTGTTTGTTTGTTTTTGCAGTGCCAGGGGACATTCTACCTCCAAGCTACACCCTCAGCCCTATTTTTCATTATTTTGAAACAGGGTCTCACTAAGTTGGGGCGAGCCTTACTAAGCAGCTGAGACTGGCCATGAACCTGCGATCCTCCTGTCTCAGCCTCCCAAGTACTGGGATTGCAAGTGTGCCAGCACGCCCGGCTCGTTGGTGGTTCCTATTTAAGATGACGAAGAAGTTCTGGAAAGGGAGACTCCGATGACATGGCATCGTGAGTATGCTCAATACCTCTGAACCGTGCAATTTAAAAAACGGTTAAAACGGTAAACTTCAGCATGTATAACTTACTACTATTAGGTAGCTGGATAGGAAACAAAACAGAGCAGGGAAAGAGGAAAGAGAAGAAGCTTCTCTGAGGGAAACGCAGGAACTGCCCGGGCCAGCTGTGGCCAGAGACTTAGCCTAGTACTCTGCAGCACTAGGTTTCCCACACGGTACAACCCTGTGCAGCCACACTGAGCTGTGGCACAAAACCCAACATCAATATACATGAAAGGGGGTGGGACTTCTAGGAATTTTAAAATCGCACCACGTGGGAGAGACCCTCTGTCCTTTACCCCACTCCCAGCCCCTACTGAGGAATTTATTCAATAAAGCTTTTTATGGCTACCCTATCGGCATCCTCCAGATGAAATCTTTCTTTCAGGGGACAAAAACCAAAGAAAAACCCATGGCCCTAGAACACTACAATAAAAAGAATCACTTAAAAAGTGCAGCACATATTTTCAGGATCTGTAACATGAGTATTAGCCTTACGGTATTAATATAAAAGATAGACTACTCATCCTAAGGTCCTAAGAACACTGAAGGAGTCGACGTCAATTCTTAATCAGGCCTTAGTTTAAAATACACACCTAAATATGGGTCCACATCTGGGAATTTTAAAAGGAATATTATTTCATTTTCTTGATAGAAGTAAAAATTTTTAGCTTCTTGAATTAAGAGAGGTAAAAAAAAAAAGAACCTCAGGAGATATGTTTATGTGTGGCCAATGCATGACCCTTTTGAAAGGAGGCCCTTGTGATTACCTAATACAAGCAAGTGCAATAGTATGCCTGTGCAGGGGTTTCCTTGTCCTGGTAGACCATAATTTAAACCATTGAAATAATTTACAGATCAAAACAAAAATTAAAAGTCCATTATTTGTGATACTTACAATAAAGTACAATATTTTAAATCTCCAGTCTAAACACATCAAGCAAAACCCTTATTGCATGGCAAAGATACAATGAAAGTGAATTTAATAAATTAACGTCTTCCCAGAATGACTTGAGATGACAGATTCCAATTAGGTAATTTAATTATCTACTAAGCCGGTAATTACTATATATCAAGTATCATTCAAAGAACAACAAATTTCAAAGCACTAGAATCTAATTTTCAGAGATCTAAAATCAAGACCAGACTAATAGTAAAACTGGCAAAGACTCATCTAGCCCTTTCAATATGTCAGCATTGCTCTACACTTTTTAGACACACTACTTTATCCTACAGCAGTCTTCTAAGTGTTTGCATCATTCCCATTTTGCGAATGAGGAAACTGACACATAAAGAAGCCTAGCACTCTAAGTCCATAGGCTACTAGTACATGACAGGAGCTGGGATTGAAAATCTCAAAGTCTGGTTTTAAATCCATCATAGTTTTCTTCACAGTGCCTTACTGTCCACGGGTGACAATGAGGAGTGGACTACAAAAAGCACAGGAACCAGTTTGAGTCAGACACGATAGAAAGCTCCGAGGAAATCGCCTTAGTACAACACAGGACAAGAGATGATGCATAAGAGGTTAAAATCTATCCAGTACACTCACTGCCTAAGAAGGCAATAAATTGTTTAGTTAAAATTTTAAATTTTTATCTAAAAGCCAATGGTTTTCATTTGTAAACAGAAGGAATTAGCTGAGCGATTTTATTCACCATTTCTCTCATTCTTCCCTCCCACTTCCAGTGCTGGGGATGGAACCCAGAGCTCAAGCATGCCAGGCAAACACTCCACCGCCGAGTTGCATACATCCCCAGCCCTTTACATTTTCTGCTTGGAGACAGGTTTCCTTAAGTTGTCCCGGCCGGCCTTGAACTTGCTGCCCACCCGCCTCAGCTTCCCAAAATGCTGAGATTACAAGTGTGGTCCACAGTGTCAGCTGCCACTTATCTTGAAGGAAAGGGGTGGGGGGAGGATATGACAAACTAAGCCTTCCAGATGTTTTAATTCCAAGAAATATACAGACTTACTAAAAGATACTAGAAAGTTAAATCATTAGGATCGTTGAATAAACTCAAAGAATTATGTGTGACTATTGCAAAAAGTCTAGAATTTGATCACTGATAGTTATTTTTTAAAAACAAGACAACCACAAGTTTTGAAGTCAGACGGCATACACAGACCTGAATTTAAATGTTGGCTGTCATTTAGTAGCTGAATTTTCAGTTACTCAGTTTCATAAAACTGAACCATGGGTTTTTCTCTGTAAATTGGGGATAATAATTTCTAATCCCAAGGCTGTTGTGTGAACTAAGGAGAAAATATATGTCAAGTGTTAGACATGGTCCCCGGGATGGTAAGAGATGGTCCACAGGGCGCAACTATTATGATTCCCTGCCTGCTTCTACTTTGTACTCCAAATATTGGAAGAAGCCAAGCTTGCCAACCAGCAAATCATTGGTAAGCTTCTCAGAATTATATGAAGTACAATATACTCTATTCAAAAATGGAGCATACTGCCGGGCATGGTGGCTCATACTTGTAATCCCAGGATTTGGTTGGCCGAGACAGGAGAGTCGCGGTTCCCAGACAGCCTCACGTACTGAGGCCCTTTGCAATTCAGTGAGACCCTATTTCAAAATAAAGAATAAAAGCCGGGCGCGGTGGCACACACTTGTAATCCCAGCATTCAGGAGGCTGAGACAGGAGGATCACGGTTCTTGGACAGCCTCGGCTACTTAGGCCCTGTGCCAATTAGTGAGATCCTGTTTCAAAAGAAAGAATAAAAAAATAGGGCAGGGGGTGTAGCTCGGGAGTAGACTGTCCCTGGGTTCTACCCCCAGACCCACAAAAGAATAAGTAAATAAATACATGAACACATAAATACATAATAGGGTTGAGAGTGTAGCTCGGAGGTAGACTGCCCCTGAGTTCCATCCCCAGTACTGAGAAAAAAAAAAAAGAAAAAAAAAGGAGCATACTAATAGTACAACTGAAGAACCCCAACACGGAGATGAAGACATCTGCAGACATCTGCTTTTCACCCCATCTACCCAGCATCTATCTATCCTGGTTGGTTCTGTAAGAGCCCATCTTATTCTCTTATCAACACTGAGAATTCTTGTGTTTGGGCGGTTTAAACATTCCTACACCGTTGTTTATCTCGAAGGCTACCTTGGCGAGGCTGTCATCACTGCTGCTGGAAAACCAGACAGCCAAGCGGCCTTCTAGTGCAACGCGACCCACTGCTCCAAGCGCCGCAGCAGGCCCGGCTGCCCCGGGGATGCTCGCACAACAGCCGACCCGGCCGCTGGACCCGAGCCGCCGGCAGGCCCGGAGGAGCACACTGCAGGCCCGGGAGGCCCGATCGCGGGTGTGCAGACCCCCGCACCCCCGGGAGCGGCTCGCTGCTCAGGGGCACTGCGCGGGCTCGGTGGAGTCGGCGCCCCGGTGACAGCCGCGGGCCGCAGGGAGGAAGGAGGATGGCGGCCGGCCGGGGCTCGCCGCCCCGCGCGGAGGGCAGCGCAGCCCGCTCCCCCGCCGGGCCGCGGGGCGGAGGCCGGGCGGGCGCACGGAGGAGGAAGGCAGGGCCTCCGGGGCGCGCGGGTTACCTGGCTCCGCCGCGGCCGGGCTCCACCTGCGCGGCGCAGGTTACCACGGGCGACCCCGCGCGCACCGGAAACGTCATCCGCGCGCGCCGCCCCGCCGGCCCCGCCCCCCAGGGAGCGCCGGGAGCGCGCGTGCGCAGGGGCGGAGGGGCGGCGCGGCGCGGAGGGCCTCTGCGCAGGCGCGGGGCGGAGGGTCTCTGCGCAGGCGCGGGGCGGGAGGGCGGGGCGCGGCCCAGGCTGGCTGGCTGGCTGGGTCAGGTCGCTGGGCGTTCTCTGCTGTCCCCAGGCCGAGACTTCGCGGGCCCTTTGGAAGACAAAAGTTATTGAAATGCGCGCTCCTTGTTTTCTGGGCTCCTCCCTGGCATGTGATTGTTGTTTACCATTCTCGTTCATTCCACTGCAATTGATTAAGGTCCCGCTGTGGGCCAAGAGGGCACTCTTACAGAATCTGGGGGTACAGAGGTGAGTCAGGTGCTGTGCGGCGCCTCTCCTCATGGAGAGAGAGAGAGAGAGAGAGAGAGAGAGAGAGAGTGTGTGTGTGTGTGTGTGTGTGTGTGTGTGTGAGAGAGAGAGAGTTGAACTCAGGAGCATTCTACTTCTGAGGTACACTCCCAACCCTGTTTTATTTTTATCTTGAAACAGGCTCTCCTAAGTTGCAGAAGGGTTTGCCAAGTTACAGAAGCTGGCTACAAACCTGCCATCCTCCGGTCTCAGCCTCCCAAGTACTGGGATTACAAGCGTGCACCACCGCTCCCGGCTCCTCATGGAGATTATATTCTAGTTGAGAAAGTGGATGATTAATGAGTCAAGAAATATTTGTTCTCTATCTCTGCTCTCATAGAAATAAGTTTGTTAAAGGAAAAGAGAAGATTGCTGAGAAACCAAAGGGAAGTGGCTGCCCTTTAAATCTGAGATGTCAAGTGCCTTCTGAAGAGGCTCATTGACTGAAAAGGAGCTAGCTCTGAAGATCTGAGGGACAGCAGTCCAGAGAAGGATGTTGTGTGTCAGTAAGAGGCACGCTGGAGAAGCAGATTAGTAGAACAGAGGATGAGCTCAACAGACAAGGAAGGACCTGGTCATGCGGAGACTCTGTGGGTCGTTTTAAGGCTGTGCATTTTCTTCCCAGTGCAGTAGAAAGCCAGTGAGGAGTGAGTGACAGGCTCTTAGACGACCACCCGCACACTGTTATGGATATGGTGAGCTGCGGGAAGGCAAGAAAGGATGCAGAAAGCGCGCTTTTGCAAAGATTAGGTAAGAAATGATGGAGAGACTTGAGGCAGAAGGATCATATGTTCAAGTCCAGCCTAGCCAACTTAGCATGAAGAATAGTTTGGAGGTAGATGTATCAGATGTGAAGGTGGATTAAATAAGGGAAATGAAGAAAAGAAAGATGTCAAAATGACTCCTAAGTTTTAGATAAGCAAAACAGATATTACATTGAAAACTAGATGTGTTTCTCCTCCTTTCAGTCCCAATTTCTTTGTTTCCTGCCAAGCCCTCTAGGTTTTCACCTTACCTCTTAGACCATCTGCCTTCAATTTTCCTCATGGGGCTCCTTCTTAGAACTCTCGGTCCCCACTCAGCTCTAGTTGACATTTGCCAACTAGCAATCCCAGTGGTGTTAGATCCTTTCACTTTTAAAGAGGCGTGAATATACAGACATTTACATAAAATCTCCCAAAATTTGAACACTAGTCACTAACTCAGATTTTGTTAAACTTTTGTTGTGAACCACAAACAAACAAACAAAAACATCTGCTGGCCAGATGAGGCCTGCAAGCTATAATTTTTCCTCCTAGGTAGATATCGTCCCGGGGCGGCAACTTTATGTGTTTTCCTGTGACTAATACCTGGAAACTGACAACTCTCAAGTTTTAAAACTGAACACAGTGTTATTAGAGAAAAACAGAAGCACAGTCAATAGTATGCAGAAGACATTATAACAACAGAGCCTAAACATCCAGCAACTCTGGAACAATATGAAATGTTCTAACTCATGGATAAAAGCCATTGAAGAGGGTATAGAGGCACAGACCAACAGTACCCATAATCTCTTCAGAAATAATTTCAGAGAATTTTTCAAACATGTAAAGAGACTTAGGCATCCATATACAGGAGATATACAGAACACCGTTAAGATCAAAGAAGGACCACCCTATGCCATGTAATAATAAAAATGACCAACATAAAGGCTAAGAAAAGAATCTTAAAAGCAGTGAAAACAAAGGAACAGGTGACATTCAGGGGCAAAACAAGAAAAATCACTCCAGACTTTTCAACCCAAGTCATGAATGCCAGGAGAGACTGGTATGATGCAATACAGACCCTGGAAGAAAACAACTTCCAACCAAAACTGCCATATCCAGCAAGGTTATTATTCAAAATTGATAGCCGGGCACGGTGGTGCACGCTTGTAATCCCTGTGCTTGGGAGGCAGAGACAGGAGGATTGCGTGAGTTTGAAGCCAGCCTCCCTGGCTGAAGGGACCCTGTTTCCAAATAAAAATATAAAATAGGTCTGGGAGTGTAGCCTGGAGGTAGAAGGGTTTCCAGGAACCTCAGTACCACACAAAAAAATTGATGGAGAAATAAAAGTGTTTCAAGATAAACAGGATCTTAAAAAATCCATGAATACTAAGCCAGCACTAGAGAAAATACTTAAATAAATAAATCATAAAAATAAAAAAAACAAATTTCAGAACCAGAGAAGAGATGAATTGGATAAATGGGAAAACTAATCAAAGAAGAAATAATATTATATCAAACAGAATATAGAACACAAAATGACAGAAGACAAAAATCATATCTCAATAATAACACCGTGTCAAAGGAGTTAACTCACCAATTAAAAGACATAGACTGGTAATGTGGATTAAAAAACATAATCCAAAAATATGCTGCTTGCAAGAAACTCACCTTACAGCCAAAGATATTTATGGCTAAAAGTGAAAGAATAGAAAAAATATTTCATGCCAATGGAGACCAAAAACAAGCAAGGGTAGCAATGCTGATATCCAATAAAACAGACTTTAAGCTAAAACACATCAGATGAGACAAAGCAGGACACTTCCCATTGCTAAACGGAACAATTCAGCAAGAAGATATAATGATAGTAAAAGTTTATACCTCAAATGTGGGTGCACATTTCTAAAACAAACCCTTCAGACCATCAGATCTCAAATAGACCCAAATACAATAATATTGAAAGACTTCAACACTTATGCCACTAGATTGATCTTCGGGGCATAAGATGAGTAGACTCTTCAGAACTAAAGAAAACTATCAACCAAATGGACCTAATAGATATATGCAGAATATTTCAATGAGGAACAGCAGAGTACACATTCTTCTTAGCTGCCCATGGAACATTCTCCAAAATAGATCACACCCTGAGCCACAAAGCAAGCACCAGCAAATCCAGAGCTGGGCATGGTGGGACACACTTGTCATCCCAGCATTTAGGAGGCTGAGACAGGAGGATCGCAGTTTGCAGACAGCCTCAGCTACTTAGTGAGGCCCTTGCAACTCAGTGAGACCCTGTTTCAAAATAAAGAATAAAAAACAGGGCTGGGGTTGTAGCTTGGACATAAAATACCCCTGAGTTTCATCCCCAGTACTGCAATAAATAAATAATAAAAAGATACAATATAATTCCCTGCACCTTTTCAAATCACAATGGAATGAAAGTAAAAATCAACAACAGGAAGACCAAAAGAAACTAATTAAATACATGGAGATTGAATTATACACTAATGATAAGATCCGAAATAAGGGGAGAAATGAAAAAATTTCTAGAATTAAATGAAAATAGAGACACAACATACCAAAATCTATGGGACACTTTAAAGGCTGTGTTAAGAGGAAAGTTTATAGCATTGAGTGCTCACATAAGAAGAACAGAGAGTCATCAAGTAAGCAACCTAATGACATATCTCAAAGACCTAGAAAAACAGCAACAGTCTAATCCTAATTTCAGCAGAAGGCAGGAAATAATTAAAATCAGAGCAGAAATAAATGAAATAAAGAATAAAAAACTACAAAGGATCAACAAAACAAAAAGCTGTTTTTTTGCAAAGATTAATAAGATTGACAAACCCCTGGCCAACCTAACCAAAAGAAAGAGAGAATCAACTCAAATAATTAAAATCAGAAATGGAAAAGGAGACATCAACACAGACAGTGGGGAAACTCAAAGGATTATCAGAAACTATTTTGAAAATTTATACTCCAGTAGACTGGAAAACATAAATAAATCAATAGATTTCTAAGCACATAGAACCAGCCTAAACTGAACCAAGAGGATATAGCAAGCCTAAACCAACCAATAGCAAGCAAAGAAATTGAAACAGCAATCAAAATCTGCCATCAAAGAAAAGCCCAGGCCCAGATGGATATTGCAGGATTTTAAATATTTTCAAGATTTGGGGAGAAAAATGCCTATTGAGGAATATGGGTGTCACATTCACTGAGATGACTGGTTCGCAGTCCTGAGCTACGAGTCATCCCAGGGACTTGGGCAATAGAGTTGGAGGAATTACTGTAGGTTTTATATGTAGGCCTATGCCAGATGAGGCTCTGTATTATTGCTAAGTGTGGCTTATGCCAGAAATAAACAGGAAAAAGAATCTGACTAGAAGAGACAGAGTCATTGCCAAGGGTACTAAGACTGAGCATTATGTTCTTTTTACTAAAAAATAGAAAATAGTCAGGCCTTACGGCATGCACTTGTAATCCCAGCTTTGGGAGGCTGAGACAGGAGGATCACAGTTTGAGGACAGCCTCAGATACTTAGTGATGCCCTTTGCAACTGAGTGAGACCCTGTTTCAAAATAAAGAATAAAAAATTGGGCTGAGGGTGTAGTCAAAGGTAGAATGCCCCTAGGTTCCATCCCCAGTACCGCAAAACAAAAAAGGTAGAAAATAGAAGGCACGAGGGGAATTCAAGGTGTTGTTGCCAAAGAGAATTAAATATTGATTCCTAGAAATACAGAATATGGTGCTGGTAATGAAAAAGACATGTGCTGGGGAAACAGGCATCGATGGTTCTCAAAAGATTCCAGTTAAAGTAAATATGTGTTTCGGTCACATGTGGCAGAGAGCCGCTGACTTCCAGAAGAGAGAATCGACTCCCTTGACCCTATCTCTGGTTTCTCTTTTCTTTTGAAATACTAGTGGGCTTTGTGGAGCACACTCACTGGGAATAGAGTTGTGCAAAACTGAACATTAATGTATTTCTGCTAAATGTGTGCCGTATACTCATTTTTATTCTTTCAGCAACATTGATTGGGTGTCGCCATGTATTGAGCACATTTCTGGGCTCTGGGGGAACAAAAATAGAAAAGTAGGTCCTGTCATCAAAGAACTTCCAGTCTACTGTGGAGATGAAAGGGGTTTGTTATATTAGAGGTCAGAGCTCAGAACTTGTGTCCTAAGTGGGAACCACATTTAAAAATATGACAGTCCAAGAAGTGAGGATAATATTGAGAAGCTGAAGTGGATGTTGAGAAGTCAAGACGGCCAAGAACAAGGCTTGTGGAAGAGGGGAAGGGAGGTGGCCTGCCTGCGGTACCTGTGGGATAGGCTCTCTGGTGGGCAGGGATGCTGCAGTGGATCTGCTAGCCGGAAGTTCACAAAGGGCAGCCAGTCTCAACACCTGGCAGTCACTCCCTGTGTGAAGAAGCTTGCTACGTACTTACTAATTTATTAAAAAAATAAGTGAATAAAAGATAAGACTCCTATGTGACTTTTAATTCCATGGCAGGGTGTGTGTGTGTGTGTGTACGTCATACTATGACTTGAACCTAAGGATGTCCTACCACTGAACTAAACTACGATCCCTTCTTATTTTTTAGTTTGAAATAGGGTCTCGCTGAGTTACTCCGCGCTAGCCTGGAACCTGCAATCCTCCCGTCTCAGACTCCCAAGTGCTGAGATGACAGGTGTGAACCACGGTGCCTTGTTTTGCTCTTTTCTTTCTTCTTAGATCTCTGAGCCTCTATCCATGTGACAGGCAAAGATGGTCACTTCAGAATACTCCAGTTCCTATCTCCTCTACGAGATACCAGATCTCTCTGCTCCAATTCCAGGTCACAGAGAGAAGGAATATAATTAAGGCCACTGTCGGTCAGTGTGTGCCTAATTCACTCAGCTAAGGTCAGGAAGCAGGTCACGTGACAGAATTTTGTCTGCTGAGTACCCTTCCTTGGGAGGGGATAGGGGAAGAGGTGATTTCCATGTGTAATATTTTTATTGCCAGTATTATGAAAGTATCCGTTCAGTAGATGAAGCCAATTCCCATGCAATCATGTGAGATTTAGGGTTGTTGGTGGGATTCCAGACGGCAGTATGACGATGTTAACTTACAGAGAGGACAGAGATAAATCTTGACAGTTCAACAGCATGGCTCCCTCTTACACTTCCCTGTGCCTAGATGACATTAATTAAAATCTGAGGATTTTAATGAGGTCCTCCAGTTCAGTGCCTACAGACTCCAATGTCAGAGCCGTGGCACTTGGTAAGAAGGACTATAATAAAATAGTTTCAGTAAGGTTTCTTAAGTTATTAAAACCTAACTTGAGAGAAACACACCTTTTTATTCTCAAGTACTGAAAGGGTATAATCAGTCAAGGAGAGCGGTAACTTCTTCCTCTTTCTGTATTTCCCTTTAAGCTTTGCAGAGACAGAAGCCCTATGACTAAGTGGCCTGAGGAGCAGCATGTATGTCCTCAGCCTCCTGCCTATCAGTGACAAGGTTACCACTGAGAACCGTCTGCTTTTCCATGTCGATACAGTTTAAAAAATCACATCGCTCATTATTGCTAAGTCAGTTTTAGGGAACAGGAGCCTCACCGTGAAGCCACAACATAGAGGCTCTTGAGATGTTTATTTTTTGTTTTTGAGGTGCTGGGGATTAAACCCAGGGGCTTTCTACTTCCAAGCTATACCCCTGGATCTTTTTTTTTTTTTTTTTTCATTTTGAATCAGTCTCACTAAATGTTGCGGCTGGCCTCAAACCTGTGATCCTCCTGTCTCGGGATCCCAAGTCCGGAATTACAGGCATGCACACATGCACTCAGCTAGGAAATTTATTTTAACACAGAAAAAACAACAACATATTCCTCCATAATATCTCCTGTGTTCCATCAGCGTTTGTCCAGAAAACCTGTTAGCATAGTTCTGCATTTCCTTCTGGATGAATTAAACAAGAGCAAGGTTACTAAAGTACTTCATTGATCAAAATACACCCACCTAAGGCCTTAGCGCAAGACGGATAATGACTGTGATGTTCTTTATGGAAGGGTCATGTAAAATATCTCCAAAGATAATACACATGGAAGCAGAATATCAAAGTTGTCCCACACTAACAATAAATGGATAAGGCTGGGATTATAGAATCAACTTTTTTTTTGGCAATACTGGGGATGGAACCCAGGGGCATTCTACCTCTGAGCTACACCCCCAGCCCTATTTTTTATTCTTTATATGTGAAACAGGGTCTCACTAAATTGCAAAGGGCCTCACTGAGTAGCTGAGGCTGTCCATGAACCATGATCCTCCTGTCTCAGCCTCCCGAATGCTGGGATGACAAGCGTGCCCACCGCGCCCGGCTTTAGAACCAACATTTGATATAATAGTTATGAAAGTTACTCTACTGCCGTGGGAGCAGATAAGAAGCAGTCTTCTTCCTCCAGCCAAGAAGTCTTATGGCGTGCATTCTCACTCCCTAGTGTGGGGTGGCTTCTGCGTTGGCAGGCTGAAGAATAAAGCATGTGAAATCTACCCCTTTTATCCAAGAATGGCAGATGGAGGAGGGGGGGGGAAGGCTGGCCCAGGCAGGGAGAAGAGAGGCTCTCACCCTGCAGAAGGGCGGTCCCTGGTGGACAGCCAGATTCCCCTGGGGAGGCGAGGGCGAAGGAGCCTTCCAGGAACAGCGGCATAAGCAAACATCCCATAGCAGAGGAGGCAAGGGACATCGAAGAGCTTCCAGAAGAAAGTAGGAGCAGAGTGGGAAAGAAGTTCTGATGCTAGGAAGAAGCGAGGCCTTATGGGATCTTGTAACCTGTGCTAAAGACCTTTAGCTGGGCGTGGTGGCGCACGCTTGTCATCCCAGCATTCGGGAGGCTGAGACAGGAGGATCACGGTTGCAACTCAGTGAGACCCAGTTTCAAAATAAAAAGTAAAAAATCAGGCTGGGGGTGTAGCTAGGAGGTAGAATCCCCTGGGTTCCATCCCCAGTACCCCCGCCCCCCCCACACACAAAGATGCTGGTCTTTGTCTTGAGAACGAGTTTTAAGCCAGGGAATGAGGCATTTCCTGCTTATGTTATCAAGAACAACCTAAGACACCAGTTCTATAGGTGCGTAGCGTGGCCGATGCAGTTACTGCCCACCCATCTCCCCCTGGGGCTGCCCAGAGGTCATCTGCAGATCGCCACACTACATACCCACATACTTGCACACCTCTGTTCGGGGGCCTGTGGCTGCTGCATCTGTGTGACCTCTGTGCAGGGGTGTAACCCTTAGAAGTGAGACTAACCAACAGGGCCAGGAGACAGCTGCACACCCCGGCACTCTTGCTTCTCACGACGTAATTCTGAGCCACTTGGCTTCACAAAGTCTCCCTCCGGCCCCCCCGGCAGGCAGAGCCTCATTACCCAGGGAGGTGACCTGCTTGTGACTTCTCTTCTTGGCCTGCCTCCCTCACATCAGAGCCCTAACTCTTTCTTGGGGCTTCCTGCCATCAGCTTCCACATTAATTATTCCCACCTAAATTTCTTTCTCAGGCTCTGTTTTGGGGGAACCGAAACTAAGACAGCCTTAGTTTATCGAGTCTACTGTCTCTCTT
The DNA here is from genome assembly GCF_963383645.1 of Muscardinus avellanarius. Taxonomy (NCBI): domain Eukaryota; kingdom Metazoa; phylum Chordata; class Mammalia; order Rodentia; family Gliridae; genus Muscardinus; species Muscardinus avellanarius. The sequence goes on from NC_137799.1 coordinate 96,873,471, forward strand.
TATAGAGGCTGGAGAATTCCCCAAAATATCCCTTATTATCAGACAATTTTTTTTGTGGTACTGGGGGTGGAACCCAGGGGCTTTTCTACCTCTGGGCTATACTCCCAGACCTATTTTATACTTTATTTGGAAACAGGGTCTCACTAAGTTGCTGAGAACCTCGCTAAGTAGCTGAGACTGGCTTCAAACCTGTATGATCCTCCAGTCTCATTCTCCCAAGGACTGGATTACAAGTGTGTGCCACCACACCTGGCTCAGATTAATTTTTTTTTTCCAGTACTGGGGTTGGAACTCATTCTACCTCTAAGCTACACCCCCACTCCTATTTTTTAGTCTTTATTTTGAAACAGGTCTCACTGAGTTGCAAAGGGCCTCACTAAGTAGCTGAGGCTGGCTTCGAACCGTGATCCTCTGCCTCAGCCTCCGGAATGCTGGGATTACAAGCATGCGCCACCACGCCCGGCTCATTATCAGATTAATTTAATGGGTATGTGGCCCTGGACCCATAGGCACAAGGAGCTGCTTATGATAACTTTTGGGTCCATTACTTTGGACAAAAATGATAATTCCAAAGAGGGTAACAGGGATAAATGACAGATAAAGATGACAGTTTCTGTACGTGGGTGGCCCTCTACACGGATATGATAAGAGATAGCACTGTGTCCTAATCCATTGCTCTTCCAGGGTAATAAATGTCTCTGTCAGGGAAAATAATGTCATGCCATTAAGAATCAGTAATACTCACTTTGGGATGGCCTTGTCCTATTTAATTCTAGTTCTATCTTTATTGAACACGAGCGCCATTCAGTGTTCGGATGATTTATCAAGATATGAAGTAAAGCTTGCCAAATCTCTGCCTAGAGTCATAAATAATTTCCACATCTTTCATTTCCCATATTCAGTTTAAAAGGCCGTGATAGTGGCAGACTCGCCATGGTTGGACTTGAGGCCCCACTTGTATTTTGAGCGTGAACTCAAATCTTTAAAAGCAGCACACATCTCATGGCTCGCAACAGCAGTCCAGTAAGTAACACAACACGGACCCTAGCGGAATCTTTCATGAGGTTTGAAAGTCTGCCTTGCTTTCCCAGCTACTGAGGGTGGCTTTTGCTGTCCTAGGTAAAGCAAGAGAGGCGGGCTCGAGCCGTGCTTGCTGTCATTTGGATGCTATGCGTCCCCTCCGAAACTAATGCTGAAATTTGCTCCCCAATGGAAGAACGCTGGGAGGTCGTGGGCTCTTGCAGACGTGTGTAGGGCTCCGTTCTGCTCTTCCACCAGGGCACGGCGCAACAGGAGACCCGCAATAACCGGATACTCTAGTGTCTCCTCTCGGGCTTCCTAGCCTCCAGAACTGTGAGCCAAGGGACCCTCTCTCCTTTATCAATTACCCAGTCTGTGGTATTTTGTTATGCCAACGGAAAAAGAAAAGAAAAAAAGGACTAAGACACATAGTACATTCCAGAAAGAACTAGTGATGAGATGCCTTCACAGTTGATCAAAGACATGTCGACTATTCTAGTCCTGGATTTCAGCTGATTTCTAAGCCCCTTGCTTTAATTAAAACCACACGTGTGAGCCAGGAGTGGTGGTGCACTCGTGCAGTCCCCGCGCTTGGGAGGCTGAGACAGGAGGAGCGCACGGGTTCGAAGCCAGCCTCAGCTACTTATTGAGGGGCTCTCAGGAACTTAGTGGGACCTTGTTTCCAAATAGAGTATAAAATAGGTCTGGGAGTACAGCCCGGAGGTAGAAAAGCCCCTAGGTTCTACCCAATAGTACCACCAAACAAACAAACAAACAAACAAACAAACGACATGTGTGCAATTCAGTCTGTGTATGAAAACACAGAACTCTAGACTGTCCCGACATATCGCCACTATTTATGTGCCTAAGTATTAGGGTTCTTGAGAGGTGATTTTTTGCACTGTCAGGATGTAGGGCAGGGCAAGGCTTGGGGAGCACTCAGAAGAAGAGGGAAAATGTCATCTCAACTACCTCAAAATGCCTTTTTTTTTTTGTACTGAGGATTGAACCCAGGGGTATTCTACCTCTGAGCTACACCCCCGGCCCTTTTTATTTTTGTCTGAAACAGTGTTTTGCTAAGTTTCTAAAGGGGGCCTGCTAAATTACTGAGGTTGGTCTTGAACCTGTGATCCTTCTGTCTCAGCCTTCCGAGTATTGGTATTATAGGCATGTGCCACCATACCTGGTTTATTCCAACATTTCTAATAAATTCCCAGGTGATGTTGATATTTTGGGCCTGTGGAACCATACATTGAATTGTACTGTAATAGAATACATGCAAATAATTATGGGTATATGAATAGCAAGTTTCATGCAAACAAAAATGAAATTCTTAATTTTTAAAAAAAAAACATGAGTAAAAGAAATGAAATGTATTTATACTGTGTCACTCAGCTCTGCATGACTATACGTATGGTCATGATGCAAACATTTCCTTATTGATTTCACTAAGTATACTAATCAAACTAGAACCGGGGAATGAAAGCAGTTAAAAGAACTAACTCAAGCCGGGCGTGGTGGCGCACACTTGTAATCCCAGTGCTTGGCTGAGACAGGAGGATCACGCAGGTCCAAAGCCAGCCTCAGCTACTTAGTGAGGCTCTCAGCAAACTTAGTGAGACCCTGTTTCCAAATAAAGTATTAGAAAAAGAACTATAGCTCAGAGGTAGAAAACCTCAAAGTTCAATTCCCAGGACCAAATTTTTTTGGTAAATAATGAAATAATAGCATAAAAACTATTTTTAAGGACGTGAAAGTAACTGCAGGGCTGGTTGCCTCTCCTCACTATTGGGCTCTCACTAGGGGGCGGATCAAAAGAGAAGGACAGGCTGACTTTTATTGTCAGCCTTTCAGTGTTATGTGATATTAATAAGATGTAAATTATTCCTTCAAATAAAATTAATCAGACTTGAAAATATAGGTATTCTAATAAGAGTTCTTTTAGTACAGCTGAGCCTTGTTTAGCTCAGTGAAGAGTGGCCACAGGAGGTTTTCAAGATGATCAAATCAACTAAAGATGGAGAACAGCCCTTTAGCTAATTAATCAATTGATCTAACTGTTGGAATTGTAATTATCATAGAGCTCCAAGAGCAGGGTTGCCAGGTTTAAAAAATAAAAATAAAACGTATATGCGCCCTGCAGTACTTGAGACACACTATAGAAAAAAAGTGTTTCTAAAATTCAGATTTAACTTGGCATCCTATGTTTTCCAATCCTACCCAAGAAATACGAGGACTCACAGGAATTGCCAGAATGGGACACAAGGGAGGTGGGAGCCGCGAGCTTCGTTTACTCATGCCAGGTGAAGCGGGCCCAGCAGCGATCTCACGGTGTCTTTAGAGGAGACCCTGGTGTCTTGGTCCATGGTTTTCTTCGTCCATTTCAGCCCTCTAAGCTGCCAGGAACAGTTGTAGCTAATGCATTCCTAACAGAAAATGATCGAGCCGCAACCCCAAAAGATGAATTTTGGCCCCAGAAAGATAATAAACAAGGTCGTATGTCCGTGGTTTTGTGTTTATTTTTCTGTTACAAACCTTGCACTGGAGCCTCCTTTTCTGTAAATGGCAAATAAAAGTTTCATATTAACATGGAAAATTTTAAACATAGGCAAAAGTAGATAGAATGGTTTAGTGGACCTCCACGTATCTATCACCCAGCTTCAAAAACAACCGCCTCGTGGTCATTCTTGTTTCAGCTCTAGTCCTACACCTTAGCTCTCCTGAGTTATTTCAAAACCAATACCAGACACCATCTAATTTCATTTCTAGATATTTCAGTCCATATTTCTAACATTCAAGGTCTCCCTCTTTTAAACATAACTACAATACCTCATCATACACACACACTCCAAAATCAACTATGATTCTCCCCAAAAGGCATTTTAAGTAAAATTTACTACATAAAACACAAATGATCTCACAGGATTTCGGCCAACACAAACCTTCCTGGTATTAATTAAATACGGTGGTCGAATTTAAAGACCCCTCTGGTACTATTTCAAAAGAACGAATTCAAATGCTCCACTAGAGTATGAAAATAGTTTGCCATTTTCCAAATGAACCTTATTGCCATTTTGTTCATTCATTCATGGATTTATTGATTATGTATCTTGCTAAGAACAAGTTATAAAGAACAATAAGATGTGCTCTGGGCCCTGAAGTCATTACGGATCAAGTTTCCATCTCAGTGTGTGGAATTCAAAGCAGAAGGAATTAGCCACAAAGGAGAGTTGAGGCTGAACTACAAAGTGGAAAGAATGCTAACGGGCCTGCGTCTGTTCTCGGATGGGCCGCCAAAGTCCAGGCACTGAAAGAATCAGCGCGAACAAAGTCATAAGGAAGACAAAATATCCTGAAGCATTTACTCTTTGAGAGCAAAGCCAGACCTTCTGCATCTTAGCGACTCTCCTGACCTGGCCTGTGCCGCCACTGAACACAGTTCTGGGTAGCAGAGTAGCTATTTGATTAGCTCCTGTCGAGAAAATGAACGTAAGATTCCCATTTTTCTCTGAGTGACTATTAACTGGCGTTCTCAGCCAGTCCTAAGACTTCTACGCTACACGGCCTTTTCTTCATTTATAAAGAGTATGCCACAAAACCCCTCTAATTCCCGGCAGAAAGAAGGGGTGTCGAATTGTTTCCCACTGAGGGATGTGCTGAACACTTGGGTCGTGGGAGATACTGCTTTCCTTACGCGCTGGTGTCTTTCATGCACCTAAACAGATAATTAGTGAATGATTGCTGGTCGCCTCTATTTCTTTAAAAGGTGTTCAAATCATCTATGTTTCTGCAGTTTTTCTTTTTTTTTTTTTTTTTTTTTTGACCTGCCTGTTGGCTGTCTACTGAGATGGGAAATTTACTTCACTGACCCATTTCTCCAAAAATAAATGTCAGAGTGAGGCTTTGAGAGCCACATGATTGAAACTGATTACTACTGAAAGGATTTTTCTGGTGTACCTGCATGCGTGCGTGCGTGTGCGGGCGTGCGGGCGTGTGTGTGTGTGTGTGTGTGTGTGTGTGTGTGTGTGTTGAATTAGAGGGGGGTGAGTGAGCTGTTAAATTAAAATTTAAGTAGCTTTCTGTAATAGTGACATGGACTGTACTGTACCCAGTAAGAGTCAATCCTTCCCATCCCATAGGATAGGTGGTCTGCATATTTCCCAGCTGGCCAGCAGTGCAGTAAATGTCTGTGCAGTTATTTTCCGTATCATTGTGTTTATTTATAGAGGCCAGAATAGACCCTTTTAAAGGCTTAACTCAGTGTGGCTGTCGCAGACAGCCAGTTTATACCAAGTCCTACTTAGCAAGACTTGAAAGCAAGCAGTAAACGTTGTAAACAATCGCATGTGATTATCCTCTGCTGAATAACGCGCATCTGGGACGACAAACACAACTTATTAAACAGACAACAAATAGCTGAGGTAAATATCAAATGCGTTGGTTAACTCCACAGAACACAGAGCTGGATCTTGTCAAAGCCTTATTAACACAGCACAGCTGGATTAAAAGAAAAAGGGCCATTTAGACTTAAAAGCAAGGGCTCTCTGAGTCAGAAAGTCTGGATTCTGTCCCTGTCTCCATCACTAATTCACTAAGTGACATTGGTTATTACTTTGATTTTTGCTTGCATTTTCCCATCAATAGGGAATTTCAGAGCTGCTCTTGAGACCATGGGAGAATGGTTGCCAGATGACTTCTCAGGGTGGAAATGAAAGAAAACCACTGTCGGGTCACCTCCCCTCTTATCTGGCAGTCTCTTTGCCCTTGATGTCCCCTGGAAATTGAGTTAATGTGGGGGAAAATGGGGACGGAGATGACAGTTGGAAGTCAGGCTGCCATTGTGACCACGGAGGCTTCAGCAGCCCCACTGCAGTAGGAGATGGTGCTGCTGAGCAGTTCTGCTCCTGTGAGCACACCAGGAGGCAGAAAGGCTGTCCTCAAGCAGACCTTTGTCCTACGCTCCAGCATGGACGCATGGGGAACCCATGTGGTCATCTCTAAGTTTTCTTGGTGGAACTGATCTTCATAGCAAAGCATTAGCCAGGCGTGGTGGCATGCACCTATAATCCCAATAGGTGGGAGGCTAAGACAGGTTCGTTACCAGCCTCAGCAACTTAGTGAGGCTTTCAGCAATTCAGCGAGACCCTGTTTCCAAATAAAAAGTAAACTAGGGCTGGGGGTTGTAGCCTGGAGGTAGAATGCGCCTGGCTTCCATCCCCAGTGCCCTCCTCCCCAACACACACGCATAAAGGCAAAAAACAAAGCACTAGCAATGAATTCTTAGACCTTATATTTCCTACCTGCTGGAGTTTGCTAGCATGTGCTAGAAGCCTGGCCCCCCAATGTAACAACATTGAAAGGCAGTGGGACCTTTAAGAAAAAGGGCCTGCCTAGCGGAAGATGATTGGGCCACGGCCATCCACCTTCCTGAAGGGATTGGTGCTGGCCTCACCTAGTAGGAAGGGTCTCACAGGAGTGGCTTGGTTTCCGAGAGGCGGCTGATATAATGGAGTGAGGCTGGCTCCTCCCTGCTCCCCTGCTTCCTTTCTGGCCAGTGACCTCCCTCTTCTGCGTGCACCCCCTTACCCACCATGTTTGATGCGCCCAGGGAGCATTTGCAGGATCTCGCACCAGGCTGCTTATATTCTCCAGCCACCAGAACTCTGAGCCTAATAAACCTCTTTTCTTTATAAAGCACCCAGCCTCGAGTATTTTTTATAGAAACAGAAAGCAGACTAAGACACTACCCTTGTTATTTTTCTGTTGTCTCGTTTCCTGAAATATCACCTACCTGACACATCAGGGTTCCCACTGATCTCAAAATTAGAAATCTGGGCCACACAGAATAATCACCAGATTTTTTTTTTTTTTTTTTTTGTGGTACTGGGGTTCCTGGAAGCCCTTCTACCTCTGGGCTACACTCCCAGACCTATTTTTATATTTTTATTTGGAAACAGGGTCTCTTAAGCCAGCGTGGCTGGCTTCGAACCAGCGCGATCCTCCCGTCTCTGCCTCCCGAGCGCGGGGATTACAAGCGTGCGCCACCACGCCCGGCTCTCCAGAGATTTTACAAGTCCTGATGCCCTGGCTGCATTCCTGGAGTGACCAAAGCATCAACATTTTGTTAAGTCTTTTGGGTGACTCCCAAGGGCAGCCAAGGTGGACAAGCGTTAAATTAAGGGACCAAATTACTAATTATGACTTAAAGCAGCAATGCTTTTCTGTTCCTTTTTTTTTTTTTTTCCTGGTGGTTTTGGGAATGGAACTCAGTTTATTCTACCTCTAAACTAAACTCCCCTGTCCTGTTTTATAGAGGCTGAGACGGGAGAATCACAGGTTTGAGGTCATCCTCAGCAACTTAGCGAGACCGTTTCAAAATTACAAATGAAAGGGCTGGGGGTGTCGGTCAGAGATAGAATGCCCCTGTGTTCCATCCTCAAAAACCAACACACACACACACACACACACACACACACACACACTGTCCAAATATATCACAGATGCACAGCTCCCTCTGTAAACAGTGGGTCTTTGAGCATAAATCTGAATGCTTATTGCCGTCCTCGCACTCCTTCAAGGCTTCCCATCATCCTCAGAATGAAACCCATGGTCCTGCCATGGCCAGGCAGCCTGCCTCTTCCCTGGCTCACTGCCCTTCACTCGGTGGTCTCGTCTTTGCTCATGGCTGTGCCGAGCCGACCCCATTCCCGCCTCTGCTCCCTCTGCCTGGAACTTCTCCTTCCCACCAAACAGCATCCTGGACGATACTGACGCAGATAACAAAGCCCTTTTACTTTACCCCTTCCCCTGCGGTCTTCCATTCATAGCTCCTGCCACCACCAGAAACAATACTGCTCGATATTGTCCACTTTTCCCCTGACGACTGTGAGTTTCTTGACGGGGAGGGCTTTGTTTTGTCTCCCTGTAAAGCGACACACAGAACAGTGCCTGACACCTCATAGACACTCAATATGCCGTGAATGAAAGTAGGAACGAATATGCCCCCGTCCTCAAATAGATCACAATTTGGAGCCCCTTAAGGCTTGGTAGGTCAACCAAAATTTTCAAATAAAGCCACACGGGAATATATTTTTACCAGAATTTATTTGACTTCCTTTCATAGGCTCTTGCGTTTCTCTAGATCTCACCAGCCCGTGAATAACTGGGCTACGCAAAACATCAATAAAAATGTCTTTTTACTGGAAAAAGATGAATGTTCCAAATCAGGGCTGTCAGATTTAGTGAATAAAAAAATAGGTGTCTAGTTCAATTTAAATTTCAGATAAGCAGTTTTTAGAATCAGTATGTCTCCTGCAATATCTGATACATATACTAAAAATTATCCACTACTTATCTAAAATTCACATTGAAATGGGTACCTTCTCTATATTTTAGCTGACAAACTCAAAGAAAAATGTGATAAAATGTGTTTTTTACTTTTTGTTTTGGTAAGCGGGGATTAAATAACAGGGGTAACGGGGGCATTCTACCTCCGGGCTGTGCCCTCAGTCCTTCTTATGTTTTTGTTTTGAACCACTATATCATTAGACTGTTTAGAGTCTCACTACATTGCTGAGGTTGTCCTTGAACCTGCCATCCTCCTGTCTCAGCCTCTCAAGTACTGGGACTACAGGTGTGTGCCACCATGTCTGGCTTGGAATGTGTTTTGATACAGGAGAAAATATGGAGTCAGATAATGGGATCTGAATCTCAGCTTAGCTGCTTTTTGGTTATGCAAAACAAAAAACTTTGGGAAATAGACTTTGTCAAGCTTTAGTCTTTCAGGCTCTAAAATAAGGACAATAAAACCTATTTGTATTATTAACGTGAAGATTAAATCTTTTAAAACTATCTAAATCAAGCCGGGCGTGGTGGTGCACTCTTGTAATCCCCGCACTTGGGAGGCTGAGACAGAGCTCATTTATTAATATTCAGGGTTGATATGGTGGAGTCCTCAGGGTTACAAGCCCAGCAGTGGATACGTTCATTGTAATGGATTTACCTGGGTGTTACTGGTAGACTGATAGGTTGTGGATGGAGGGGTGGGTCCCTGGAGGCGTGGCCTCGGGGATTGTATAAGTGGCTCCTCCTACTCTGGAGCACTCTCTGGCTTCCAGCCATGATGTGAGGAGCTCAGCCCATGCTCGCTCGCCCCTGCCTCCTGCCGCCACGCCCTGTGATCCATGGCCCCCGGCCTCATATGGACCGAACCTGAAACCTGTAAGAAAATAAATCTTTTTTCTTCTAAGTATGTGGTCAGGTCTTTAGATTATGATGTGAGAATGCTGGCCAGAACACACTGTGCTAAAACTAAAAAATATTCCGGGCAAACTAGGACAGTTGGTCATCTCTGTAGCTACTTTTACTTTTAAAAAGTTTACTACTGCTGTGTTACTGAACTTATTTTAAGCTTTAAGTAATACATGAGAGTTGTTTCCTATCAATTATCAGGAAATGCCTGGTTGCAGTGGAAGTTTTCCAGCTTATATTTAAAAAAGCAAATTTAAGCAGGGTGTGGTGATGCATGCTTGTAATCCCAATACTTGGGAGGATGAGACAGGAGGATTACAGTTCTCAGACAGCCTCGGCTAATTAGTAAGGTCCTCTGCAACTTAGTGGGACCTGTTTCAAAATGAAAAGTGAAAAATAGGGCTAGGGGTATAGGTCAGAGATAGAATAACCTTGGGTTCAATCCTTAGTATTAAAAAATAAAAGGAATCTGGGCATGGTGGTGCATGCCTGTAATCCCAGTACTTGGGAGGCTGAGACAGGAGGATGGTAGGTTCGTAGCCAGCCTCAGCTAACTAGTGAGGCCCTCTGCAACTTAGTGAGACCCTAAAGTAGGACTGGGGGTAAAGCTCAGAGGAAGAATGCCCCTGGGTTCAATCCCTGGTACCGAAAAAAATATAAAAAATAAAAAAAGGATTGAGGGTATAGCTCAGAGGTAGAATGTCCCTGGTTTCAATATCTAGTACCAAAATAAATAAATAAAATGAGTAAATACATGAACTATGAATGGTTTAAAATGTAATACTGAGGGAAGAAATCATGGAGCCACTCTTGGTAGTTTTAATGACTCACTTATTTAAAAATAAAGATGAGCCGGGCATTGTGGCGCACACTTGTCATCCCAGCATTCGGGAGGCTTAGACAGGAGGATCCAGGTTCACAGGCAGCCTCATCTACTTAGTGAGGCCCTTTGCAACTCACTGAGACCCTGTTTCAAAATAAAGAATAAAAAATAGAGCTGGGGGGGTGTGGCTCGGAGGTAGAAGGCCCCTGGGTTCCATCTCCAGGACCACACAAAGAAAGCAAATTTATTTGCTTATTTATCTGAGTCACATTTAGATCTCTATTAAAACAGAAGTGCTAGCCCGGTACCATGGCACACGCCTGCACTTGGGAAACTGAGCAGGAGGATCATAGGTTTGAAGCCAGGCTGGGCAAATTAGTGAGAACGTAGGGCTGGGATGTAGCTGAGAGGTGACATCAAGAAGTGAGTCTCCAGTGCCCTGAGAAAATTAGAGAGGGAGGGAGAGAGAGAGGGAGGGAGGGAGAGAGAGGTCTTGAATCCTGTGTTTTTAGAGAATCATTCGAGTCGCACCACCAAACGCTGATTAGTGCCGTCTGTGAGTGTGTGCATGGGTGTGTGTGTGCGTGCGTGCATGCACATGCACGTAGCGCTGCAGACTGAACCCAGGGATGTCCCGCCTCGGGCTACTTCCCGTCCCTTTTGTTTTTATTGGTGCACTGTGTCATACATCTTAATGGGGTACAAGATGTTGGAGACACACATGCACACATCAACCACCGATTCCCAGTCCTTTTAAATTTTTTTTTTTTTCAAAAGGATCTTGTTAAGTTGCTAAGAGCCTTGCTAAGTTGCTGAGGCTGGCCTCGAACCTGAAATCCTCCCATCCCAGCCTCCCAAGTACTGGGATTATAAGTGTCTGCCACCATGCCTGGCTGATTGGTACACACTTAAACCATTCATCAAAATGGCACATTTGACTGACTGCCGTATGGGTTTGAGCGTTTATATTTCCATCCTTTGTTCTCTGCCTCCTGCAAAAAAAAAAAAGTTGTTAGAAACAATTTGTTTTCCAGATTTTAATAAAAGGTTCCAACTAGACAAATGTGGTGGTAGGGAGCAGCAAGGTGCAGAGAGGCTCCGTATGTCCTGAGCCACTTGGGCTGGGGACGTGGGGATTCGCCAGCCGCCGCCAGGATTCCCTCTCTCAATCACAGGGGCCCCAAGGTGGTCCTCGATAACGCCCTTGAATTCAGGAAGGAACAAATGCTCCTGGTGTCCCTTTGGAGTTGCACGCAGCCTCTGGGGTCGCATTTCAGTTTTAGCGCCAGTCTCATCCCCAGGAAGCACAAACGACGTGGCCGAGGTGGAGGACCACATCTAGGGGAGGTGATGGAGCAGGTGGGAGAGGCCGACGGGGACAAGCCCACTTAGCCAGTCTCCTCATCCTGTGCAGGGTGGGTTCCCAAAGGAGAATTAAAGGGCCAGGGATGTTATTTATGATGTTATAATAATATTCAAGCAGAATACAGTCATTCCTCAGGGCTGAGGGGAATTGGTTCCAGGGCTCTCCCGAAGACACCCAAACCCACAGGTGCACAAATTCCTTATAAAAGTGGTGTAATAACTGAGTCTGATGGCACATGCTATAATCTTAATACTTGAGAGACTGAAACAGGAGGATTGCAGGTTCGAGGTCAGCCTCAGCAATTTAGTGAGTCTCTAGCAACTTAGTAAGATGCTGTTTCAAAAAATAAAATAAAATAGGGCTGGAAGTATAGCTCAGAGGTAGGGTGCCCTGGGTTTAATCCTTAGTACTGTCCCTCCACAAATGATGTAGGATTTGCATAAACTTGTATACTTTAAACCATCTCCAGACCACTTAGAATACCCTAATACAAGGTAAACATTGTGTAAATAGTTGTTGTACTGTATTATTTAGGGAATAATGACCAAAAAAAATTCTATATACTATTCAGTAGAAATGCAATTATTTTTCTGAAAAGATTTTTATCCACAGTGGGTTGAAGTTATGGATTCAAAACACATAGATAAGAAGGGCTGTATATTTTTTATGTACAAAGATAACCAATACAAGATCCAGTTTCATCTAACTCATGAGCAGTAGAAATAAAAGGAAGAGACAGGGTAGACAAAAGTAAACGGAGACACCATTTTCTTACCAGAGTTGGCAAACCATCTAAAGCTAAGCCACAAAATTGAGAAATAAACCTAGAGGTATACAGGAAACCGCCACTGGCACTGGGGAATGAACCCAGGACCTTGTACGTACAAGGAAGGACTCTACCACTGAGTCACACTTCCAGCCTCCCTACACACACACACACACACACACACACACACACACACACACACACACACGGCTCACAACTTTTGGAAGTGAGGTTGGGGATGATGAGCCAAGCGGAGCCGCAGTGCCCAGTTTTCTGTGAAGTGCACTGATGGCTTCCATTTTAAAAGACCAGCCCGGCATGGTGGTGTACGCGTGTAAGCCCAGTGCTTGGGAGGCTGAGACAGGATGATTGCGGGTTAGAGGACAGCCTTGGCAACACAGAAAGACCCTCACCAAACAAGTGAGACCCTGTTTCAAAACAAAAGTAAAAAGGGCTGGGGGCTGTAACTGGGAGGTAGAATGCCCCTGGGTTCAATCTCCAGTAAGAGAGAGAGAGAGAGAGAGAGAGAGAGAGAGAGAGAGAGAGAAAGCAAAGAGGGGGGAGAGGGGGGGGAGAGGGGAGAGGGGAGAGAGGAAGGAGAAGGAGGAGGAGGGGAAGAGGAGGAGGAGGAGGAGAAAGAAGAAGAAGAAGAAGGAGGAGGAGGAGGAGGAGGAGGAGGAGGAGGAGAAGGGAAAGAGGGAGGAGGAGAAGGAGAAGGAGAAGGGGGATGGGTGAAGCCTGATGCACTGGCATATGTCTGTAACCCCAGTACTTAGGAGGCTGAGAGACCGGAGGATTGCAGGTTCCAGGCCAGCCTCAGCAATTTAGCAAGACGTTGTTTCAAGATAAAAAATAAAATAGGGCTGGATATAGCTCAGAGGTAGAATGCCCCCAAGCTCGACCCCCAGGACCCCCAAAAGTCAGTAGAAAAGACAATGCACAGACGCGGCCAGACGCCAGATGTCTTTCTGTAGGAGAAGTGAGCGGCGCTCTCAGGGTTGTTTGGTGAGATTTCAGAGAATTGAGTTAGAATCGTTTACAATCACTTTGTGTTTCTAGGACCTGAAGAACTTTCAAACTACTAGACAAAGAGATTTCTTTAGGAGAGGAAACACGGGAAAGAGAGGGAAGAAGAGAGTGGTCTCAGACCACTTTCTCGATGCCATCGGTAGCGGAAATAACACCCACTGGGTTTAAATACCAAGAACTTTAGTACTGACCCCAGTAATAGTTCCATAAGGAGAAACACAGCCTGCCTGCTCTCGGGCCACCCACCCTGGCCTCCTGCTCCCCGCCTCTCCTTACACGGAGCGTGTTCATTCGCCACTGAACAATTCACCTCTTTCAGTTCACTTCACTTTCCATCTGTATTAAATTTTTCAAACTTGGAGTATTATCTTCAGTGGATCATGTATCGGAGGCTGCTTGTAAGAAGGGCGTGCTACCTGCCCTGGGTGGGTGGGGGCGGAGATGGGGTGATGTTTCTATTTAAGCCAGAGCCTTTGGTCTTAGAATCCAACCACCATTCCTCACTCTGAGTAAGTGCGCTGCCAGAGCGCCAGGGGGGCCCGGAGCAGGTCCCGCCGTCCAGCTGTGAGTGGCAGACAGATAGCACGAGGGAGGCTGGCTTTGCCTTCCTCACTTGAATGTGCATTTTCCTTCCCAGCCAAGGGTTGTTCTGGTCCAGCCTGCTCGCGTGAATTAAAGGCTTTCTGAGCATAAAGGAGCCCTTGTTAGGGTTAGAGAATCAGGTCAAGCTCGGTTGCGCTTTACAGGGACATGTCTCCAATCACTGTCAGACTCTCTTCTTTTGAACCCGGCATCGTCTCTCCAGCCCATCCTTCTCGGGAGCTTCCCCCCATCCTTGCCTGGTGTCACAGAGCCCCAGGGCTGCGTTCATTTACGAGAGCGCTGGCTAAGGGACAGAGACGTGGAGGGTGGGGGAGGAGGGGCAAGTGGGACCGCCTAGGTTGGAAGCCAGGTGGGGACCACCTGTGCCTCTCCCCGCCTCCCCAAGCGAGCAGTGCAGACACTTGCCATTGTCTTTGTGGCTCTGAACCCTGGTGGCGACAGACAGTTACGGCTTCATTGGGGGGAGCCCACAGCTGGCAAGGTCTGGGGTGTGCTCCTCATTTGTACACCGATAGCTCTGTAGTTTACAATGGGCTCTGGCCTGCAGGGGCTAGAGCCAGACGGAAGAAAAAAGAAAGAAAGAAAAGCCCTTCTATTGAGAAGCGGCTTCCTTCTTCCCACTGAAGTCAGCGTCAAAATTTGCTTTCGTGGGAGTCAAAGGGTTAGCCCAACAGTTTAAAAGAAGAAGAAGGGGAAAAAAGTGGGGGGAGCACACACAAAGACTGTCTTCTTCCAGGCCAATCAAGTATTTCTCCTGAATTCTTAAATCTCACTGCCGCCTCCTGGCTGGTCAGTACAAAAACTGAACTTAGAGCCTACGAACATGATTTCTGAAAAATGTTAGCATCTCCAGAAGAGGTACAATGTCATTGTTTCTCTCTCTCTCTCTCTCTCCCTCTCTCTCTCTCTCTCTCTCTCTCCCCCTCTGTCTCTGTCTCTGTCTGTCTCTCTCTCTCTCTCTGGAGCCGAATTCAGGGGCTTTGTATATCCAAGCTACACCTACACCCAGCCCTTTCCATTTTGAAACAGAGCCAAGTTTCCCTCCTGTCTAGCCTCCCCAGTACTGGGATCGCAGGTGTGTGCCACCATGCCTAGCAATTCCATTGTTTTCAAACAACAACTTAAAGTCACCATTGGGTCTATATAGAACAAGATGACATCGTGCTCTGACTCTGATGGTAAAGGGGCAAGAGGCGCACAGGGCCGGGGCGGGCGGGCTGTGGCTGACCAGGCAGTCAGCTCACAAGTAGGTGGTCCAGGAACTAAGGCAATTTGGTAGTCCCAGTGCCCAGTCCTTGGAGTGAGGCCTCCAAGTGATAGCTGGCCGTTCAGGAGATACCCAGGCCAGAGCCGGGCATGGTGGCGCACATCGGTAATCTCAGTACTTGGAAGGCTGAGACAGGAGAATTGCAGGTTCAAGCACAGCCTGGGCAAACTGCAGCAACTTAGCAAGACCCCGTTTCAAAATAAAAAGTAAAACAGGGCTAGGAGTGTGCGTCAGAGGTAGAATGCCCCTCGTTCAATCCCTAGTGACATTCAGTCACAGAAAGACAGAGAGAAAGAGGCCGTGAGCCCCTCGCCTAAGTGGCATGTGCCTAGGGCTATCATGGCGCCGCTTCCTTCTCACCTACATTTCCTCTGACTTGTGGGCAGTTTACAAAGAGAAGTAAATGCCTCTCACCACTGGCCTCCAGGTGGGTTTACTGAGGCTCCCGGAGGCTTTGTGACATGCCGCGTTGTGCGTTTCCCTGGCATTACGCCATATGACCCATGTTACAGTTGAAACAGGCTGTGCGGGGGGATTTCCCAGCCCGAACACTTAATGACATCATTCCGGGAGAAGAAGGGACGACTATGTAAGAAAAATCCGATTTGGCCTGCTTCAGCCCCAGTTGCCTTAATTAATCTCTGTTTTGTATGTAATGGAAGGAATAAGCCCAAGGATGGCTGGCCAGGAAAATTATAAGCTTTCAGGGACACTTGGTTACTGTAATTTTTCTGCTGGTAGAAAACGTTGTTAAGCCAAGGATACATTCTCTGTTTTCAGAAAACAGACTAGAAGAAAGAAAGGGACACACATAAATCCTCACCAAGGGGCTGAAGTACACTGGCAGCCGCCATCTTGGCTCCTCGTCTGTGCAGAGAGCCAAGCTCCTCTGCAGTCTCTCCTCCCTCCCGCGGCCTCCCGGGAGCCTGTGACTTTTGTGAAACATGTAGCAGGTACTCAGGAGCGGGGGGAGGCCAAACAGGCTGTGGTGACGTCCCTATTGAGTGATTTTTAAGGACCCTCAGAGGACGAGGAACAGGTTTCACTGAGCGTGGGCTTCGTTCTTCTAAGTCAAGAGATGCTTCAGAAGCAGCCAAGCCTCCATCTGCTACGCCTGAGTGGGAGTTTTGGTATTTGCACTGAAAACACTGAATTCCTAGAACATTGAGTGGTGCGTCAAGGCTCTTCCTGCAATTCAGTTAGACTTTAAATAGAAGAGTTGCATATTCATGAGCAGATATATTTATCCCGTGTGCTCCAAGTCTGAGAAGAAAGGGCACCGACCATCGTGTCACCATTCCTGTGGGCGCGCCTTGTGATACCAACCAACTCAGGGGATAATGTCTTAAAAGCAAGTAGATTAGCTGGGCGTGGCGCACGCTTGTCATTCCAGCATTCGGGAGGCTGAGACTGGAGGATCGCGGTTCGTGGCCAGCCTCAGCTACTTAGTGAGGCCCTCTGCAACTTAGTGAGACCCTGTTTCAAAATAAAGAATAAAAAATAAGGCAGGGGGTGTAGCTCGGAGGTAGAATGCTCGGGTGTAGAAGGAGGGATGCGGGCCAGAAATTCGAATGTCTGGTCATTTTTGTTCACTGGGACACAGCAAGCAATGTCCTTTCGTTCTATGGGCGAGATTTTATATCTCCTTATATTAGAATAGAGACTATCTGACTTGGAATTCACCCTTATAAAAATGTTCCAGAGGGCTGAATTGGAGGCAGAGAAGAAGGTGGAGGCCCTCTCTACACAAAGGCTACCATCCTTGCAGAACACAGCACTTTCCTTAACCACCTGCTGGCGAATCTAAGGAGCTGGCAGGAGTGAGCTTCAGGGCAGAGGCTGATGATCTGCAAGCAGCCTGAGCTATCAGGACCGAGAGACATGGTGAGTGCAGACCTAAGCGTGCGGATTGGAGCGACAATAAACAGCTCGGAAGGGTGGGTGTATGCCTGAAATCCCAGGGAGGACGCAGGCCGGAGGATCGCAAGGTTTAAAGCCAGCGCAAGGTTTAAATGCCACCACTTAGGGAGACCCTTCTTCCAAATAAAAAAATAGAGCTGGGTGCGGTGGCGCACGCTTGTAATCCCAATACTTGGGAGGCTGAGACAGGGGATCGCAGGTTCGCGGCCAGCCTCAGCTACTTAGTGAGGCTCTCTGCAACTTAGTGAGACCCTGTTTCAAATTAAGAAAAAAACAGGGCTGGGGCTGTAGTTTAGAGGTAGAATGCCCCTGGGTTTCATCCCCAGTTCTGCAAATAATAATAATAATAATAATAATAATAATAATAATAAGGCTGGGGTATAGCTCAAAGGTAGCATTTCCCCTGG
Source organism: Muscardinus avellanarius (assembly GCF_963383645.1). Classification (NCBI taxonomy): domain Eukaryota; kingdom Metazoa; phylum Chordata; class Mammalia; order Rodentia; family Gliridae; genus Muscardinus; species Muscardinus avellanarius. The sequence continues at coordinate 96,890,922 of NC_137799.1, forward strand.
GTTCAACTCCAGTGTGCAAAATGAGTGAATGAATGAATGAGTGAATGAATGAATGAATAAATAAGGCTGAGGGTGAGGGCTGGAAGTAGAAAAACCCTTGGGATCAATCCCCAGCACTCTACCTTCCAAAAAGAAAAAAGAAAAAATTAAAGATTTGTTTCTGTATCAGTTTCTAAGTTTCCTTCCAGTTTCTAGGGGTCCTAGGTTTGTGTCCTCGTGGGGCGGCGCCTCCAGCTCTGGGCATCCCCAGAAAGGCTCCAACACTGGAAGAAACCGCCCGACCTGCACCTCCAAGTGAATTCTTAATCGCTTTGGGCCTCCAACATTCCATTTGCTTTGTGTTCTTTGGCCCCGATGTTAATATTTAAAGACATGTAAATGGGTGCTGTTAGCCGAAAATGAACAGAAACGGGTGAAAGCAAACTGCAGAGAGGCTCTGTCTTCTCCACTCTCAATCTGCTTTGGACCGCAGGCAAGAAAAGACCCTATTAGGAAGAGAAAAATTGGCCTAAATGTCAGAGCAGTTGCTTTTAAAACGCCTTTGCGTCGTTCAGCGTTCACGGATGGCCAGACCAGGGGGCACTCACGGTGCTCCCCCTTCCTCCCCAGGACTGGTCTGCAGCGCATGCCTATGTCTTAAAGGGCCACCGTGCTCCTGCGTGGAGAAGCTTATCTGCACTTTAGTCTTTCTTTCTACGTAGATAAAAAGGTTCCATAAGAGGCAAGCAGAAGCTTGCTTGGAAGGGCAGATAAGTAGACTGACTGAGGTTCAGCTAAACAGAAGCCTTTCCCCTCAGAGACCTTGCCCTTGTCGGGAACGGGCCAGCCCCGTGAGCTGAAAGCTAATCGCCTTGATAATTCCTCGGGCGTGGGGCAGAAGCTGGTAAAGAGACCGGGAGCAGAAATCACGTGCAGAGGCAGAGCGTTTCTACGTCATTTGTGCCATCATTGCGAGATTAAAAGATTCCTTTCCACATAAAAGAGATGCATGTCCGGATACAGCAGTAGATAGAAATGGATGGACTGCTGGTCTAAGCAAAAATGCAGCCATATCTCAAGGGCATGTCGAGTGAAAGAAACCAGACGCACGGAAGTACCGCAGGGTTTCCTGACATCTCCTGTGTGGCCACTTAGGCAGGTGGGGCACGGCTGGAGGAGAGGAGTGGCCATGGGGGTGTGCGGCCTTGGGAATCATCTCTGTCCCAGGTCGCTTCCTGTCTCTCTCTGCTTCCGGCACCATTGAGTTGAGCTCGGCTTTGTCCTGCTGTGCTGCGCCGCCACGCCACACCGCTGTCTGCCTTGGAGCTGGCCGACTACGGACCATGCCTCTGAAACTCTGAGCCAAACCAACTTCTTCTCTGTTGTTTGAGTCAGGAATTTTGGTCACAGTGATGGAAAAGCTGAATTAAAAACCCACGGAAGATATATCTTAGCTCTTTTTGTTTTGCAGGTCTGGGGATGGAATCCAGGGGCATTCTACCTCCGAGCTACACCCCCAGCCATATTTTTTATTCTTTATTTTGAAATGAGGTCTCACTAAGTTGAGGAGAGCCTCACTGAGTAGTGGAGGCTGGCCTTGAACCTGTGATCCTCTTGTCTCAGCCTGCCAAGTACTGGGATTACAAGGGTATGCCCCCGTGCCCAGCTCATGTTTATTTTTTTCAAAAGAACCTTACACAGCTAGGTGTCTATGGTGCATACCTGTAATCCCAGTAATCTGGGAGGCTGTGACAGGAGGAGCACAGGTTCAAGGCCAACCGCTGGCTGGGGTTGTAGCACAGAGGTAGAACACACCTGGGTCCAATCCTCAGTAACACACACACACACACACACACACACACACACACACGCTGAGGGCACATTTGTAAAATAAACAATAATGATTGATAGATCTCTTACATTAGCCTGTCTACAGAAGACTTTGGTACAATTATGTCTTTGATTCTTACCGGCTTCTTTGAGATTAAGTGTGGAGCTGAGACTCCTGGGCGTCAGATTTGCAGGCAGTCCCTCCGCCCCCCTGTCCCAGCACTTCAGGGACCCTGGGCTCAGCAGCAGAAGCACTCCCACAGGGCGTATCATGGTCTCTTAGGACGCACTATGATTGTGCGGCTTCATACCGCAGAGCGCACGCCATCCCTGGCAGACCTCCTTCCCAGAAGGTCAACAGATTCGCCAGAAACACCGTCACGCATTTTCCATCACCCCCGAGGACGCTGCAGACTCCCTGGAGGGTGCTGCAGACCCTGGCCGAGAACACTTGTGCTTCCTGAATTCCTGGAGAGTGGCGGGGTGGGGGGAGGCCAAGCCCCAGTTCATCCTTTTTTAATTTTAATTTTTTGGTACTGTGGATAGAACACAAGGGCATTCTACCTCCGAGCCACATCCCCAGCCCTTTTCCTTTTGAAACAGAGTCTCACTAAATTGTTAAAGCTGGCTTGAAAGTGTAATCCTCCCTAGTACTGGGATTCCACACCTGTGTCACCACACCCAGTGAAAGCCCAGTTAAGCACTAATGTATGGAGGAGCCGGAGTCCTGCTGAGAGGTCCTTTGTTTGGGCGCTGTCGTAGAGGGGATATTGGGATGGGTGCTCTGGCCAAGGCACCTCCCTGCCTGGGCGTGACCCACCTTCAGTCCGTTCTCTTTATCCATGTGTCCTGTGTTGTGTCGGAGCAGGGCTTGGTCCACTCTCGGCTTCCTGAAGGTCCAGTGCTCCGCCCAGGCTCCCTTCCTTGGTTGTGCCACAGGATTTGGAACACAGGAGGCTGGGGACCCACACCCGCAGAAATGGGACCTCCATAGTCAGTGGCTTCTCTACCAGGACTTAAGGACGCCTAATAGATACCTCTGTGTCTACGCCAAATACCCTCGATTTTGTCTTTTGGCCCACAGAGCCTAAAATATTACTCACTAGTCCTTTCCAAGACACTCTCACGCTGGCTGCATCGTCTTGGCGCTCCGTCCCAGGTTACATCCAGCGGAGCTAATAAACCAAATAGTTGCCTTCGATAGCCTTCCAGCCAACACCCCACCCCAGGACAGTATCAAGTTATCAGAATTACACAGGAGTCTCTGTTCAAACCTCAACATAAACAAATAAGTGACCAAAGCCAGCCATGGGCTGTGAAGGAAGGGTCCTTACACAAACACCTTGCAGGAAACGTGGCTTAACCAGAGGGCCCGGCTAATGCCCAGGAGTGGTGGTAATATCAGGAAGACTGTCAGGGCCACCTCTGCGCGAAGGCCGTCACAGCCGAATAGACATGTTCAGCCCAGCTCCTGCTGCTCGGCGCTGAACTGGGATCACTCCTGCTCGTTCCCGAGGCCAAAGACTTTGTGGAAATAAATACAGGACGTCACCTTCCTCGTTTTCGCCGTTAAAAACTTCTCCCACCTCACGCTCTTCGAACGGTCTCATAATTCACTATGGCGCATGCATTTCCATTCAATTCTCTTCCCAAAGAAATGGTATCATTCTTCGAAGAATCTTTTCCTGGAGTTTTTTTTTAGCTTCACAACAGCTTGATGACCAGCTTGTACACTGAGTTGGTTGACATTAAAAAGAATCGCTCGATAAAATGGCAGAACCCTGCCGTAAACATCTAGCGGTTCCGTTTATTGATTAGATTTCTGCCCTGGGTTTCCTACGGCCAAAGATAATTCATTTGCCCACCGACAGATGCGAGGAGACAGAGAGAGAGAGGAAAGAATCCTCCCCAGGAGCCTCCTGGCAAGTGCGCCGTGTTTGCCTGGCTGCCGAGTCAGGAGCGGGCGGCACGGCTCACGGCTGGCTGCAGTGGAAAGAGAGTCTGGAAGGGTGGGTGGAAGAAGGGTGGGCCCGCCCGGCAGGTGGGCAGGCGCCAAGCCCAAGGGCATTCTAGGAAGAGAAGACCAAGGACATCTGTTGTGTGACATCTACTGTGTTCTGTTTTTTACTTTGCATATGATAAAGACATGAAATAAAATGTGCAAGCAGGGTAGAAGGTGGGACATTCGAGAAGCAGCCGTGAGCACGTGTGCTGGGCACCAGAGGTGAACTCACAGGGAGCTCCCCGGAGCCAGGCGGGGCCAAGCCCTGAGGCCTCTTGCAGCCATTGGGCTCAGCCATCGGGCTGAGCGCCCCAGAAGCAGACCCTGAGGCCCTGGGTCAAGGCTGACCACAGTTGTTGGGAGGTACAGCCTGACCGCCAGCCCGCCGGATGTGGGCCGGACTCTCTGGGCTGCCATTGTGATGTGCTACAATGGCATTCTGGGACTTGTGAGGCCAAGTGACAAGAGGGCTTGGAGCTCCCACCTGCGTCCTCTGGAGCACTCTTCTTGGGCGCCCCGAGACTCCACGGAAGCTCTCCCGTGACCCTAGCTCTGCCACGCTGGCGAGACCCTGTGTGGACTATCCGGGTGGTGGTCCCGCCCAGGTCCAGCCTTGGAGCCATCTCTGCTCCCAGCCAAAGTGTCAGGTCATGCCTGCCCAGCTGTCAGTCAAACCCCACCGAGAGACCTCACTGGACACTGCACATCACCCAAGTCTCTAGAACAGGGTGGCATGGACCCGATGTCTCCACACAGCAGAAGTGTAGCAAGTCAGTCCCTGCGTCCAGAGAGGCGGGCAGGGCCACCTCCCCCGGCCCCCAGGGGAGAGCCTGCCCCTCCATTCTCCTTCTTAGCTGCTCCTGTGACCTGCAGTCCTCGTCGTTCCGTGACCTGCAACCCCATCCCCGTCACTCTGCTGCCACAGGGCTTTCTCTCTCCCGAAAGTCTCTTCACACACGGTTTCTCCTTCCTACGCATGCTCTCTGACACGACTCAGAGCCGGACATGATGGCACACATCAAGTACCAGGAAGACTGAGGCAGGAGGATGGCCGGTTTGAGGTCAGCCTCGGCAACTTAGTGAGACACTGTTTCAAAATTAAAACAAAACAAAACAAAACTGAGCCGGGCGTCGTGGTGGTGAACGCTTGTAATCCCGGTACTTGGGAGGCTGAGACAGGAGCGTCACAGGTTTGAGGACAACCTCAGTTACTAGTGAGGCCCTCCGCAACTTAGTGAAACCCTGTTTCAAAATAAAGAATTAATAAGATAAGGATGGAGGTGTAGCTTGGAGGTAGAATGTCCCTAGATTCAATCCCCAGTACTGCAAAATAATCATCATCATCATAATAATCATAATAATAATAAATAAAAATAAAAAAGAAATATACATATAAAAAAAGAAATTGGGCTGAGGTATAGTTCACAGGTAGAATGCCCTTGGGTTCAGTCTCCAGCACCATATTAAAAAAAAGACCCCAGTTATATTGGGTTAGGGCCCCTCTAATCCAGCGGGACCTCGTCTTAACCTGATTACATCCACAAAGACCCTATTTCCACAGAGGGTCCTATGCACAGGAAATAGAACTTGAGTCCCCATCCCCCCCCTGGGGGAGGAGACAACTCTCCCTTTATTATTGTAAAAACTTGAGTACAAATGGTTGGTTTGAGCGGTGGTTCCTGGAAGCTCTGGCTGGAGAGGGGCGGGGGGGCCATGAGATAGATTAGGGGCGAGGAGGCCAAAGCCGTGTGCATTGTGCAGCCGCGTGTGCTGTGGGTCCCTGGAGTCCACAGGAGTCCAGAGAGCCTCTCAGAGGCCCCTCCCGCCACCCCAGGGCTGAGGAAGATGGGGAACTTGGCCTCCGATTCTCTGTCACTGGCTGAAGGCTGCTCCCCGGGACATTCCTGGCACTTACTCGCCCCTTGCCTGAAGCTAAGAGAAACCTCTCACGTGCACGCAGCTTAGGGCTGTGCCACTGTTTTTGTTCTTATACCCCCCCCCCCCAATTAGGGATTGAACCCAAGGAGATTCCATCTCCAAGCAATACCCTCATCCTCTGCCCTATTTTACTTTATTTTTATTTTTATTATTTTGCATGTCTGGGGATGGGACCCAGGGGCATTCGACCTTCAAGCTACACCCCAGCCCTATTTTTTAGTCTTTATTTTGAAACAGGGTCTCAATGAGTTGCGGAGGGCCTCACTAAGTAGTTGAGGCCGTCTGTGAACCGTGATCCTCCTGTCTCAGCCTCCCGAATGCTGGGATGACAAGCGTGCGCCACCACGCCCAGCTCCTATTTTACTTTGAAACAGGGACTCACTAAGTTGCTGAGGCGGGCCATGACTCTAATCCTCCTGTCTCAGCCTTCTAAGTACTGGGATTACAGGTGTGTGCCTCCATGCCTGGTGCCCTTTTTACTTTTTTTTTCATAGAGTTTCCCTAAGTTGCCCAGGCTGGCCTTGGATTTGCGAGCCATCTGACTCCTGAGTCCCTGATGGGTGTGCACCTCTGTGCACGGCTCAAAGTTGGGTTTTTTTGTTTTTGTCTTTTTGGTTTTCTTGGCGGGGCTGGGACTAAACCCAGGGCCGTGGATGTGCTAAGCACGTGCTTTGCCACTGGCTACATCCCCCGCCTTCTAGTTGTGGTTCTTTTTAATTTTTAATTAATTTATTTTTTTTTTCTGTGGTAGTAGGGATTGAACCCAGGGACATTCTAGCTCTGAGCTCCACCCCCAGCCCTTTTTTTATTCTTTATTTTGAAACAGGGTCTCACTGAGTTGCAAAGGGCCTCACTAAGTAGCAGAGGCTGACCGCGAACCACGATCCTCCTGTCTCAGCCTCCCAAATGCTGGGATTATAAGCATTTGCCACCACGCCTAGCAGTTTGTTTTTGAAACAGGCTCTCACTAAGTTGCTGAGGGCCTAAGTTGTTACGGCTGGCCTCGAACCTTTGATCCTCCTGTCTCAGCCTTCCAAGTACTAGGGCTACAGGCATGCCCGTTGTGCCTGGCTAATGTCTAGGATTTCAAGCACAATTTGGGGTGTGAGTTTCGTCACTGTGAAGGGCTGATTCTTTTATAATCGCCTAACGAGTTCTTGGAACATTCTCTTTAAAAGGAGAGATGCAGCGGTGTAACAAAATCACGTTATTAAAATTTGATAACCTGCAAACATCCATTTGTGGCTCTTTGAGCCTCAGGGCTCCTTGAAGAGAGCACTTAGTTTTCTGATGTGCATTATTTATGACCATGAAGGAAGAATAAAGAACTGCAAATTTCAAGGAAATGCTGGCTAGCGCAGCACCCGCAATCAGACTGACTGTGGCTCTTCCTGAGCTTGGCTTTTTTTCTGGCCCCATGGTATAATGGGGATCAAACGGGATTTTTGTTTAAAACGTGTCTGTACATGTGCTACTAAGGACTAAACCCACCCCCTGATCTATACTCCCACGCTTGCTTGCTTTCTTTCTTTCTTTCTTTCTTTCTTTCTTTCTTTCTTTCTTTCCTTCCTTCTTTCTTTCTTCAGTATTGGGGATGGAACCCAGGGACATTCTACCTCTGAGCTCCACCCCAAGCCCTATTTTTTATCCTTTATTTTGAAATAGGGTCTCACTGAGTTGCAGAGGGCCTCAATCAGTAGTTGAGGCTGGCTGTGAACTGTAATCCTCCTGTCTCAGCCTCCCAAGTGCTGGGATTACAAGCCTATGCCACCATGCCCCATGTCCGGCTGTTTTTTTTTTTTTTTAACAGCACCTCACTAAATTGCTAAGGGCCCCACTAAGTAGCTGAGGCTGTCCTCGACCCGTTATTCTCCTATTTCAGCCTCCCCAAGTACTGAGATTTCAGCCATAGGCAACCACGTTTGACTTCTTAAAATGGCAAGTTTGCTGGGCAGGGTGCATACTGTAACCTCAATACTTGGCAGGCTGAGACAGGAGGATCACAGGTTTGAGTTTAGTCTCAACAACTTAATAACTCTCAGTAACTTAGCAAGATCCTGTTTGAAAATAAAAAATAGAAAGGGCTGGAGGTAGCTGGGCATGGTGGCGCACACTTGTAATCCCAGCATTTGGGAGGCTGAGACAGGAGAGTAGCGGTTCACAGGCAGCTACTTAGTGAGACCCTTTGCAATTTAGTGAGACCCCGTTTCAAAAATAAAGAATAAAAAAATAGGGCCAGGGGTGTAGCTCAGAGGTAGAATGCCCCTGGGTTCCATCCCTCAGAACTGCAAATAAATGAATGAATGAATGAATGAATGAATGAATGAATGAATAAATAAATAAATAAATAAATGTTGGAGGTGTAGTTTAGAGGTACAATGCTCCTGGGTTCAATTCTCAGTACAACAACCACCACCACAAGAAGAAAGAAAGAAAGAAAGAAAGAAAGAAAGAAAGAAAGAAAGAAAGAAAGAGGAAAAAGGCAATTTTATGTAGTTCAACCTAGCATGTACTGTACAGGTTGGTAGGATTGGGCTGTTGCTGGAACCGAAGCCCTTGGTGGCATTGTAGGCCGCCAGCCACCACGAGCTAATTTCACTAATGATGCCTCTGGACTGGTTGGATTTTGAGAACAATTGTTCGGGTTCCCACATCTGTTTTCTTCTGACCTTCTGGTTTTTAATCCTCCTTTACTTTCAAATCTTCCTCCACGCACAATGCCCAGCTTCAGGCATCCTCTCAAATGACCCCTTCTGACTCCACGCTCGGCTTCATTTCAAAGCCCAAGTGATTAGAAGTCATAGGACCAGAAAAGCAGAACGTTAGGCCAGTGAGAGCAGCTGCAGACTCAGCCTCAGCCTCTGCAGAGGAGAGAAGATGGAGAGACATCAGCAAACCCACCACACCCTCTGAGTGTAAACAAAAACCCCACGTCAGATGCAGGTTGCATTAATCTGAGGCCGGCAGAGCGGCTTGGGCGAGACTTCTGAGCAGCCGGGAGCTGGTCACCAGCTGTCCTGCATCCTCATGGCACGGCAACACGGAAACCACAGCCCCAGGTGGTCTAGGAGAAAGCCCAGGCAGGAAGGAGCTCTGGCCTAGGAGAGAAAACCTAGGTCCCAGCCCCTCGCCTGCTCTCCGGCCAACTGGGGCCGTGAAGGGCCTCCTGTCCCCATCTATAAGCATGGAATTGAGAAGCTCCTGTCCTCTAGCATTACCATCCATGTCCATTGACATTGCAGACTCTTGATTGAATTATGCAAGCTTTGATTAGTTTAAGATGTGCCCGGGACTTGAGTCCTCCTCCTGAGACCCCCGAGTGTTACAGCTGGTCATTGTTCCTGTGTGGTGTCACTGTCGAACTGGCATGGCTGTCCTAACAGTTCTGGAGAGTGTGACACGGGTATACGTGCTCCACGGAATCAGAAGTGGTTGGGAAAGAAAGGGTGCTGCCAGCTTTACTCCAGACACAGATATTTCCCAACCACTGTTCTTAGAATATGTTAATGTGAACAAACTCCTGCTTTTTATATTTGGGGGGAAATGGGCAGAGAAAAATGAAGGCATTGCTATGGTTTGAATGTGCCCCCCCCCCAATCTCCATACTGGAAACTTAATCCTTAAGGTCATATGTCAATGATGTATGCAGGTTTTGGGGGGCTAATTGGGAGTGGATGTGGTCACTAGGGTGGGGATCCCATGATGCATTTAGTGGCTTTATAAAAAAGACCTCTAGCTAGGGGGCTTGCTCTGTCTCACCATGTTGATGACCTGTACCTTGAGATTCTGAACACACCCCCATCAGCTGCTGGGCAGAGCTGTCCAGTTTTCAGAACCATGAAGCAAAACTGTGTTGTGTGTGTGTGTGTGTGTGTGTGTGTGTGTGTGTGTGTGTGTGGCACTGGGAATTTGAAACCAGGGCCTTGCATGTGCGAGGCAAGCACTCTACCACTAAACTATACTCTCGCCCCTTTTTATTTTGAAACAGCGAGTGGTTTTCAAAGTGTCAAACTGGACCAGCAGCATCGCTGGGAATGTGAGGAGCCTGCAAGTTCTCTGCCCCCTGGTTTGCTGAACTTTCTGAACCAGAAGCCCTGGGGTGGGCCGGCAGTCCATCTCTTAACAGACCCCCAGGTAGTGCTGGTCCTAGGTAGTGTTTGAAAAACAGACCATCCTCGTGAAAATAACATTTGATCATAGGAATACTATTTTGTCATTTTTATGACCCATTTAATGTATATTTACTTTCATATATAGACTATTGTGCAAGAAATGCTAAGGGTAAATTAATAGTTCAGATATTTTAGACAGAACTTGACTTTTGGGCTTCAGAAAGATGTGGAAACTTCTCCTGGAGAATCTTTCCTTTCTTTATCTTTAAACTTTGCTTTCTTGCATTGATATGGGTTTGTCTCTCAAGCCTCCATCTGAGAAAATGATTCATAGAACGTACTGAGAAGAATCGTGTTCGATGGTCCCTTCTATGAGGTGCCAAGGTAGAGGCCGCTGCTCACACCTGTGCTGAGTCCCTTCCGAGCACCAGGTCTGAAGATGCCTCGTCTCCTGACCAGTCTGAAGAAAGGCTGAGAGTGAACAGTTATCTTTTCGTCTCTCAGAAGACATACCAAAGCTTGTAAACGTCTCCAGTCCTCTTGTTCGTTGATTGCTGACAGGCCCAGGCAGCTCCAGATTTCATTTTTTCTTCCCCCAATTCTTTGGGTCATCAAAAAATTCTTCCAACCCTTTCCTTGATAGTGTGGTATGAAGTAATCTACCCTGGTGAAAGATGTCATGTCACGTTTGATGCATTCTTAAGCAACAAAAAAACTAAGAGAAGACCCACAACCTGTGCTTGGGGGGCTTTGGGAGCCATTAACCACCAGGAAGCCTTCAGACCCGCCGAAACTCAGCTATACAGAACACCCAAATTGATTGCTGTGTAGTTTTATTTTATTTTTTTTAATTTTTATTTTTTGGTGGTACTGGGGTTTCTGGAAGCCCTTCTACCTCCGGGCTACACTCCCAGACCTATTTTTTACATTTTTATCTGGAAACAGGGTCTCTTAAGCCAGCGCGGCTGGCTTCGAACCTGCGTGATCCTCCTGTCTCCGCCTCCCAAGCATGCCCGCCACACCTGGCTACTTTGTAGTTTTAATAGTCACTTTCTCGTCTGGTGTGTTGTCCGTGCTGCTTCTGAGCCCTCCTTATTTTATTCTCTTTCAACCCTTCCTTATTTTATCCATAATCTATACATCTTAAAACTGAGATTCTTGTCTGCAGCAGCTCAGATCTGAAGGGGATGGACTATGGAGATTCCTGCTGATTTGCAGAAATTTCTGTGACAAGAATCTTCATTGTCAGAACTGTAAATGTATTCAAATGAGGAGTTTGAAGCTGTACTTCAATGTTTTCCTCTTAACAAAAAGAAGGGACGGTGCTGAGTGGCCTTTTGGGGCGGTGGGTAATCTGACTGCTGTTCCCAGGATCATTCACAGAGGCCCGGGGTCCAGGGTCGGCTTGGCGGGCCAGAAGGACCCGCCGGCCTGTGGTTAGAGGCCCTCTGTGGACTGTGCGCTTCTGAGAGCCACACTGCCACCTGCTGGGAAGCTCGCCCCGCACCAGCTACTGCCTGTTGGCAGCCACTTCTCCAAGTCAAAGGCGGGTCTGCCATTTCAATTGGAGCTATTTATTTTTTATTTTTTGTGATACTGGGGATGGAACCCAGGGGCATTCTATCTCTGAGTGACACCCCCAGCCCTATTTTTTTATTTCTTGAAATAGGGTCTCACTGAGTTGCAAAGGGCCTCACTAAGTAGCTGAGGCTGTCCTCCTGTCTCAGCCTCCTGAATGCTGAGATTACAAGCTTGGGCCACCATGCTCAGCTTCAACTGGATCTGTTTATTATTATTATTATTATTATTATTATTATTATTATTATTATTATTATTTGCGGTACTGGGGATGAAACCCAAGGGCATTCTACCTTGCAGCTACACCCCAGCCCTATTTTTCATTCTTATTTTTATTTTCATTGTTTTGAAACAGGATCTCACTGAGTTGCAGAGGGCCTCACTAGGTAGCTGAGGCTGGCCGCGAACCGCGATCCTCCTGTGCCCACCATGCCTGGCCAACTGGACATATTTCCATGGGCTAAATGATGATGGCGATAGTGTTGAAATGTTAAACAGAGATTTAGTCTTGCAAGCACATCCCACGTTGAGTACAGCCGAGCAAACAAGAGAAGAGACTCAAGAGTCGCTGCCATGTGGAGGGGAGGGATGACCGGGGACCCAGGAGAGCTCTGCTGCCAAGCCACACCCATGGCCCTGTTCAGCTTTGATTTTGAGATAGGGTTTTTCTAAGTTACTGAGATCAAACTTGAGATCCTCCTGTCTCAGCCTCCCAAGGACTAGGATTACAGGCGGGCGGTACTATTTTTAAAAGGTGAAAATCGACGGATTGGCCACTGGGAGGAAATGAAGCAAACTTGAAAATATGTAGTCCCCAGCGCTGGTCCTGGATCACGAGCGCTTGGTGAGTTCTCTGATTTCCAAAAATTCTATACCAACCAGGTTGTAGAGTTTATTGCACTGGGACATCTCTAGAGCAAAGCACCACTGACTAGATGGCTGAAAGGGGCAGACACTACTGTCTCGCGGTTCTGGAGATCGGAGGTCCGAAACCAAGACCTGCCAGGGCCGAGTTCTCTTGGGAGGCTCCAGAGAGAAGCTGTTCCATGCCTTTCCCTCAACGCCTGGCACTATCGGGCCTCGAGTCTCGGGCCCTGTGTGCCAAGGTGTCTTCTCTCCTGAGGACCCCGCTCAGGGCCGGATTGGGGCCACCCTACTCCAGCATGACCTCGCTTAATATTTGTGACAATCCTGTTTCCAAACAAGGTCCCGTTCTGCCGTTCTGGGAAGCATGTTCCTTTTGGGGACACCATTCAGTCCATCAGGCGTTGGGCGTAGATCTCAACGTATTAGCTCCTTAACTTTGATCCAATTATGGGCTCCTTTCCTGTTCTCTCTCTCTCTCTCTCTCTCTCTCTCTCTCTCTCTCTCTCTCTGTGTGTGTGTGTGTGTATGTGTGTGTGTGTGACTAGGGATTGAACCCGGGGCATTCTACCATTGAGCTACACCTCCAGCCCTTTTATTTTACTTTTTAAAATTTTGAGACAGAATCTCGCCAAGTTGCTGAGGCTGGCTTTAAACCTGCGATCCTCCTGTCTCAGCATCCCAAGCACTGGGATTACAGGCATGTGCCACCACACACAGACGCTGGTTCTTCCTGAGTACCTGTCTTCTTATCTAAAGTGAGGGCAAGCCAGGTGCAGTGGTACATGCCTATAATCCCAGTATTTGGGAGGCTGAGACAGGAGGATCAAAGGTTTGAGGCCAGAGAGTAGTAACTTAGCAAGAACTTGTTTCAAAATGAAAAATAAAAGAAAGGCTGGGTGTGTAGCTCAGAGGTAGAATGTCCCTGGGTTCAATTCCCAGAACAATAAAACAAAACAAAATAAAATGAGGACCAGAGTACCAACCACACAGGTCTTTTGTAAGGATCAGTGTAAGGAGTTACCATGTACCTGGTACAAGGTAGGAACTCAGCAGAAGTCAGCTGTTTCTTGTTTTGTTTTGTTTTGTTTTGGCTAAACAAAACAGAAAAAAAGGCTTACATTTAAAAAGAGGGAGAAGGGATCAGACAGTCCTTGGATGAAAACAGGTATTTGTAGCCGGGAGTGGTGGCGCATGATTGTAATCCCAGCATTTGGGAGGCCGAGACAGGAGGATTTCTGTTCGTGGACAGCCTCGTCTACTTATTGAGGCCCTTTGCAACTCAGTGAGACCCTGTTTCAAAATAAAGAATAAAAAATAGGGCTGGTGTTTAGCTCGGAGGTAGAATGCCCCTGGGTTCCATCCCCAGTACCGCAAAACCAAACAAACAGGCGTTAGTGTAAAGAGAGCGCTGGGAAAATCATTTCTGTTTGACATTCTTTTCCCTCTCACTATATTTTAATACCTAGTTTTAAAAATGTCTATCTCAGGAGACACTCAGTTGTAGTTACTGATGGCTTCTGATGCAGGGGGTAATGTGGGTGTCTTTCAGTCTCAAGAAGGAGAAAGCTCAAAAGAGAGACGCTATTTTAAAATATAAGGCCACCTGTCCCTTTTCCGGTTCCTCCCCGTCTGTGTTGTCTAACTTCCAGGAGCAGGCTCATTTGAATGTCCCAGGTCTTCAGTGTTAGTTAATAGAGGGGCTGTCAGATCTGCTTGGCAGAAAGCTAGTCCTGGCCAACCTGATTTGACTTCTCAATTTCATTAAGCCCGGGAGCTGAAGAATCGGAGGCCTGTTCTCTGAAAAGCCCGTGGTATGAAATTATCAGAAACCATGAGCGCTTTAGCATGCATGATTTTCCCAATAAATCAGATTCTTAACAGGGCAGGACACCCGGAGAGGAAGGAAGTTGAGGAGTATTCCAGATCCTGGCTTGTGCAGGCCACAATTTTCCTGGGAAAAGGTAGTTAGGAGACAAAGTTGCTCCGTGCCTCTGAGCGGGAACGGATTTGCCGCCTGAGAAAAACGCTCAAGGCAGTGAACGTGGTATTTACATAGGCGCAGCGCACCATGTAAATGTCCGTGCGGCTCTGTATACACGTGTGTTTATAGGATGTGTAAATAAATATGAGCAGAATATGAAACACATGTGCCTGTGTTTATAAAACACGCATCTACTTATGTTAATGAAATTACTTCCAGCTGAGAACAAACGGCCATTATCCGTGGAAGGGCTGCGAGTTGGGGTGATGACTGGAATTTTTATCCTGGCACTTGGGGAAACTGAGTCACCAGAGTAATTCTTTGCTGTAAAAGGTAGGAAACTTGGCTTGTCGACACTGAAGACTTTATTGTTAAAGGCGCATATATGTTGGGAAAAAAAGCTGCCCTCTGCAATTGTATTTTCACAATGGAGGAGCTCTTAAACTCAGACTGACTTCCGATGGCTGTTATAATGGGCACATCCTGTTTTTTTGCAACCGATTTTAGCAGACTTTCCCAAGCTGCTTCTTTTTTTGGCTTGTCGTGACTCCAGCCAGCTTAATTTAGGTCCAGGTCAGGGCTCCACAGTGTCCCACAGCAGTCAGCCTCCTGCAGGCACGTCCAGCAGCCCTCTTCCTAAGAAGCTTTCTCATCATCTGATGACTTTGGCATCACTCTCCCCTGTCTTCTGGGCTCTAGCCTCTGTCCAAAGGCCTCAATCAGGACTTCAGAGCATGGCTAGCAGTTTGAAAGTGCCCTCAGGTTTGGCAGGAACCACGTAGACCAAGGTCTTGAGAAGCACAGCACCCTGGGGCAGACCGGAGACCCGCTGCACAGCCTCCACGTCGCCGGGATTGGGCACACAGACGCCCTTAGTGTGTCGGACCATCCCCTCCTCCAGGGCGTACAGGCGTCTGTCCCTCCCCAGCCCCACGTGGGCACCTGGATGCCAGCGGCACTGGCTCTGAGTCCCTGAGGACGTTGCCAACGTGAACACAGTGACCTTCCCTTTTCTTGATGCCACAGCGTTTGCCTGGTCTTTCCACCAAGGTCTTTGGGCTGCCACCTGTTTTCCCGGATGCATGTCTCATGGCAAGAGCTGGAGCCGAGCGAGGCTCAACAGGCTGCCGCGTCCTCAGAGCCTGAGCCGCCGACGCCACGTTTGCCTAACACTTGCTTCCGGCCTCTTCCAAGCTTCTTAATAAATTGGTGTGTGCGGAGGTCAGTCGAGTGGATAGCAGGGGTTTGCAGTTGTAGCAAATGTCCTCGGGAACTCTGGGCACCCAGGATGCTGATGTGAACGCCTGGCTCATGTCTTGACGGGTGGGACGAGGAGAAATTGTCTCTTTTTAAAACTGGGGGTAGGGCCGGGCGTGGTGGCGCACGCTTGTCATCCCCGCGCTTGGGAGGCAGAGACAGGAGGATCGCGCAGGTTCGGAGCCAGCCGCGCGCGCTGGCTTAGGAGACCCTGTTTCCAAATTTAAAAAAATGTAAAAATAGGTCTGGGAGTGTGTAGCCTGGAGGTAGAAGGGCTTCCAGGAACCCCAGTACCACCAAAAAAAACCAAAACAAAAAAACAAAAAAACAAAAAAACAAAAAAACGGGGGGTAGAATCAGCGGGCTGGTTGGAAGATAAACACACAGCAAGGTGGAGCACAGATCCGTCTACGCAGTCGCTCTGACCCAGCGCCACTGGTGGTTGGTTAGCAAATGTTGAAGGTGTGAAGCTCGGCTGGATCAAGTATGGTCGGCACAGGTTACCTCTCCAGAAGAATCAGCTCAGGTAGCCACGGCTGATTTTAGTCCAGCCTCAGCCCCGGTGACCTGGGACTTTATAAGTTCTATGGGTTGCATGTCTGTAACCCCTGTACTTAGGGATAGGAGGATCACAGGATGGCGCCCAGCAGTAGCAACTGTTTCAAAATTAAAAATAAAAAGAGCTGGGAGCGGAGCTCAGTGGTAGAACTGAGCAAGGTGGAGCACAGATCCTGGGGATTGCACCTGAGTACAATCCCCAGGATAACAACTATGGGCTCTCACTTTATCATATCAGTTTAAAGGGTCCTCAGCAACATTTTAAAAAAGAAATCAAGAAATCATAATGTACAAGGAGTTGCAGAAACACTACAGAATGGGCCGTGTCCTCCACTCAGGATTCCCCCTGGGCAGAATGTTATGTTACATGTCTACAGTGCATTTTTAATATCGGGAATGGATATTGGCACAGTACATGTAATTACCACATATCACAATCCCAAGCTTCACTTGGGTTTTACCAGTTTCCATGTGCCTGTCGATCCACGGGATGCCCATGGTAGTGGAAGTAAGAACACTCCTCCAAATTTCTTCAGAGCAGTGAGTTCAGGTAGCCACAGCTGTGTGTTAGAGCCACCTTGAAAAGTGTGTATTGCTTTAGAGCCATCCTAGAGGGGAAACATCCCAACTCAGACCATCTTAAATCTGCAACTATCTATTTGCAGTGGCGACAGGAATGATACTTTTGTCATCTCGTGCCAAGGTGGACGTCTCTGGCTAGAAAACAAATGAACTGATGAGCGTCTCCATGGTTTTCTTATTTCCAATGACTTAGGGCAGCCTATCTCGTGGCAAATGGCACGTATTTGGTGATTTTGTCCAGTACGTTCATTCAGAACTCTGGGGAGAGGTTCTCTTTGACCGCTGCTGCCTCCTGGCCTGCCTGGTGCTGTGGGCTCCTGAGCAAACCCTGAGCGGTGAGCGCCCAGCCCGGGAGGCGGCGGTGAGTGGCGGTCCCTGCTCTTGGGTTGCTTACAACTCTGGACTTATATGAACCTCTTCGTGTTTTCCTGCAGCAGCGGGGCATGGGTTTTTAAATATGCCCAACAGCAATGCCGTCAATGCATTTCCCCCATGAGTAAAAGAAATCTCTGGGAGTCAGGAAGCCAACAGCCCTCCGGGACCCAGGCGCTTACCGCTCAGCCTGGTCAGTCATTCTTGGAGATCCGGAGAGCTGATCTTCAGTGCTAAGGGTTTTATGGTTTGGCCTGTGGTGTGTGTGTGTGTGGTGTGTGTGTGTGTGTGTGTGTGTGTGTGTGTGTGTGTGTGTGTGGTGACTGAACTCAGGGACTCTACCACTGAGCTACACCCCCAGCCCTTTTTATTTATTTATTTATTTATTTATTTATTTATTTATTTTTGGTGGTACTGGGGTTTCTGGAAACCCTTCTACCTCCAGGCTATACTCCTAGACCTATTTTTATATTTATATTTGGAAACAGGGTCTCTTAAGCCAGAGAGGCTGACTTCGAACCTGCGCGATCCTCCTGTCTCCGCCTCCCAAGCGCGGGGATTACAAGCGTGCGCCACCACGCCCGGCTGCCCTTTTTATTTTTTATACGGAAACAGGTTTTCACTGAATTGCTGAGGCTGTCCTCGAACTCGTGGTCCTCCTTTCTCAGCCTCTCAAGTTCTGGGGTTACAGGAGTCCACCACTGGCCCCAGCAGCATTTTAATCTTTGACTCTGCCTGGCTCTGCTTTCTGGAAGACCTGGGCTAAGAGTTCTTTTTCTTTTCTTTATTTTTTAGACAATGTACAAAATTCGGTTGCTGTGTAAAAGTGGCTCATTGAAGCATGAAAAGTGAGTATGATAATCTGGACATGACTGGTGGGCTGAAGTCTCTTGTGAATACAGAACATGAGTGGGAGTGGGTGGAAGGAGTGACCATTTCACATGTAAAACCAAAAGCAAAGTCAGGTTGGATGTAGCTCTTGGGGCATTGTCTTTTGTGAAACTTTGCCAGACTTTTGCCTTATTCACACACACACACACACACACACACACACACACACACACACACACCCTCTGAGTTGTAGTCAAAAATTAATTTTCTCTAGGATAAGCACAAAATCATGCCCTGCACTCTGCAGTTTTGTTGCCCAAACCACAGAGCTAACATTCGAACGCTTACTCTTTACACTAAAAGCAGATAATTTACTTTGCTGCCAAGAATCTCAGAAAAGCAATGGCAAATTTGCAAATGTTTTGCCTGGAGGAGAAGGAGAAAAGTCTATTCATGACATTTCTCTCTAAAACATCCCTGTGTACATTATATAAAACTTGAGGGCTTCAAATATAGAAACACCATCGCTCTCATACATGTATGAACAGATATTTTACTTTATAGGTGAATAAAATCCCTGTGTCCAAAGTAGGAATCGACTTTGGGCATATGTGCAAGTCATGCCTGGCCAGGTGACCTGGAGCAGCCAGCCCTGAGACAGAACCTTGAAAGACCTGAGCCGAATGAGCAGGGTTATATGACCTCCCTCGTGCTTCGGAGGTCAAACAAGAGAATGAGTCTAAAAGCATAGCAATTGCAGGCGTTCGAATAAATGACTGCTGAGATGACGGCGCTTCTAAGTGCCCGGTGGTTGGCCAGAGATTTCATACTCTTCATAAAGCGATGCGGGACTTGACGGGCTGTGGAGGAATCGGAGACACCTGGGTGTGGTGTGATGCTGGAGCCTCGTCCGGCAGTCCCAACAAGCTATTGTTACCACATTCATGAGATTGCAGAAAAAGCACTCAGAAGGACTCAGAAGATTTCTGCAGCAATAATAACATTAATCAGCACAAATTAAATAACACTGGATGGAGCCAGGTGTGGTGGCCCGCACCAGCAATCCCAGTAAGGCTGAGGCAGGAGGACCATAGGTTTGATGCCAGCCTCAGAGGTTCAGTGAGACTCTGTTCCAAAATAAAAACTGAAAAGGGGCTGAGGGTGTATCTCAGAGACACAAGGTCCCTGGGTTCAGTCCTCAGCACCACTGGAGTGCACGTGTGTGTGTGCGCGCACACGCTTGAGAGCACACATGCTCTCTCGTGTGCGTGAGCACACACACACACACGCTGGATGGAAAGGCTCAACCCACAGTGGCTAAACATAATGGCTTGTAATGGCCTCCTCAGGAAAATATCTCAACAATGTTCCCGGACTTCAGAGAATACTGTTCATCATTTACTCCACAGAGAATACGCGGATCATTTATTCCACTGTGTTTCTGCCCTTTTTTCGGGGGGTGGGGGGGGCAAATATTATGCAGACCAAGAACAAAAGTCTGTATCTCCATCTGCCGTTCCAGTGGAGACAGTTTTGCTTTAAACTGGGGAGATAAGAAAATCACAGATTGAGATGTGACGCTCAGCCCCCGCCCGCCCCCAGCCCCTAGGAATCCACAGATTTGGAAGGGCACAGTCACAGGTCTCAGGACAGAGCTGCATTCCACTGCCTTTCAGCCAAAAAGTTCATGCGAAAGAAGAAAGTCCCCAAGCCACGCTGAAAACTGACGCAGTACTAACAGCCAGGGAACCCAAACCCAGACATTTAAGACGAGGCTTCCTCAAATTGCGTGTCGTGTCTTGACATACACACGACGGACAGAATAACTTAATTCTCTGGAGAGCCTGTTGAGGACGCCGCGCTTCAGTCAGTGAACAGCCTTGAGATTCGGGTTGGGCCGTGGATGCTGACCCGGAGCTAGGGAGCTTCCTCGGCCTCAGGGCTTTGAAATAGAGCTAATGTATGTGAGGACTATCTAAGGCTGTTATCAGGAAGGACGCAGTTCTGGATTAACTGGTGACAAAGACAGTTAAGGCTTCCAAATTTAAGAAACAGACACGCCGGGCGTGGTGGCGCACGCTTGTGATCCCAGCATTCGGGAGGCTGAGACCGGAGGATCGCGGTTCTCAGACAGCCTCAGCTGCTTAGTGAGGCCCTCGGCAACTCAGTGAGACCCTGTTTTAAAATATAGAATAAAAAGTAGAGCTGGGGTGGAGCTCGGAGGTAAAATGACCCTGGGTTCCATCCCTAGTACTGAAAAAAAGAAAGAAAGAAAGAAAGAAAGAAAGAAAGGGAGAAAGAAAGAAAGAGACACAGTGGAATGTGAGCTGGACAAATCTATGGAGTTGGAGACTAGAGGGAAATTCTGAGAGGCTGGAGAGACGGGCTGAGGGTGAAACCAAAGGAGAACCTGAATCAGCCCTCCTTTTAGTTTTCTATGTTGAGACAGGGTCTCACTAAGTTTCTGAGGGTCTTGCTAAGTTGACGGAGGCTGGGCTCAGACTTGGGATCCGTCTCAGCTTCCCCAGTACTGGGATAGCAGGCGTGTGCTACCACGCCCGGGCAGTGGCCACGTTTCAACAGGTCCTCCAGGTGGTGCTAAGACCTGAGAATCATTGGGTGGTGACCTGGAAAGGCCAGGTGGTGAGATAGTACCCAAGAGGAATTAAAGGAGGACCCGTCGGCGGCCCACTTCTGTCTGCCCAGTCCAGAGTCTCACAGCCCATACGCCCGATGGGCTCTGTAGACCAAAGATGGAGGCCGAGGCCTGAGCCCGCTGGTGATGAGGATGCGGCCGTCCGACTTTCACCTCGGAGACCTGGTTCAAGTCGTGGCCTCTCACCTCCTTTTCTTTTCTTTTTTGTGGTGCTGGGGATCGAACCCATGGGCATTCTCCTCTGAGCTACACCCCAGCTCGCCCTTTCTTTCTTTCTTTCTTTCTTTCTTTCTTCCTTTCTTTCTTTCTTTCTTTCTTTCTTTCTTTCTTTCTTTCTTTCTTTCTTTTCTCTCTCTCCCATCCACCCTCTCTCCCTCCCTTCCTTCCTTCCTTCCTTCTCTACTGGGGATTGAACCCAGGGGCATTTTGCTTTCAATTTACACCCCAAGCCCTTTATTTTTACTTTTATTTCGAAACAGTTTTTCACTAAGTTGCCCTGCGATCCTCCTGTCTCAGCCTCCCAAGGACTGAGATTGCAGGCGGGCACCACCACGCTTGGCTTTTACCTCTCCTCTCCCTCATCTTTTTTTTTTTTTGTTGTTGTTTTTGGAAGCCCTTCTATCTCCGGGCTACACTCCCAGACCTATTTTTTTTTTTATATTTTTATTTTTGGAAACAGGGTCTCTTAAGCCAGCGCGGCTGGCTTCGAACCTGCGCGATCCTCCTGTCTCCGCCTCCCAAGCGCGGGAATTACAAGCATGCGCCACCAGGCCCGGCCGGCTCCCTCATCTTTAAAATGGAAACCTCAAGTCAGTGATGTCACAAATAACTTATGGAAGAGAAATGAGATCAAAACTGTAAGGAGCTGTGAAACTCTAGGCCGCCGCTAGTGATGGGCATAGAAAGGTAAACAGAGGCACGATCACGGTTTGATAAAGCACATAGAGTCAGCAGTATCAGGTCCTGGTGGAGCGGCTGGCTGCACTGCTCTGCTGGCGGTCACAGGTAGGAGGGTTTCACGGAGTCTAGGGATAGAAATAAAACCATCACTCAGATGTAAACGCTGTGTCTGCCTTGGCCCACTCTGCCTTCCTCTGCTGTCTCTGTATACTTGAGCTTGGTACACGCCAATCTGTAGCTTTTTTTTTTTTTAATGGCACTAAAGACAGCACTCAGTGGCATTCAACCCCAGAGCTACACCACCACCCTTTTTACTTTTTGTTTTGAAACAGGGTCTCACGAGGTTGCTGAGAATCTCACTACATTGCCGAAGGTGGTCTTGGATCTGCCATCCTCCCGTCTCAGCCTCCCCAACAGTGGGATTGCGGGCCTGTGCTACCATGCCTGGCTATTTTTTTTTTTTTTTTTTTTTACTTTAAAGATAAGTATTTTGCATGCCACCAAAAATCTAGACAGAGCATTTCATGGCTACATGATAGTCTTATACTTATGCTGTACTTTTCTTACCTATATCTAGAATGTTGGGCCCTTTGGCCATTTGCAATTTCTTTGTCATTATAATAATGCTTCTGTGGACATTTTTATTCTTCAGTGATGGCAATAATTACGGGCGAGGAAACAAGTGACGTTTCAGAGCCTCCAGTCATATGCCTGCGTCACCTCGTTCTAAGCTTGTTGAAAAAAAAATTTCTGATCCAGGCGTGGTGGCGCATGCTTGTCATCCCAGCATTCAGGAGGCTGAGACAGGAGGATCGCAGTTGGCAGCAGCTTCAGCTACTTAGTGAGGCCCTTTGCAACTCAGTGAGACCCTGTTTCAAAATAAAGAATAAAAAATAGGGCAGGGGGTGTAGCTCAGAGGTAGAATGCCCCTGGGTTCCATTCCCTGTACTGCAAAAAAACAAAAAACAAAAAACAAACTAAATCTGTGATTCCCCTGTTGTCTGCCTCTAAACATTCTACCATAGCCAGGAGCACTGAACCTGCTCCATCGAGGTGGGGCAGGACGGGTGCAGGTCAGTGCAGACCTTGCCACTCAAGGCTGGTCCACAGGGCAGCGACAGCAGCACCTGGCTTCGCATGAGACGCAGAATCCAGACCTGCTAACTAAGGTTCTGGATTTGAACAAGGTCCTAGGAGATCTGTGTGCATGATTAAGCTTAGAGGCACCGCTGGAGGATTTTCTTAGGAAGATAGATGTCTACAGGGTGTATGTAAGCCTCATGTATCACCCACAAGCCATGAGAGAGGGTTTGTAGCTCATCGTGTTCACAAAGGGGCTCGGGGAATCCTGGCTGGCAGCAGAGGCTCACCAGGGCTCTCTTAGAAATTTACAAGGGGCCAGAGAAGTTCAGATCCATCTGAAGTGTTTTTTTTTTTTTTTTTTTTTTTTTTTTTGTGCTACTGGGGATGGAACCCAGGGACTTTCTACCTCGGGGCTACACTCCCAGACCTATTTTATAATTATTTGGAAACAGGGTCACACTAAGTTGCTGAGTCCCCTCTCAGCCTGCCAAGTACTGGGATCACAAGTGCGCACCACCGCGGCAGGCCCTCTGCTCTGTTCTTTTAGCTGCAGACAGTTCTAGGGTATTTTTTAAATTCCAGAGCCAGAGAAACTTGGACTGGGGGGAACTGGGAGGAGACCCTGTGAGTAGAAAAGAGCTTCAATCTAGTCACCATGTAGGTGAAATGACCTTGACCACACAGAGGGCACAGGGATACATCGAGAGAGGAGGAGAGAGGACTGGTGCAGGAGACAGCTTCTTGTCCTCTTCTTTTTTTGTGTATGTGGTACTGGGGATGGAACCGGGGGCATTCTACCTTTGAGCTACCCCCAAGCCCTATTTTTTATTCTTTATTTTGAAACAGGGTCTCACTGAGTTGCAAAGGGCCTCACTAATTAGCTGAGTCTGTCCATGAACCGCGATCCTCCTGTCTCAGTCTCCCGAATGCTGGGGTTACAAGCGTGCCCACCATGCCCGGCTCTTCTTGTCCTATTCTTAATAGGAGCATATTTGGTTTCAAGAGCTCACAAAGAGCCCAGCGTGGTGGTGCACACTTATAATCTCAGTACTCGGGAGGCTAAGATGGGAGGATTGCAGGATCAAGGCCAGCCTAAGAAACTTAGTGAGATCTTGTTTCATAAAAAAGGGGGGTGGGGGCTGGGGTTTAGCTCAGA
Organism: Muscardinus avellanarius; assembly: GCF_963383645.1. Classification (NCBI taxonomy): domain Eukaryota; kingdom Metazoa; phylum Chordata; class Mammalia; order Rodentia; family Gliridae; genus Muscardinus; species Muscardinus avellanarius. The sequence goes on from NC_137799.1 coordinate 96,914,604, forward strand.
GGTAGAAAGTCTCTGAATTCAATCCCTGTACACACACACACACACACACACACACACACACACACACACACCACAGCCCTTAGACAGAATACAGTATAACATCCTTGCTTTAAGTGAACTAAGGAAGCGTGTTGACTAGGCTCCTGCAGCTGGCAGCGACGGTGAGCAGCAGTCAATGGTGAACTTGAGCCGCCTTCAGCATCTGGATCCAAATGCAGCCACGGTGCATGTGGCGCCATGATGGCCGTACCGGGCATCCGTGGCCAGCTCCTTCCAGGTGGCCGCAGCTCCTCCCCTTCACAGAGCGGAGCCTCCTTTGCCAGCCAGGCGCCCCTTGGAGAGCGGGCATCCTGGGGCTACTTGGGGTTTCCTGGATCTTGGCACCCCATGCTGTTTGAAGGTGGAAGCGAGTCCTGGTCTTTCTGCACACTCGGCCACACAGCTAGGCTTGTCCTGGGGTCACTTCCTTCTCCTGCACAGACCTGGGTGGTGAGCTGTGGCTCTGGGTGAGCTACCAGCGGCAGGACTTTCTCAGCCCGGGTTTGAGTGCAGGGGCTTTCTACCTCTGAGCTACAACCTCAGCTGTTTTTATTTTGAAACAGTGTCTTCAAAAGTCATTGAGGTAAACTGGGCGTGGTGCACACACTTGTCATCCCCGCGCTTGGGAGGCTGAGATAGGAGGATTGCATGAGTTCAAAGCCAGCCTCAGCTATTTAGTGAGGCTCTCAGCAACTTAGTGAGACCCTGTTTCCAAATAAAATATAAAATAGGTCTGGGAGTGTAGCCTGGAGGTAGACAGCCCCTGGATTTCATTCCTAGCCCCACAAATTAAAAAAAAAGTCTTTGAGGCTGGGCTTGAACCCTCAATCCTCCAGTTTTAGCCTCCTAAGTACTGGGATCACAGGCATGCACCACCACATCCTTTTCCTTCTTTCCTTCCTTCCTTCTTTCCTTCCTTCCCTCCTTCCTTCTTTTTTTCCTTCCCTCCTTTCTCCTTTCTTTCCTTCCCTCCTTTCTCCTTCCTTCCTTCCTTCCTTTCTCTCTTTCTTTCTCTCTTTCATTCTTTTTTTTTGGTACTGGGGATTGACCCCAGAGACATTATACTTCCAAGCTTCACCCTCAGCCATTTTAGTTTTTTGTTTTGAAACAGGGTCTCACTAGGTTATTTAGTCTCTCTACACTGCTGAGGTTGGCTTCTTCAACCTTCAACCCTAGCCGGGCGTTCGCAGGTTCCAGGTTTGCAGCCAGCCTCGGGTACTTAGTGAGGCCCTCTGCAACTTAGTGAGACCCTGTTTTGAAATAAAGAATAAAAAATAGGGCTGGGAATGTAACTCGGAGGTAGAATGCCGCTGGGTTCAATTCCTGGCAACACACACACACACACACACACACACACACACACACACACACACACCTTCAACCCTCCTGTCTCAGCCTCCCAAGTACTGGGAGAACAGGTGTGTGCCCCTGACCTCGGTGCTTTTTTGATTTGGTGAGATAGCGGCTCCCAGAGCATCTGCTCCCCTTACCTTTCCTGTGGTTTTGTAAGCACATAAATCGCAGGATTGAGTCCCTTCTGCTCCAAGAACCTGAGGCGCCTCTGTTTTCTGCTGCTAAACCCTGACTGGTACATTTCACCCTCCTAAGTGCAAAGCATAAATTTACAGTTAATGCTTTTAGAAGGAGCTCTGTGAGAGCCTTTCCTTGCCCCCTCTCTTACTGAATGTTAATGCACATTACTTGAAACGCAGATGTTTTTCACAATACCCTTATTTTGGAATTTAGATTAGGTCGTCACCCAAGCCTCTTGGAACTGTGGGATGTGAGACTGTGAACGCTGTTCTGCCTCGGAGCTCTAGATCCTGAAACACACCAGAGGTCCCGTCCTATTTGAGAGGGAGGTGCTCATTGAAAGAACAAATAAATCCCACTCCCTGAGAGCTGCTGGAGAAAGAAACATTTTAAATTTTTCTTCTTAATATTTCTGTACAACATTTCTAATGCGGTCTGCTTTCTTACTTCACCATAAGATAGCTTGCATTCATTCCTAACACGTTGGCCTGGGAAGTGGGCCTCATTAAAGCTCATATAAAGGTTTAAAAAGAATACTTAGATAAAAATTCATTTCAAACTCCTTTTTTTTTTTGTGGGTCTGGAGATGGAACCCAGCAGCATTCTACCTCCGAGCTATAGCCCCTGCCCTATTCTTTATTCTTTATTTTGAAACCGGGTCTCACTGAGTTGCAGAGGGCTTCACTAAGTAGCTGAGGCTGTCTGCAAACCGTGATCCTCTGGTCTCAGCCTCCCGAATGCTGGGATTACAAGCGTGCGCCACCACGCCTGGCTTCAAACTCCTTTTTTATTTAAAAGAGGGATGCAGAAATAATCGACATGACCATTTATTGAAATCTTTCTATGACGCCATCACGGCGCTAAGTGCCTAATCCCACCTGCCCTGCAGCATTCGATGTCACCAGAAGGCAGGTGTGACACTTCTTTTACATATTAGGAAACTGAGATGCGACGAGACAGAGCGCCCTGCCCAGGGCCCACCAGCCAGTACTGATAACGCTGGCATTTGAATACAGACCCTTTTTGATGCCAGAGCTCCACCTTCTCCTCAAAAGCACCCCCATGAGAGAATGGGGCATTTCGAATTCCATGTAGCTCTAAGAAATTTAGGAGACCTGCTGCAATTTCTAGGGTAACCGAAGGATGATATTAGTATGGATTTTTTTTTTGAGATAGAACCCAAGAATGTTCTACCTCTGAGCTGCCCCCCAGACCCTTTTTAATTTTTTTTTAAATTTTGAAACAGGGTCTTGCTAATTTGCTGGGAGCCTCACTAAGTTTCTGAGACTGGCCTCGAACCTGCAATCCTTCTGTCTCATTCTCCCAAGTACCGGGGTTAAAGGCATGTGCCACCACACCTGGTGACTTAAAAACAAACAAACAAACAAACAAACAAACAAACCTCATCTTCTTCTTTTGTGAAATTTTTGGTCATGGGAAGTTTTTATGTATTTCTTAATTCATGGAGCTTTGAAAAAAAAGAAATCAGTAATTAGTATTCATGAAAAGGTGAATTGGAGGGAGACAGGAGGACATGACGTTTTCCTCTGTTTCTCCCCATTGACCGTCTGAGGATTCTGTGTGTTCACGGTTTGGTAACGTGATGCTTAACTGAATCCTGTCCCACACAGAAAAGGGGTGCACGGTGCAAACTTATCTAGCAGCAGGACAAACTTCTCTCTGGCCTCTCGCCCTCTCGCAGTGGCCTCCGCGGGCAGCACGACCTCCTTTGCAGTGTTGCGCTAAGAAGCACCTGGGCGCCTACCCGGGTCTGTCCACATGCCTGTCCCTGTCTGTGGTGGGAGAGGGCAGATGTCTGTGGCCCATGGCGGAGCCCTTCTCTTCTTGGACATTGGAGTCTAGACCTTGGTAAGTGAGCTGAACAACTGGGAGCTGTGTTTAATTTCCAGTGTTGCCCAAACATCCAAGCTGGTATCGTCGTCATGGAGGGGTCAAGGGTCCCAGATGTTGCGTCACGGATTTTTCGCAAGAATAGCAGACACCAACAGCTGTCTCCCTAACCCAGAGTCCCGCAGAGCCCACGGGGCCCTCAGGCCCCGTGCACATCTGGACCTTGTGCCCGTCCTCAAGCACGGTGCCTTCACCCAGGAGAAACGCGTCAACTCGACTCGGCCTCGTGGCACACTCGACCTTTCTCCTGCAATCACTAAACTTGTTTTTAATAAATGTTTAACTTCCTGATTAATTTCAGCGATTTCTGAGGGTAATTTTTCACAGTTCAGATAATACGTTCTAAACGCTTGCTGAGCTGTCGGCTCGCTGGAAACTGTAAACACTTCAGATTGCTTTTTGTCTCCCTAATCCTCTCCCTCATTATGTGGCAATGAAATTTAGTCTTTATTCTTTCTGCCATCTGCATAATTGCTCGCGCTTAAAGACGCTCGGCTTCTCTCCTTCCTCGTCGCGGGAAACGCACTGTTTGTTCAACCTTCACTAAATTAGTATTTTTCTGGTTCCTTATCTCTCATTTCTCCAGGAGCGGCGTATAATTAACTCTTGCATTTGAGTGTTTGTCACGGGACTGCCTTTCCTCTGGCAATCCACCTGCTTTTTATTTTCTTCCTTCCATTCTGTTTATCCCGGGAGGGAACTTCTCGCCCATATCTTTTCTCCATTTCCTTTTTAAAAAGCACTGCGGTTCTCTGGGAGGAGAAAATGTTTATCTGGTGCCATCGACTCTGAAGCGTCTCCTCTGTCATTCTGCCTGGGCTCCTTGGGTCACGTTTCCCATCCTCTCTTCCTGGGTATCGGACTTAGTGGCGCCATGTAATCCCGTAATGGAAGCACACTTAATACCTGGACCGATTCCTCGGGGCACTCTTGCTCTGCGATAGTCCTGTGGCCGGCATGGTCGGTGTGCCACTGGGACAGCGAAGCTACCGCGGCGGCACCAGCAAGGAAGGAACACCGTGACTCCATGCCGGCACACCATCGCAGCGGCGCGGGCCCTCCTGCTGTACCACGAACACTTTTTTTTTTTTTTTTTGGTGGTACTGGGGCTCCTGGAAGCCCTTCTACCTCCGGGCTACACTCCCAGACCTATTTTATACTTTTTATTTGGAAACAGGGTCTCTTAAGTCAGCGCGTCTGGATTTGAACCTGCACCATCCTCCTGTCTCCGCCTCCCAAGCGCGGGGATTACAAGAGCGCGCCACCACGCCCGGCGCCACTAACACTTTTTTTTGTGGGGGGGGGGGATCTTGTTCCTTCTTACCATGTTGCCTTTTTTTTTCTTTTCTTCAGAGATAAAGGCAGAGGTTTATTAAGGAAAAGTGAGGATACACATTCCAGGGAGAGGACGGGCCAGCTCGAGAGCACGAGAGGCCCCGGGGAGCCCTTGGGATGCTTCCTTTACAGGAGTCCTGGAGGGGTGACTTGGGTTTTATGATTTGGGTTTTATCTCTCTGAGAAAACAGAGGGATGGAGCTGCTTGGAAGTCTAGTGGTTAGACGAGGCGCTCTCGTGAGACCGCCACCTACCCCTTCTTTAATAATTCCATGAGAAGACAGTAGCGATATGAATTGGCAGTTACTCTGGGGAATCCCAAAAGTTTATGATTTCACTTGCATTCACAAGTGATAAAACTATCCCCTTAGTATCATGGTTTGCTTGTTTGTTTGTTTGTTTGTTTGTTTGTTTCGTGGTACTGGGGGAATCCAGGAGCATTCTACCTCCGAGCTACATTCCCAGCCCTACTTTTTATTCTTTTATTTTTGAAACAGGATCTCACTGAGTTGCAAAGGGCCTCACTCAGTAGCTAAGGCTGTCCATGAACCGCCATTCTCCTGTCTCAGTCTCCTCGTGGTAGTTTAATAGCTCTGAAATGACAACTTTTGAGGTGTAATCACATTCGGTGGCTCTCCATTTGTCAGTTCTGGGGCCTTGTTTCTTGTGAGTAGAATAAGACCCAAAGTCCTGGTGAGACCCGTAAGGGCCCAAAGCGAGGACTCCCGCCTGCCACTCTCCTGCTCTGCCGATGGGGGTGGAATCTAGGGGCACTGTACCATGAGCTGCACCCGAGCTCTCTTTACGTTTTAATTCCAAAACAGGGTCTCGCGGAGCCACTCGCCTCTGACTTAGAATCTGCAATCCTCCTGTCTCAGCCTCCACATACAGGGACTGCAAGTGTGTGCCACCACGCTTGGCTGTGTTTTTTATTTTGTCTTTTAGATCCAACACAAAAACATAGTCGTAAGAGAAAAAATGTTGATAAATTGTACTTTATCAAAAGTAAGAACTTTAGCTTTTCAAAGGACACAGTTAAGAGAATAATCACACAGACCACAATCTGAAAGAAAATAGCTGCCAACCATATACAGCCCACTTGTTCTTTCGTGTCCTCAGAGGATTGGTCCCAGGACCTCCATGGGTACCAAAATCTGCGATGCTCAAGTCACTTAGATAAAACAGCACAGTATTTGCATATAACCTATGGGCTTCCTCCTAAGTACTTGAAATAACCTCTAGATGACTGATAATTAACCATAATACAATTAAATGTTGTGTAAATTGCTGTCTATACAGCATTGTTTAGGGGATAATGACAAGAAACTATACATGTTCAGTACAGGCACATGCTTTCCCCTGAATATTTTCAATCCACAACTGGTTGAAGCCATGACTGTTGGAATCCACTGGCAAAGAACCCACAGAGAGAAAGGGGCAACTGTATTTGATAAAAGACTTGTAGGCAGAATACATGAAGAGCTTTCACAGTAAGAAAAAAAGTCCCAATAAAAAATGGACAAAGTGTTTAAACAGATACTTTATGAGAAAGATATACGGCTAGCTAACAAACACATGAAAATACGCTCATCATCACTGCCATTGTGGAATGCAAATTAAAACCAAAATGAGCTGGCACCGCACACCTATTAGAATGGCTAAAGCTACAATGATCAACCATGGCGGGTGTTGTAAGGACCCAGACTAACATGTAACGTGGTAACACAGCTAGGCAGTTTCAGAAAAAGCTACCCATATCCAGGCAAGGTGACCAGCAACTCCACTCCCAAGCACTTTCCCCAAAGAAAGTACATGGCCAGAAACCTGCATACAACTGCTTGTAGCATCTTTATTTGAAACCATGCCAAGTTAGAAAAGTCCAAATTTCTCAACAGCTAAATAGACAAATAGATCTTGGTAATTATGTAAGATAAAGCCGGGTGTGTGGGATAAACCATGCTTGGGAGGCTGAGACAGAAGGATAGCAGGTTTGAGACCAGCTTCAGTAACTTAGTGAGACATTGTTTCAAATACTACTACTATTAATGATAATAATAATAATAATAATAATAATAATAATAATAATAGCAAAAAAAAAAGGTTTGGGGTAGTGCTTGAAGGTAGAATGCCCCAGAGTTCAATTCCTAGTACTATTTTTTAAAAATCTGTAAGATAACGAATACTTAGCGATAAAAAAGATTAATTATTGGCAACTCACAACGGCATCGATGAATCTGTGTGAGTCAAGTAAAAAGTACATCTGTACTTTGTATGATGACATTTATATTAAATCCTAGAAAATCTAAGCTAATCTGTAGTGACACAAAGCCGACCAGCAGTTGCCTAAGTTTGTAAAAAGACGGAAAGCGTGTAAAGGAAGACCAGGAGAGGACACGAGGAAATCTGGGGAGAACGGAGACGCCTGTTATTCCGATCGTGATGGTAATCCCATGAGCATAGACACGTCAACACTTTTCAGAAGTGAATTTTTTTCCTAGAGAAAAACTCAGGGCATTCTACCTTCGAGCTACACTCCCCGGCCCTTTTTATTGTGAGACAGCATCTTGCTAAGTTGAGGCTGGCCATACACCACCAGGAGTCCTGTCACTTCTGGGACAGCTCCAAAGAATGGCTCTAGCGGTGTATCACAACTACAGCTGCCAATAGCCCAAATGCATTAAGTCTCCCGAGCTAATGTGTCACTCCTAATTTAATATAATTGGCCTCTGAATGAGGGCCTCAGAAGCAAGATCTTCCAAAGGAAGGAAATTCAAACTGCTAAATAATTTTAAATATTATTATATATTAATAGTTTATATAGTTATATATTAGTAATATAGTAATATAGTTATATATTATATATAGTTAAATATTATTATATACTAATAGTTAATATTAATATATAAATATATTAATAGTTTTTTTAACTGGGAGGTCTGTGCATGAACAATTGTTATTACTCTTTGATGACTGGCTCAACTGGATCATTTGCTCATTTCCATCAGAACCACTGGGGCTTTGGTGCGGTGGTCCTTGCAGTACAACAAATTAGGTATTTTCCAAGACAGACTGGAATGGAGAATCCCTCAGACTGGCTTGACCTGAGAGAACTGTCAATTTGGAGAGCGTATTGCATAAGCAAATAGCTTGTATTCTTCATTCAAATTACCTGAAAACTTGCCAACTCTCAGACATTTTCAGATTCAGGATCTAAGTTGCAAGCTTTAAGGTCATCCTATTGGACCAAACCCAAGACTGTTGAACGTTTCCGGCTTTGAGACGAGCCATTGTACTTGGGCAGAACTCTGCGGCCAACGGGGAGACCCAGACAAGATCCAGATCCAGGCTTGTTCCCCATCAACTGTGTGAGGTGGAGATGTGGCGGGACTGCTCTGAGCCACAGCAGAGATTCTGAGATTCGGGGGTAGAAGTGTGGGCTCTGCCTGACGACTCTACCTGTGGGTGCTGCTTTGGGCCGCGGCGTGAGGACTGAGGAAAAGCACTTGTGTGCAAACATTTCCTAAATTGTGCGCCATGTTTGCCTAACTTTCCCCTACATTATATAGAAGTAGAAAATATGTTTTACCCTCAACACTGGAGTGTTGGCGTGCAATGTAGCCACTTTTCCTTTCGGAAAACCGAAGGAATTCAGTCGGGGAGTTTGACAGTCCTTGTGTGAATTTCCTGTGACTAACGACGTACTAAAAACTGGCTGCTTCAAAGCAACAGACATTAATCCTCTCAGGGGTGGAGGTCAAGTCTGACATCGCGAGGTGTGAGGACTGTTTTTCCTCTGACAGAGGAAAGTCAGGAAGGCCCGGGCCCAGGGCTACATCACGATAGTGAATCTTGGCTGTCAACCTAACTGGGTGGGGAGACACGTAGGAAAGTCATAATGCACACTGCTGGGTGGGTCTGTGAGGGTGTCTCCAGAGATGACTGACGTGTGGATCAGCCAATTGAGTGGAGGAGACCTGCCTTTGCCCCCCAGTAGGCTGGGGGCCAGGATAGAACATGAATCAGAAGGGGGAGGCTCCTGCATGAGCAGATAGACTCTTCTGAGGGGGTGATTTTTTTTTTCCTGCTGTTACTACCGCAGAGCTCAAACTCCAGATTCCTGGGCCTTTGAACATGGACTTGGCACCAATTCTGCAAGGCCTCAGGCTCTCGGCTGGGCCTGAGGCTGAGCTGTGGGCTCCTCTTGTTTGAGGCCACAGCTCCGTGGACTGGGCGGCTACTGGCTTCTCTGGCTCTGCACGCGGCGACGGCCATGTACGACTGTCTAAGAACCCCCCTGAACACCCTCCAATCTCTGCAGCCAGGCTTCAGGTCACGTGAGTCTCACGTCCACGCCTGGATGCGTGTCACTGGACCAGTCTCAGGTGGCTAATCCGGGATGCTCTCGTCAGCATCCTTGATGTTTGTTACATCCACAAAGACTCTTTTTCCAAATAAGGCCACATTCACAAGTTCTAGGTGGACATGTTGTTGGGGAACGTGCATTCAACCCACTACAGTCCTCTTAAGTTCCATGGCCCTGGTATTCTGCTCTGAATGTTACCATTTGGTCTAACCTTCAGCTGGTTTGAGTTTATATATCGAACCGAGAGGCATTCTACCTCTAAGATACACCCCCAATTATCTTTGAAACAGGGTCTCACTAAGTTTCTAAGGGTCTTGCTAAGTTGCTGAGGCTAGCCTCTAGCCTGTAGTCCTCCTATCTCGGTCTCCCAAGCACTGGGATTACATGTAGGCATGTGCCACCATACCTAGCATTCTGGTGGAGCAGTTATTTATACAAATGACACTCGACAAATATTTATTAAACTTGTATACATCTGAAGAAGAAAACCAATAGCAGCACAACCACACACATGCATATAATAATAGAATATAATAATAAATATAATAATAGTCAGGTGTGGTGGCGCACACTTGTAATCCCTGCACTTGGGAGGCTGAGACAGGAGGATCGCGCAGGTTCGAAGCCAGCCTCAGCTACTGAGTGAGGCTCTCGGCAACTTAGTGAGACCCTGTTTCCAAATAAAGTATAAAATAGGTCTGGGAGTGTAGCCCAGAGGTAGAAAGCCCCAGATTTCATCCCCAGAACCACAATATATATGCTTGCCAAGCAAGAGAATGTGCCATCGAAGAAACCCACTGGCATGTTTTCTGGGAAGGGAAAACGTAGGCTAAAAATATTTACTTTGGTTGGTGTCATTTGTTTTTCTTGTCTTAAAGAATTAGGAGAAGCTGGGCGTGGTTTCACACACTTGTAATTCCAGTACTTGAGAGGCTGAGACAGGAGGATTGTCGTTCAAAGACAGCCTCAGCTACTTAGTGAGACCTTGTTTCAAATAAAAGAATAAAAAATAGGGCTGGGGTGTAGCTTGGAGGTAGAATGTCCCTGGGTTCCATCCCCAGTACTACAAAATAAATAAATAAATAAATAAATAAATAAATAAATAAATAAATAAGTAAGTAAGTAAGTAAAGAAAGAAAGAAAGAAAGAAAGAAAGAAAGAAAGAAAGATTGATTTTGGGAAAAATTAGCTTCACTGTGATTACACCTAGTAAGGATGACAACATGTACTCCAAGTGGGACAAGACTCCTTACGTCTCTGTAAGGCTGGTTTAAAAGGTCCTGCTTCACTGGGCCCAGTGGCAAACACATCTATGTAATCCTAGTACTTGGGAGACTGACACAGGAGAATCATAGGTTCAAAGCCAGCTTCAGAAACTTAGTGAGACCCTGTTTCAAAATTTTAAAGAAGGGAGAGCAGAGGGGTATAGCTTGAAGGTTGAATACTTCTAGGTTCAATTCCTAGCACAAAAATGAAAAATAAGAACAAGGAAAAGAAAAAAAAATTCTGTTTGCACAGAGACCCAGTGTGGATCTAGCATCCCGGCCTCAGACCCAGGTGCAGTGAACCACAGGGTTAAACTTTGCTATTTTCTTACCCAGCGCGGTGTGAGTGAACATTCTGTTTGCAGTGTGCCCCCTGGGCCCCAGGACAGAGGGCAGCTCCTCCCTTCTTTGGAGTTTGCACAGGGTGCAGAGGGCAGAAGAGGCACGGGGCATGTACAGTGTGCGGGCAGCAACAGACCGCACACAGCAGGGTGGGGCTGGCCCAGCGCTCAGAGCTGGGCCTCCGCTGACCTGCCTGCGGTGACCTGGGACCCGGGACCCGGGAGAGGGCCGGACAGTTTCGGGCAGAGAGAACTGAAAGACCTGAACGGTGACCCAGGAAGCCAAACAGTCAGAGACGCAGACTCCAGAGCCAGCAGGTCTGACTTCCGGGCCCTTCTCCTGTATCTGAGCTGCACGACCGTGAGAAAGACATTTGTTTCTCCAAACCACAGGTTCCTGACTTGTCAAGGGGAAATGAATTCTGACGGCACTAATCATATAGGCGTGGAGCAACACAATGAGATAATTTGTTTAAAGTCTCATTAGCACGAGCTAAGCATGTAGTAAAATAAATACTCACCAAACATGAGCTACTATTGTTACTCAAAAATCTAAGACAAGGAAGGAATTTTACAAACACATTCCCTCTTCCTCCTCCTTCTCCTTTTTCTTTTCTTCCTCTCCTTCTACATTAAACCCAGGGCTGCACCCTAGGTTGTACTATGCACCCAGCCATATATATATATATATATATATATAATTTTTTTTCAGTACTGGGGATGGAACCCAAGGGCATTGTACCTCTGAGGCTACACCCCCAGCCCTATTTTTTAGTCCTTTTTATTTTTGAAACAGGGTCTCAGTGAGTTGTGAATTGCCTTGCTAAGTAGCTGAGGCTGTCCGCGAACCACAGTCCTCAATTCTTCTGCCTCCAGAATGCTGAGATTACAAGCATGCACCACCACGCCCGGTCCCCAGCCCTATTATTATTATTATTATTATTATTATTATTATTAGTGGTGGTACTGGGGTTCCTGGAAACCCTTCTACCTCTGGGCTACACTCCTGGACCTATTTTATACTTTTTATACATTTTTATTATTTGGAAACAGGGTATCTTAAGCCAGCGTGGCTGGCTTCGAACCTGCGCGATCCTCCTGTCTCCGCCTCCCAAGCGCGGGGATGACAAGCGTGCGCCACCACGCCCGGCCCCCAGCCCTATTTTTGACAGAGTCTCTTGACAAGTTACTGTGCACCGGCCTCAACCCTGTGATTATCCTTCTCAGCCTCCCAAGTACTGGATCACTGGTTTATGCCACTGCACCGGGCTTAGTTCTACCTTCTTATTTAACCAATGCAGAAGCTCAGCCCAGAGAGATGTAGGGATATTCCGGAGTGGACTGGCGTTTAGCAGAACCAGTCCTAGGATCTGTGTTCTCCTGCGCAGCCTCATTGGGTGATTAAGAAGCAAGGCATTTAGTTCCTGAAAGCAGGCTCTGGAATCAAATCCCTGGCTCTGCCACGTACTGCTGCCAGGCGCCAGACACCAGAGGAAACGTGAGCTAGCTTTGGGCTCCTCCACGATGAATGGGTCAAGAGCCTCCTCCCTGCCTGGTCATAGAGGTGGAATCAGATGGAGCCCCGAGGCTGCAGCAGTGGGAGCTTCATGCCGACCTAAGACAGACTCAGAAAACCAGGCGCCACACAGAAGCCAGGCCACAGCCGCGAGCCCGTGGCCTGTAGTGAACGAGCGAAATTTCCCCACGCAGGCCTTTGGTTTGGGAAACTTCGAGGTTTGCTCCGCTCAGGAGGGTCAAATTCATAGTCACCGAGTGAACAGCAATGGCGAGGGGCGGAGCAGGGCCGTGGCTTTGGAAGATGGAGCCGGTGGATGGAGCGGGGGGCTCAGCTGGAATATTGGGTTGGCTCCAGCTGGAGCCGAGGCCGAGGCTGAGCCGCTAGAACACAGTTTCTGGAAATGTCTGGCCATGTGTGGTAGGCGGAGGGGATGGAGGACACAGGAAGGAAGGAAAGGCAAAGATGCAGGGCCAGGCCGGGCCGCCCTCCCCGGACCCTGGTCTGCCATGGTGATGACGGTGGGTGCTGAGATGCCACCCATGTCATCACCCAAAGCAAAGGACTAGTCCCCAGCTCTGGACGGCTGCGGTAGACTGCTCAGCTGTCAGGCTTTTGGGGTTGCCTCTGCCGGGGAGAGCCACCCCTGCATGTCCTGCCTCTCCTTCCCAGGCAGGGCACAGCCAACGACAGGCTGGCAAGGGCATAGCATCCCTGGAGAGGGGGCAACAGCTGGGAAGGTCTTCGTGGCCTCAACGCCCCCACAGGACAGCCGAACCCTTGTCTGCGGTTGCTTACCCCACCCCGTCCTGCAGGCCAAGCCGACTTCACATCTGTGGTGGTGCTGAGGCTCTGAGGGGCCGGTGGGTCCAAAGCAGGACGGTCACGTCAACCCCAGGCCCTATGACAAGGAGGAGAGAATTACACGGCCCATGGCAGCAGTGGTCACGTCTTTGACGGGCAGTGGAGTAGAGGCCGCTAGCTCCTCCCTTCAGGGGTCTCCTGACCTCTGACCCTCTCTGACCACCCAACCTTACCCAGGGAGAGCAGGTCACATCGCCCCCCAGCTCGAAACCCTCCGATGGCTTCTCATCAGCTGGGAAAGAACAGAGGTGCCTGGGCGCCGCTGTGCACTTTGCTGCTCCTCTGCTCCTTCGCCTGTAAGCTCTCCGCTTGCCCCCTTCCTTCTTGTTCAATCCTGGGACAAAGTTCGACCCTCTTCCCTGATCAGTTTAGACCTCATCGCCCTGTGTTGTGATCTCCATTGCACCCTCTGCTCCCCAAATGGTCTTGTACCTTTATCCATTATGAGAGTCTGTTCCCCCTCTTTCCTACGAAGACTACAAACCTCAAAAGGACAGACATGTGGCTGTCCTGTTGCCATGGTAACCCAGCAGGTGCCTCAGAATACCGAGTGAATGAAGGAAGGGTCGGGAGGGCTGCGTAGCAGCTTCAGTGCACAGTGGAGAGCAGGATTCCAAAGCTGCGGTGGGTGGCTCTGAGCCTGCGCCTGGGGTGAGGTACCTGCAGGGAGCAGCAGGCCAGAGGGACCTGCCCGAGCACATTGGAACCTCGGTTCTGTCGCTTCCTGGCTGGCCGCAGGCCTGGGAAGAGCCATATGACCTTGAGAAGCTCTGGTTTCCTCCTGCACAGAATGGTCTGACCCGGAGCGCCATAGGGGAGCCAGGGGAGCCGGGATGGAGGTTGCTCCCGAAGGCCTTGGCTGTGAATCTCTTTTCGCCAGAGAGTGCAAGTCCGTCTCTGCCATCCATCCGCTTGAGACACCTGAGGCCACACGGCTGGGGGCTCACTTAAGAAGGGGCCATGCTGCTGCAGCCCCCTCCAAGGGCGCCGCTGGGCATTTCTGACCCCTGGGACACAGCTGGCTGCTCTCCCAGGGCCGGGCTCACAGCAGTGCCCTGGGCTCGCAGGTGGGTGGTGAGGGTGGCGAGCAACCCTCCAGTCTATTCTTTCTCCTTGGTGCCCCTGATGCAGCCCCACTGCAGCGGCCAGAAGAGCTCTTGTGAGGGCTTGGCCGAGGCAGGAGGGATCCACCCCAGGGACCCCTGTACGAGACGCCCCTTCTTCCCACCCTGCACCTTCTTCTGTCTCTGGCTAACGCCCGGTGATGGGTGTCCAGCATCTTGACGCACACCAGCAAATCCTGGCTGACGTTTCCCAGTCCTGCCCTTTAGGCTTCTTGGATGGCCACAGGACTGTCTCCCTGTTTCAGACGGAAAGGACAGATGATACTGTCAGAATATTGGCGGCGTACATGAGAACTCACGGACTCCAGGCCCAAAGCATTTTTGCGAATGGGCGGATGGGAAGGCGCTAAGGATGAACTCATCGTCTTTCTCGCGGCACCGTTACTCAGGGTGGTGCGCAGAAGCCTCCGCTGCAGATGTGTTTGGTAGGGGGTTTTCTTGGGGCTCAGGTAATGAGTCTGTAGCTCTTTATTATTTATTATTTATTATTTATTTTATTTTGTGGTACTGGGGATGGAACCCAGGGGCTTTTCTACCTCCGGGTTACACTCCCAGGCCTATTTTGTACTTTATTTGGAAACAGGGTCTCACTAAGTTGCTGAGAGCCTCACTAAATAGCTGAGGCTGGCTTCGAACCTGTGCGATCCTCCTGTCTCAGCCTCCCAAGCTCGGGGATTACAAGCGTGTGCCGCCATGCCCGGCTTGTTGCTCATTTAAAAAATCATCTCTCTGTTAAAATGTAAGCTCAAAGAGAGCAGGAATTTTATCTGTTTTCTGGGACCTTTATCCCAGATTGCAGGACAGGGTCTGGCACGCGGTAGCTGCTTAATAAAGGCTGTTTGGTAGATCAGCACAGGAATGGGAACTGTGGCTACAGATGGGTCAGGATGAGGGCCCGGGCCTTCTGGCCTCAGGAGACTCTCCATGTCTGCGACTGTTTCCTTGCAAAACACACACGTTGGAAACCAGGGTCTCCCGGTGGCTTTTCAGTTCTAGGACCCTTGAGAAGGGGAAGCCTGTGACTGATGATCCAGATGGGCCATTAGTCAGGGGAGGGACAGGGGAACCGCTTCTGAGGCGGGTCTGAAGAGCCAGGTGACGGGGTGGGCAAGGCCCTCGAGCAGGGAGCGGGCACTGCCCGCAGGAGGGAACCCAGTGCTGAGACCAGGCAGGCAGAGGGAGTGTTGCTGTGGCTGTCTGTATAGTACCCAGAAAGCTCCTTAACCTTCCGGAATTTCTGATTTTTTTTTTTTTTTCCGGTGCTGGGGATGGAACCCAGGTGCATTCTGCCTCCGAGCTACACCCCCAGCCCTATTTTTTATTCTTTATTCTTTGAAACAGGGTCCCAAAGGGCCTCACTCAGTGACTGAGGCTGTCTGCAAACCGCGATCCTCCTGTCTCAGCCTCCCAAATGCTGGGATAGCAAGCGCTGGCCACCAGCCCTGCACCTGTTTTATATTTTAAGGAGAAAAAAAAAATCCTGCCTGGCTGAGGGGACTGGAGGAGACGCAGCGTGGCTGAGTTTACTCCTCGCTGCAGCGGCCTTGCCCAGGAGGCACGGGGCGTGGCGGGGACAGCCCAGGAGGAAGCCGGCTGGGGGAGGATCCCGGCCTTCTGGGGAGCCCGCCGGGCGGGCGGGGCTGGGGGCGGAGGTGTTCCCGGGGCGGGCGGGGATGGCTAAAGGCTCCCCGAGGACTCGCCCCTTGGACTCGGGTCGCCCCATTGCGCTGGGAGCTCTGCGGCTCGGTGGATCTGTGTCCGGCCGCCCGAGCACCTGCCCCGCGCACCTGCAGCCTGCACCTGCCGCCCGGCCCCAGCATGGCGGACCAGGCGCCCTTCGACACGGATATCAGCACCCTGACCCGCTTCGTCATGGAGGAGGGCAGGAGGGCCGGCGGCACCGGGGAGCTGACCCAGCTGCTTAACTCGCTCTGCGCCGCGGTCAAGGCCATCTCCTCCGCCGTGCGCAAGGCGGGCATCGCGCACCTGTGAGTCCTGGCAGCGCTGTGGCCTCTCCAGCTGCACACAAGCCCTCTCCTCCCCCTTGCTCTTCCAAAGGCCCACCTGAGGCCTGTCCGCCGCCTTAGCACTCCTCTGCCTCCTCGGGATGCTGGCCGCCCGTGCCCACTCCAGCTTCAGACAGGAACGGTCAGCACGGGCAGCGCCTTCCTTCATCCCCTTTGGAATGGGGGTCCCATGTCAGGTGGCGAATCCAGCATCTCCTTGACCCGCACAGGTCCTGTTAGGAGAAGGAGCCCTAGGGACAGGGGTGGGACCCAGGAGGAACCTTCTTGGGACACTTTTTATAGTCACGCAGCGGCCAGTGGTCTGACCTGGTATTTATTTATTGGCTTTTCCTTTTTGGCTAATGGGATCGAGGGCCTCGTGCACGCAAAGCAAGCGCTTTACCACCTTGCGGCATCCAGCCCTGCACAAGTCTTTGCTGTCCAAGTGGTCCTCACTATACCTGAAAGGCACCTGGGCCTCCAGGTTGTCCATACGCCCGTCTAAGGTTCCCACACCCGTGAGCACTGTAAAGGATGCTCGGAGCTGATCTGAGGACATACAGTCGGCTACCTGGGAATGCGCTTCCGGCTGGTCCAAGCTCCCCCACCTGGCAGTGCACCTCGGGTTCCTGTTTCTGCTAAGCTCTTGGTTGAGCTAATTACGAGAAGGAAGCATATGGCCACATTTATTTTCAGAAGTCAAGCAGGGACACAGCTTGCTGAGAGAGAGGGAGGGATAGGCGTGGTGATGACTCCATTAGCACTTGACTTTTGGTCTCTCTTAATAACGAGTTTCTAAGAGTTCTTTGCCTTTAGCAAGCACTCAGGTAACACCTACTTCAAACTGAATTTGCAACAAGTACATGTGACTTGAACTCTTTTGAAGACCGGGGAGCTTTTTAAGAATCAGCACTTTGCCGGGCGTGGTGGCGCAGGCTTGTAAAACCAGCATTTGGGAGGATGAGACAGGAGGATCGTGGTTCGTGGGCAGCCTCAGTCATTTTGTGAGGCCCTCTGCAACTCAGTGAGACCTTGTTTCAAAATAAAGAATAAAAAAAATAGGGCTGGGGTGTAGGTCGGAGGTAGAATGCCCCTGGGTTCCATCCCCAGTACTGCAAAAAAAAAAAAAAAAAAGAATCAGCACTTGCTACTTCTTATATTATTTTTAAAAACCAGTTAGTATCCTTCCAACCCTAGAGAGACTCAGAAACATGAGGTGCCCCACCTTTTTGTCTTTTTTATACTTTTATTGGAGTATTATAATTGTACATCATAGTGAGATTTGAAATGGTACCCGCGGCCACTGGGTGTGTTTCCCACCCGATCCCGCCTCTCCCCTCCGTGTTACGGAGACTGGCAGAGATGCCTTCATCCATGGGCATGGCGTTATTGGAACCGTCTCCTTCATCAGTTCTCCTTTCTCCTCCCACCTCCCTCCCCGGCCCCTCCGCTATCTGCTGGTCTCTCTCCTCATTTATCTGACGTCCACACACAAGAGAAGGCACATGGCCCTTGACCTTCTGGGACTGGCTGTTCTCACTGCATCTTAGTCTCTTAGACTTCCCATATTCTTGGGTAGGCAGAATAAATATTGTTTGTTAAGATGGCTATACTACCAAGAGTGACCTACACAGTCAATGCAATGCCCGTCAGAATACCACAGTCATGTTCACAGTTAGGACGCACAGCCCTATCATTCGTGCGGAAGAGAAAAAGCCCAGCACAGCCAAAGCAGTTCTGACCAATGCGAGCCATGGTGGAAACATCATAATACCTGATTTCAAATTATACTATGGAGCTATAATAACAAAAACAGCATGGCCTGGTCATGGAAACAGACTGATAGAGATATGGAATAGAAAAGAAGATAGAGATTAATCCTCACGCTTCCAGCAGTTGAGTTTTGACAAAGCCAAAAACATACGCTGGAGAGCCGGGCGTGGTGGCGCACACTTGTAATCCCCACGCTTGGGAGGCGGAGATGGGAGGATCGCGCAGGTTCGAAGCCAGCCGAGCTGGCTTAAGAGACCCCGTTTCCAAATAAAAATATAAAAAAGGTATAGGAGTGTAGCCTGGAGGTAGAAGGGTTTCCAGGAACCCCACTACCACCAAAAAGAAAAAAAAAAAAAAACATATGCTGGAGAAAAGATGGCCTTTTCAAGAAATTATGCTGGGAAAACTGGAATCCACATGTAGGAGAATGAAATTCGATCCCAATCTTAAACCCTGCACGAGACTCAACTCAAGATGGTATCCCAAAGCTGGGTTTGGTGGCCCACACCTGTAATCTCAATACTTGGGAGGCTGAGACAGGAGGAACGCAGGTTTGTGGACAGCCTCAACTACTTAGTGAGGCCCTCCGCAACTTAGTGAGACTCTGTTTCAAAATAAAAAACAAAACATAGGGTTGGGGGTATGGCTCAGAGGTAGAATGCCCTTGGGTTCAATTCAACACCAAAATAAAATAAAACAGTACCAAAATAAAGTACCAAAATAAAATACAAAGGTGACATCCCACCTTTTAATCAACCTCAGATAGTAAACCTGGGAAAGAGTACTAATTATGGCCGTAATAAGAAGTGTGTATTTTTAGACTAGATAGTTGTGAACACCATTTAAGAGGTAGTGTTGCTATTGTTATGAGCTACTCAGTGAGCTGTACTCACTGAAAAAAAAGTCAAATCTTCAAGAGAACACACACAAAAAAAGTGAAACACACCCCATATCCATTTCTTGGGGCATCTATCCAGTGTTAATATTTTCCTGGCAATTTTTCAGGCACTTCTATGTGCACTCATAAATGTACACATGTATTATGCACCATGTTTACTTATTTATATATATAAAGAGTAAAAAAAAAAAAACCCAGCATCACACGTAGCCTAGTCACCCAGCGTGCCGTGTCATCGGTACCGTGTGACGAGCTCCGTCAGTGGCAGGGCATCTAAACCTGTCTCCTCTTTGACTGTGGTGTGCATCTCTTGTGTAGACAGATCGTGAGTGAGGGAACTTGTCCTTTACTTGGGGCATTTAGCCTTCCATTGCTCTTGGGTTGATGCCTGGTTGTACGGAAAGTCGATGGGGAAGACATTTAAGGACTTTGGTGGGAAAATAAGGGTTTGACTCTTCTCAGCATGACATGTAGTCAGGTCAAAACTGTAAGACAAGATCTCAGGCCAGGTCTCCAAATTACATTAATTACGGGCTTTGGTACGCAAAGCCAACTTGCATGCACAGAGCTTATTAGAGCTCAGAATTTGCCCCAGGAGGGCGTGCGTCGGAGGGACGGGATGGTTATTACAGACCTGCGGGATTGTGAGGTCCTCACCAGGACCAGTTTAGGGCCTGGCTCGTGACAGCTCTTCAGGGCGCCCTCAGGAGTGGAGGCTGGGGCCTCCGTCAGCCTGACGCTTTCACTGTGGTCACGTTCATTACTTTTGATAAGGCATTCTGCAGAATAAGAGTTTTGAGCTGAAAGAGGCTCATAGGCTTCCTACTCCAGTCCCCTCCCTGAGCCCACAGGACTCTGATGCCAGAAATGTGTTGACTTGGCCAGATGTCTGGCTCTGGGCTCTTTATTTTATCTTATTTACTTAATTTTCTGCCATATCACACATCTCTTCCTTCAATTTTATAGAAATTATAAAAGACTGCCTGGGGCTAGGTCAGTAGGCACTTGGCTAGCATGCACAGGGCCCCGGGTTCCATCCCCAGCACCACAAAAACAAAAAACGATTGTTAAAGTTTCACCAAACTAAATCATATTCATTAAGTATATGTTATTTTATTTTTATTTTGGTACTGGAGATTGGTACTAGGGGCACTCCACCTCTGAGCTACAGCCCCAGCCCTTTTTAATTTTTTGTTTTGAAACAGGGTCTTGCTAAGCAGTTGCGGATCTCATTAAGTTGCTGAGGATGACCCCGAACCTGCGATCCTCCTGTGTCAGCCTCCCAAGCGCGGGGATTACAGGTGTGCCACTGTGCCCGGCTTACATCTTTTACGTGAATTAAGACCTGCATTCACTTCCTTTTACAAACATGTCCTTGAAGCTTTGCCCACAGGCTTTTACTGCCTGCCCCACTCACAGGTCAGGGAAAGGGTGGTCAGCCTCAGGACACCGAGCAGTCTGCCACCCAGTGGATGAATGATAGTTCAAATTCAGGCATCACCCCAATGCTTTGTTTCTATTCCTGTGGAAGAATAGCCTTGGTCCTGGGCGGCCTCAAGCGTTATGGCTCCCAGGCGTTGGAGCGCAGGTGGCTCCGCTCTGTACACGCTGCTAATCGCTGTCTGGGTAATTCACTGCTTTCATCCCTTCAGTAGACTAACACTGAATACCCGCAATGGATAAAACTCTGGGGGAGACTGCGGTACAGCTTACTCTGGAGGGAAAATTGGCCAGCGTAGAATTAATTAGAAAATACAACAGGAGTTCTGAAAGATGCTTCACAGAGGTGCCGGCGTCAAGGTTCAGGCGCAAAGGACTGTGGGGCATCAGGGTGGGCGTGGGATGGCCAAGGACAGGGACCCTCCTGATGGCCGTGGAGAAACTCCAGCTGGGCGACCGGAGAGGAGGCCTGCCTAGGGAAGTGTTTCTGGAAAAGTTGCTTATGCAGTTTGACCAAGGCCTGCGGCACCGTGCTGGGGCGTCTGTGGCTGTGGCATTGTGGGTACACTGGGGGAGATTAATGGCAAAGGTGGCCATGTTACACTTCCTGGGGGGTAGGCAGAGAGAGAGGGAAGGTTTTTAGGAAGGCCATGGCATGATTAGAGGTTGATCTGGGGCTGGAAGTATTGAGTTAGAAGATAAGACAGTAAGAAAACTGGTAGAAAGGGAGAGATTGAAGTCAGAGGCGGCCAGAGCTTGTAGCCTAGGACGGGGAGGGGAGAGCTTGGGTGAAGTTGAAGTCTGACCACGGGTTGGATGTGGGGGACAGTGAGGGGCTGGTTCTAGCAGAGTCATCCCCAAACAAGGGAGGCTAAGACAAGAAGATGACAGGTTTTGAGGCCAGCCTCAGCAACTTAGCAAGATCCTTGGCAAGGAAGTGAGACGCTTTCAAAATTAATAAAATAAAATAGGGCTGGGAGTGTGGTTCAGAGGTAGAATGCCCTTAGGTTCAGCCCCAAGTACCAAAACAGAACAGCAAAAACAACAAACAAATCCTCCTCCTCCCCTAATTCCCAAGGAGGACCTGAATTTCAGAGGCTGGAGAAATTTTTTGTGTGTGTGGTACTGGGGTTCCTGGAAGCCCTTCCACCTCCGGGCTATACTCCCAGACCTATTTTTTACATTTTTATTTGGAAACAGGGTCTCCTAAGCCAGCGCGCGCGGCTGGCTTCGAACCTGCGCGATCCTCCTGTCTCCGCCTCCCAAGCGCGGGGATGACAAGCGTGCGCCACCACGTCTGGCAAGGCTGGAGAAATTTTGAAGAAGTCGTGTGTCAGGTGTTGGGGAGCCATGCGTTTGGAGAGGTCCATCCTGCAGTGAGGAGTGGCAGTCTGGCATCCGGGCATGGAGGGCCAGCTGAAGGTCTGGCCACATTCACTTTGAGGCCAGCGGGAAGAGGGAAGGAAGACAGAACTGGAGTTAGAAGAACAGAAACAGGCAAGGCCCGGGAGCACATTTTAGAGAAGGAACCAGCTGAGCCCAGATTCCTGACTCGGCCATTTAATTTCTGTGAGGTCATGGGCAGTTGATATGACACCTCCGAGCCTCGGCTTCCCCACTTGTAAGGGAGGGGCGCTTCCGACCTCAGACAGGGTGAGCTGAGCCTACTGACCAGGTCCAAGGTCACCACCATTTTCCTGGAGACTGTATTTTTTTATTTTGGCAAGCTGTTTTCTCTAGATTTCCCCCCATTTTTTTTAGCAGTGCCCCTCATGCGTCATTAGCTTAGCAGGAATATATTCCAGGCTAGAGCATCCATGTTAAAAACAAATTGGTTATAGGAAGCAGCCTCCTAGCCTGTTCAAGTTGTGCCCCCCCAAAAAATTGCATTTATATCAACTGCGGTGGCACACACCCGTAATCCCAGTTCTTGGGAAGCTGAGTGAGAGGATCACAAGTTCAAGGCCAGCCTAGATGACTTAGTGAGACCCCGCCTCAAAAATAAATATGTACAAATATAAAAATAAAATGGCTGTGGGTATGGCTCAATGGTGGAACACTCCTGGGTTCAATCCCCTGTCCAAGCCCCCCAAAAGTTATCTTTATATTATGGGTCCTCTTGGGCTGATGGACAGAAGAAAAAAATAAATTCAGTGTTAGCTTTGGAATTACATGCCAGCTAATACATGCTTGAGCTAATCTTCAAATTTGAGAGTTTATGATGTTAAGCTGTTGGAAACATTATCAGATTTGCTCGCTATCTTTGGCTTATTCTGTCCATATGACCAAGAAGTGAACTGTGACTTCCTGTCCACGAGAGGAGCCCAGCCAGCCCGGGATTGTTCTATTTGCCCATTTCTAGCCCGCGTGGACGCGGGCGAAGGTTGTTTGGTGACCTGGAAAACTGCTTGGCCGGCGCCTCTTTGACATATTTCTGAACTAACCCTTGAATGTTCCCGACTGGGTGAATGGTTGGTCATTGACCAGCACGGATTCAGTCAATAACAAGTCAGCGTTCCCTTGGACTTCAGCGATAAGGATTAAGTAATAATCTATCTCCCATTTCCTCGCCTGGCATGGTGGAAGCGGGCTGGCTGTCTTGTGTGTAGCTGTCATGGTGACATCAGGAGGAACCCGGGCCAGTCAGCCGCTCAGCTCGTGGCCTCGGAGAGCGTGGCGGGCCTGGGTGCACCAGCGCGCCCGGCACTGGGCCTCGGAAGTGCTGCTCGGAAAGCATCACCGGCC
Organism: Muscardinus avellanarius; assembly: GCF_963383645.1. NCBI lineage: Eukaryota > Metazoa > Chordata > Mammalia > Rodentia > Gliridae > Muscardinus > Muscardinus avellanarius. The sequence continues at coordinate 96,937,757 of NC_137799.1, forward strand.
TCACGGCTCTGAAGCAGCCCGACCCGTTCTCAAACCACGGTCACATGTGACAAGCCAAGGGTTTCCAAATACGGGGCAACTTATGCTTCAGGGAGCCCCCATTCTATTAATTTAGGTGACTTAAAGGCTTTTTTTTTTTTCTTTTCAAAATCCAGTGAGGTTCACAGAGAAAGTAGGAGACATCGTGGACAGTTTCTTTTCTCCTCCTCCTCCTCCTCCTCCTCCTCCTCCTCCTCCTCCTCCTCCTCCTCCTCTTCTTCTTCTTCTTCTTCTTCTTCTTCTTCTTCTTCTTCTTCTTCTTCTTCTTCACCTCCTCCTCCTCCTCCTCCTCCTCCTCCTCCTCCTTATTATTATTTTTTTTTTTTTGGTACTGGGGATGAAACCCAGGGGCCTTCTACCTCCGAGATACACCACCAACCCTACTTTTTTTATTCTTTATTTTGAAACAGGGCCTCACTGAGTTACAAAGGATCTCACTAAGTAGCTGAGGCTGTCCGTGAACCTCCAGACTCAGCCTCCCGAATGCTGGGATGGACAGTTTCTTAAATCAAGTTTTAGTCTCCAAACTGCAGGAAGAGATCTTTTGTGTCTCTGGGAGTTTAGGTGGGAAAGGTGCAGCGTGGAGGATTAGGTCCTGACGGGATGGCTTCTCCACTCTCACTAGCTGGACTAGTGTGAATAAAATTGAAGGGAAATGTTGCAGGCATCAAATGAGACAGTGCCCTCCTGACTTTGTTGTTGTTACGGTACTGGGGATAGAATCCAGGGCATACTACCTCCGAGCTGAACCCCCAGCCCTATTTTTTATTTTTTGAAACGGGGTCTCATTGAGTTGCAGAGGGTCTCACTAAGTAGCTGAGGCTATCTGCAAACCTCTATCCTCCTATCTCAGCCTAACACGTACTGGAATTACAGAGGTGTGTCACCATGCCTGGCTCCCCCAGTGACATCTTACCAAATGTCTGGGCTCTGATTTTGTCTTTGTTAATTACCTGTAGCCGCAGCTCTGCACTGGCTTTCTTCCCACAGTTGCCTGGGCGTGGGCTCAAAGGGTGTCACCTTCCTGTCCCGTCAGCCACGCTTCCTCAGTGGGCCTGGGTGTATTAGACAACGGCATATGCTGTTTACGTGTGGGGAGAGGGCTGCTTCCATGAACCAGGCACACCATACACCGGCCCCAGCACACTCAGAAGCCTGGCCCACAGTGGCCGCTCGGTGACAGTCCCATAGCCAGGACGAGGGGAGGGCAGGAGCTGAATGCAGGTCTCTTAGGTGCTGGCTCTGGCCTGGATGCCCTGCCCCTCGGCGCGTGTGTGGCTCCCAGGGAACTGGCAGCGGGATGGGACTGTTTACCAGACACTCCACCGACCCTGCCATTTCTATGGACTCGTTCACTCTTCTGCTCTATACGGTATGAGGCAGATGTTTCCAGATCCCCCTAGTTACAGATGAGAAGCAGGGGTCGGAGGGTGAGGAGACAGCCGGGGCTCAGCAGGCGGCGGCGCTGAGAGCGGAGCCTGTAGCCTAGCGTCCCAGCCAGCCTGCGCCTTGACCGTGCACCCTGCAGCCTGCCGCTGGCTGGCTGCAGGGAAGGGCCTTCCCACTTGCCCTAAGTTGGTACAGCTACCCACTGTTAGCGGGAGGGTCTGTTAATCTGCAGTGGTGTCATGGGGCTGGCGGAGTTCATGGAGAAAGGCATAAACAATACCGCGGGGTTCGGTGGGGGTTATAATCAGCGTTCTTGGACCCCTGTCACTCTCTGAGCTAGTCCGTCCTTGCAGAGGGTGTTTACTGAGTACCTCTCATACGTGGCCATTGCTGCAGGGGCTCAGGCTGCGCCGTGACCTTGTTTCTCTGTTCCAGGGTCAGAGAAGGCAGGCCTTTCTTATTTGAGGGGCCATTTCAAGTGAGCCATTTCTGTGCAAAAGTTTCAATCCAGTCCCTTCAGAGAATACCTTTGGTGTTTACCTGGAGCCCTGGGCTTTATAGCTTTAGCCTCTACAGAACAAAAAGCAAGCCAGGCGCCCTGTGAGGATGTAACTGGCTGCATCTTAGGAGAGGGCTGAGTGTGGAGGGAGCCTTCTGCTCTTGGCAGTTTTGCACAGAGCAGGCCGGGCCACTTTGTCCAATGGCCTGTGATGTGAGGGTTCCAGAGACCCCTTCAAGTGCAGCCAGGCCTGCGCGCTCCCGCCCAGCGGCTCCTGCGCAGTGACCATCCCTGAGGTCAGGAGAACATGCGCCGTGGACGTCATGCCCTCATGCCCGTGGGCCGTCTTAGCCTTCTCCTGGGGTCGGGAGAACAGATCTCACCCATTAAGATGCCCAGGGGGTCATGCAAGGTGGCAGGTGCAGGGCTTTTGGCACCAGGGGGCGCTCCTGGAGCCTGGGTCTCCAGTCCTCGGGTCCATCCTCACCTCTCTGGAGGTCCACACTGACTACCCGAATGAGTGAGCAGGTCTTCATTTTCTAGGCCAAGACTTGAGAGGTGGCTTATTTCTAGAAGCTTCAACAGAGACACCTCTTAACTGACCGTGTGTGTGTGTGTGTGTGTGTGTGTGTGTGTGTGTATCAGGAACAAGAATAGGTCCATCTTAATCAGCTCTGCTTTTTCTTTTAAAAGAGAAAGAAGGCTGGGCGTGGTGGCGCACGCTTGTAATCCCCGCGCTTGGGAGGCTGAGACAGGAGGATCACACGGGTTCGAAGCCGGCCTCAGCTACTTAGTGAGGCTCTCAGCAACTTAGTGAGACCCTGTTTCCAAATAAAATATAAAAAAGGTCTGGGAGTATAGCCCGGAGGGAGAAAGCCTCTGGGTTCCACCCCCAGTACCACCAAAAAAAAAAAAAAAAAAAAAGAGAGAAAGAAGAATTCCATTAAATTTACACAGATATATGTGTAACTGTATATTTGTTTTATAAACTTAAATCAAAATACAGCATAGAGGTCTCAAAGCGCATAGATCGCTGTGTAGTTAGTGTTGTCCATAGTTCGTCTGTCTAGAACGTTGACTTGGATATATGGAAGGCAGATATCATGGATCTTCTGGGATTGCACAGTTTGAAAGCATGCCCTGGCCATTTCAAGATTCTGAAAGCTAGTCGCAATCCACACGCACCTGAAAGGAGCTGAAATTTGCTTGACTTCACGTCCTGATTGTGGGTCATGGAGTCTCGACTTGCAAGCAGGCTGGCTGCTGCCGTTCCTCCTCCTCCTTCTCTCCCTCCCCACCCCCTAGCACCCTAAGTTACACCACAGCCCTTTTAAAGATATTTTTGTTTGTTTTAAAACAAATTTTTAAATTTTTTACTGGTGCATTATATTCAAACATCATATTGGGGTAAAGAACTTGTGTGGACATACATGCACACATCACTGATTTAACCCCTACCCAATTCCCACCCCATTCCCTCCCTGTCCCTCCTTCCCTTTCCTTGGTTTTGTGGTTGACTTCGATATTTTTAAGTACATTGTGTGTTTTAGAGAATTTCCTTTTCCCCCCTCCCATCCCCTCATTTAGGTCAAATTTTTTTCATTTAGTTCTAATAAGTCTTGCTTTATGAGCTGGGCATGGTAGTGCACGTTTGTAATCCCAGTACTGGGAGGCTGACAGGAGGATCACAGGCTTGAGGATAGCCTTAGCCAAGTAGTGAGACTCTCGTCAACTTAGGGAGACCCTCTTTCAAAATAAAGAAATAGCAGGGCGTGGTGGCGCACGCTTGTAATCCCCGCGCTTGGGAGGCAGAGACAGGAGGATCACGCAGGTTCGAAGCCAGCCGCGCGCGCTGGCTCAAGGAGACCCTGTTTCCAAATAAAAATGTAAAAATAGGTCTGGGAGTGTAGCCCGGAGGTAGAAAGGCTTCCAGGAACCCCAGTACCACCAAAAATTTTTTTAAAAAATTAAAAAAAAAACAAAATAAAGAAATAAAATAGAGCTGTGGGTATACCTCAGAGAAAGAATACCCCTGGGCTCAATACTTAGTAACACACACACACACACACACACACACACACACAGTTATGGGATAAATGTTGGACCAGTGTGAGATAGGCCTTTCCTTCCTAAGTGCTGTGGTTTGAATGGGCTTTTGTGTGTCCCTGAGGGCCATGCGCTGAGAGCTTGGTCCCCCAGCGTGGGGGCTTGAGAGGTGGTGGGGCCTTTAAGAGGCGGGCTTCGTGGGAGGGCTGCTGGCTCCTCCCACCCTGGCTTCCTCCAGCAGTGGCCTCTTCTCCCCTGTGTTCCTGTGCTGGGTGCCCATGGCCCGAGCGCCTGCAGCCTGGAGGCTCTTGCCAAAGCTTGTACTATGCAGTTTGCACTTTGAGCCTCCCGGACTCTGAGCTAAGTAAGCCCTTTTTATTTATAAGTTACCCGGCTTCGCGTATTTCAGTATAATAATGCAAAGCTACTATACCATGGCTATCCAAGGGCCCCATCTATCTGCCTGGTGCCTGCCTTGAGACCCTCTGCCCCGGCCTCCTGGGCATCCCTGGAGCCGACCCCATCAGCCTGCACGCATTAGATGCTGGGCTTTGCTAGGCCCTTTATTGGGGACTGAACTCCAGGGATATTCTACTGCTGAGCTACACCCCAATCCCCTTTTTTTACATTTTTTTAAAATTTTGAAACAGGGTCTTGCTAAGTTGCTGAGAGCCTCACTAAGGTGCTGAGGCTGGCTTCGAACCTGTGATCCTCTGTCTCGGCCTCCCAAGTACTGGGATTGCATTTGTACACTACCATGTCTGGCTTCAGCACGCCTGGTTTTTCCCTTCCCACATCCAGTCTTCTCAGCCCCTTCCTCCAGAACATCTGTTCTCTTCTTCTTCGTGTCCAAACGCAGGCGACCACAGCCTGCGTCTTCCCTCACTGTGGGCTGCGTTTTGGACCCGCCTCCTAGATTCTGAGAATTCTACAACTACTGACCTGCCGGCAGGTTGAAATGAACACAGCAGCTCGGGGCTCCCTCCCCTTCACCCCGAGAGCTCTTTCCAGGGTAGAGGGGACCAGCAAGAGCGGCCAGCCTGAGGCCAAGGGAACGCCTGCCCCACCCCGTTGCTCCTCTGTAAGATGAGGGTGAAACCAATGGGCGACCCTTTTCTTTGAGGATCGTTTTACTTATAAAAAGATGTCGGCTTGGGCTAACTGACTTCTCAGCCTCACTCCAACCTGGGCTACCTTGCTCAAGTCTCTCAATGGGTACTTTTCTTTTTTTTATGGTACTGGGGTTGAACCCAGGGGTGTTCTACCTCTGAGTTACACTGCAACCCTATTTTACTTTTGAAACAAGGTCTTGCTAAATTTTGAGGCTATCTTCGAGCCCGTGAGCCTCCTGATTCAGCCTCCCAAGTACGGGAATTATAGGTGTGCACTACCATGTCCTGCTTCAACTAACTCTTCAAACCTATGTGTTTGGGGATAAATATGGCTTCCTGGACAACACCAAAACTCAAAAATCTCTCATTTTGCCTGGCATGGTGGCGCACACTTGTAATCCCCGCGCTTGGGAGGCAGAGACAGGAGGATCGCGCAGGTTCGAAGCCAGCCGCACGCGCTGGCTTAGGAGACCCTGTTTCCAAATTTTAAAAATGTAAAAATAGGTCTGGGAGTGTAGCCTGGAGGTAGAAGGGCTTCCAGGAACCCCAGTACCACCACAAAAAAAAAAAAAAATCTCATTTTTTTTCCTGGGTAAAGTAAGGATATAAATCAAGTCACAAACAGATACATATGTTATGGAGGAATATGGTTAGGATAATGTTTAAAAGATTCCTTAATGCATCAGAATTGGAAAATAAAAAAGACTGAGAGACAGATCTGACCACAGAGGCGCGGTGTGCCTCCAGCGTGAACGGCGCTGTTCCCTCTCCAGGAGCCAGTCAGGGCACACGCGTTCCCGCCTTGTGCCTTCTCTCCTTTCTTCTGAGTCCTACTAAGCGCTCACTTTCCTGGCCATGTAGAGCGTCTGTGTACGCGGGTGGCCACGGCTTATTTAATTCTCGTTTCCTCCTCTAGCTACGGCATTGCCGGCTCCACCAACGTGACAGGCGACCAGGTCAAGAAGCTGGACGTGCTCTCCAACGACCTGGTCATAAACATGCTGAAGTCCTCCTTCGCCACCTGCGTCCTGGTGTCCGAAGAAGACAAACACGCCATAATCGTGGAGCCGGACAAGAGGGTGGGTCCGGTGTGCGGGGCTCTAACCCCCATGTTTCTTCTCAGCTGCATAAATCACTTCGCTTATTTATCCAAAGCCCACGCCCAGGGGCCACTACACAAAAATAAAATAAAATTTTTTGGCAGTACTGGGGATGGAAACCAGGGGCATTCTACCTCCGAATTACACCCCCAGCCCTATTTTTTATTCTTTATTTTGAAACAGGGCCTCAGTGAGTTGCAAAGGGCCTCACTAAGTAGTAGCCGAGGCTGTTCTTGAACCATGATCGTCCCGTCTCAGCCTCCCAGATGCTGGGATTACAAGCGTGCGCCACCACGCCCGGCTCTTTTTCTTTTTAAAATAAAATAATTCTTATAAGTAGAGGGCGAGAGCCACTTCTTATCACCTTGCTTTATGTCTTCATTTTTTCCTTTTTTCTTTTCTTTTGTTCTACCTCTGACCTGCACCCCCAGCCCTTTTGATTTTAATTTAATTAATTAATTAATTTTGCAGTGCTGGGGATAGAACCCAGGCACATTCTACCTCCGAGCTGCACCCTCAGCCCTATTTTATTTTTATTTTGGAAAAGGGTCTCTCTAGGCTGATGAGTCTCACTGCTTGCCGAGGCCAGCCTTGAACTTGTAATCATCTCAGCCTCCGCAGTCGCGCGGTTACAGGAGTACACCGCCATGCCAGTACGATGATGTCATCTTCAAATAGCGCGACACATCAGATTCAGAGTCCAGGCGTTTTCCCCGCCGGGCCTTTCACTGTCTTTGGCAGTCTGGGGCATATAAATTGAATTTGTTCTGGAACATTCTCTTCAGTTGCCGCGATCTTTTCAGACCGCCATGTGCTTCCTGGTGGGCGTATTCCCATTCTCAGCTACCAGGAGGGCGCTTTGTTAAGAGCAAGAGGATGAGGGATCGCCCTACGCCGATGCAGAACTTTTAAAGCCTCATTCGAAGGGCTAATTCGGGTTAGAAAATTTCCAGTGATGTTCTGGTGGCTGGCTCTCAAAACAACAACATCAACAACAACAACAACAACAACAACACGAAAGATCAGCCAGACATTGAGGTGCATGCTGTAATCTCAGTGCTTGAGAGGCGGAGACAGGAGGGCCACAGGTTCAAGACCAGGGTGAGGTAACTTCGTGAGACCCAGTTTCAAAATAAAAACGTGGGCAGGGGATATAGCCCAGAGGTAGAATCCTCTGGGTTCAATCCCAGTACCACCAAAAGAAAGAAAAGAGAGGAGAAAGAGAGAGAGGAGAGAGAGAGAGAGAGAGAGAGAGAGAGAGAGAGAGAGAGAGAGACCTGATTGTCGAGCTTACCAAATTCAGTAGTGTAAATACTCCAACCACATACCAGTTTTGAGCCGTGGACCAGACGTCACTGAGAGCGGAGCTGGGACGAGCCGTCCACTGTCAGCTCTCGAGCGCCGCCGGCCGCTCCGCTCCGAGGACAGGCCCGTGGCCGTGGCCCTGCGCCCCTGTGGGACTTGCGCCCGGGATATTGTTGAGAAGTCTGTGCCCCGCAGCCTCATGTGGCGTCTCTAAGACCTGCACGGAAAGCCTGCTATCGATCTGGATGCTGGGAAAGTCTCTGATTCAACTAAGGGATTGATTTTCCCTTACAAATAAAGAGAAATAATGACTCTTGCTTCTCTTGTTCTGTTGGCCGCCAGGACCTTCAAGCCAAAATTACAATTCAACTACAGCAATGATGTAGGAAATTATGACTTATTTATCTGCACTCTGTCTCCTTCATGTATACTTCTTGTTTTAAATGGCGTTTTCTCTGCCTAATGGTCTTCCGGAGTATAACTATAGCTATCCATCTATATATCTGTCTCCTCTCTTCTCTGACAGAGGATAAATAAATAAGACTCACATTTCTTGAATCCCAGGTTTTACTCCTTGATATGCACTCTATCTCGTTACAATATTTTTAAGTGGTATTTCTTTTTTCTTTGCTCAGGGTAAATATGTGGTCTGCTTTGACCCCCTGGATGGCTCTTCCAACATCGACTGTCTTGTGTCCATTGGAACCATTTTTGGCATCTACAAAAAGGTAAAATGGGATCTATTAAGCTCCTGGTTTGGATCGAAAGAAAAGATAAAGTGTCCATATGTGGCGGCACATGCCTGTAACCCCAGTGCTTGGGAGGCCGAGATGGGAGGATCGTGGTTTTTTTTTTGGGGGGGGGGTGGTACTGGGGTTCCTGGAAGCCCTTCTACCTCCGGGCTACACTCCCAGACTCATTTTTATATTTTTATTTGGAAACGGGGTCTCCTAAGCCAGCGCACGCGGCTGGCTTCGAACCTGCGCGATCCTCCTGTCTCAGCCTCCCAAGCGCGGGGATGACAAGCGTGCGTCACCGCGCCCGGCTGGGATCGTGGTTTTGAGGCCAGCCTCAGCAACTCAGTGAGACCCTGTTTCAAAATACAAAATAAAATAGGGCTCGGGTATAGCTCAGTGGTAGAATTCTCAGTACCCAGTGGGGGGAAAAAATTCTCTCTATCCCCTTCTCTCTCTCTCTCTCTCTCTCCCTCCCTCCCTCACTCTCTCAATATTAGGTTCTGATTCTCATTTTGAAAGCTGGGGCAGTGACTCTTCTCTTTTCTAATTCATGCCATAAAGCCTGCTGTGCTGCCAGAGCTGTGGAGAGACAAAATTTCCCTACAAGGTATCAGATCCATATTGTGGCAAGAAAGGATTGTAGCGGAATTCTTCCAAGTAGAGAAGGAGCCTTAATCAGAACTAAAGCCGCACTTGTTCACTGGACCTGTTTTTCTCTTTGACCCTGCCCAAATAAAACTCTTTTAAGGAAAAATCCCTAACACATGGAGAGACACTGGCTAGCAGAGAAAAACAAAAACAAAACAACAAGCCAGGCGTGGCAGGCACGCTTGTCATCCCAGCTGAGACCGGAGGATCGCGGTTCATAGACAGCCTCAGCTACTTAGTGAGGCCCTCGGCAACTCAGTGAGACCCTGTTTCAAAATAAAGAATAGAGCCGGGCGAGGTGGCGCACGCTTGTAATCCCCGCGCTTGGGAGGCGGAGACAGGAGGATCGCGCTGGTTCGGAGCCAGCCTCGCTGGCTTAAGAGACCCTGTTTCCACATTTTAAAAAAGTTAAAAAAAAATAGGTCTGGGACTGTAGCCCATGGGAGTGTAGCCCGGAGGTAGAAGGGCTTCCAGGAACCCCAGTACCACCAAGAAAGAAAGAAAGAAAGAAAGAAAGAAAGAAAGAAAGAAAGAAAGAAAGAAAGAAAGGAGCTGGGATGTAGCTTGGAGGTAGAATGCCCCTAGTTCCATCCCCAGTACCACAAAAACAAAAACCCAACAACAAAAAACAAAAACCCAAGGAAACAACACAAACACTAAAGCAAAAAACAAAAAACAAAAAACAAAAGAGAAATCATTGTCTCATCCCGCAACAGCAGCTCGAACTGGGCATCCTGTAACAACTCAGCGCTTAGTGTCCACAGGGCTCTCACTAAACCTGGTGATCTTGGAAGGTGGACAGGGCGAGTGTGTCGCCGGCCTCGCAGTCAGCGCGTCCCTGGAAGCCTTGTCGATCGCTTGGCGCCTTTGAGGGATTTGGGGCAAGCACGTTGCATCCTTCGCAGGCGCCGTGCCTGCTGGCTGCAGAGATGGCCCTGCTGGACTCCGGCTCCGTGGGCGCATGCTCAGTGGACAGCACCAGGAGCTGCGGTCAGGCCTTGCCTGGGGACGCCTGGGCTGCGGGGCGCGGGGTCCCCTGGATCGGTTCTGGCTGCCACTCACCAGCTTACGGCTGGAGACAGCCGAAGGGGGATTCTCTGGAGCCACCAGGCAGCCAAGGCAGTTAGGGTGTTTATCCACCCATGGAGGCAAAATACCACTTTTTTTGTATGATATTGGAGATTGAACCCTGGGCACTGCGTCCCTGAGCTACACCTCCAGCGTGTGCTATCTAGCTATCTGCCATCCATCCATCCATCCATCCATCCATCCATCCATCTCTCATCTACTGAGACAGTCTCTCACTAAGTTGTCCACACTGGCTGTGAACTTGCAATTCCTCTTGCCAAGTACATTAATTTCCTTTCTACCCAGGTGGCACGTTGGCAAAATTTGCCACTTAGGGAAAAACAACTCAGTTTTGGATCCTGTGTTGATCCTGTGCTTAGCTGCTCTGTGCTGCGCTCTCTGGCAACTATAAACCAAGCTAAATCAAATAACTCATCTTGACTGATTAACCCAGCTCGCATCCAGATGCGAACCACGAGGACTAGGGATAAAAATGGAGGGCATGGGCCGGGCGTGGTGGGCACGCTTGTAATCCCCGCGCTTGGGAGGCAGAGACAGGAGGATCGCGCAGGTTTGAAGCCAGCCGCGCGCGCTGGCTTAGGAGACCCTGTTTCCAAATAAAAATGTAAAAATAGGTCTGGGAGTGTAGCCCGGAGGTAGAAGGGCTTCCAGGAACTCCAGTACCACCACCAAAAAAAAAAAAAAAAAAAAAAAAAAAAGGAGGGCATGACTTTTGTGTGTGTGTGTGGTACTAGGAATTGAACCCAGGGCCACTCTACCTCTGAGCTACACCCCTAGCCCTATTTTATTTTTTATTTGGAAACAGAGTCTCACTAAGTTGCTGAGGCTGGCCTTGAACCTGCGTTCTTCTGTCTTAGCCTCCCACATACTGGGTTTCCAGGCCTGCACTGCCATGCCCAACTTGGAGAGAATGGCTTTTATTCTTCCTTTACGTGAGCAGTTCGCAAGCTTCAGTGGTGCACATGCTGCCTTCAGTACCTGGGGGCCGCAGACTCCAGGCCCCGGCTCAGTGGGCCTGGGCTGTAGCCAAAATTAGCATTTTCAGTTCTGTCCTCCGTGGTTCTGATGCAAGTGGTCTGTGAGCCACACTTCAAAGGTTAAGGATGGAAGCGACCTCCTGACACCTGTTTTCTTTTGTCTTTTCTTTTTCTTTTTTTCATTTTCTTTTCTTTTCTTTTTTTTTTTTTTTTGTTTGTTTGTTTGCAGTACTGGGGATGGAACCCAGGCGCATTCTATCTCCATATCTCCAAACTACATCCCCAGCCCTATTTTTATTCTTTATTTTGAAACAGGGTCTCACTAAGTTACGGAGGGCCTCACTAAGTACCTGAGGCTGTTCTTGAACCGTGATCCTCCAGTCTCAGCCTCCCGAATGCTGGGATCACAAGCGTGCGCCACCACGCCCGGCTCTTTCTCTTTTTAAGTTGGTCACGATCATTTGCTCTGGGGCACCCTAAGATCTTGAAGTGCGTGTAGACATTGTGTAATGTTCAAATCCAGTAAGCTTATCTTTCTCCCTAAACATCTATCATTTCTTTGTGGTGCAAATATTCAAAATCCTTTCTTCAAGCATGTGGTTTAGTATCGTGATCCGTGGCCATCCCACCCTGCTATAGAACACCAGGGCTCATTACGCCATGGGCGGTAACTCAGAACCCTCTGCCCACCTCCCCAGCCCGTCCCCCGCACTCCGCTTCTGGGGACCACCATTCCGCTCTCGGCTGCTATGAGGTCACCCTTAAAGTGTGTTCTTACTGTGGGTCCTGGGCCTCTGCCCCACCCTCCACAACTCTGGGAGCCATTCCCAAGCCCCCCGTTTCCGAGGGTTTCTCTGACGCGAGTGTGGAGGACCGCGCTGCTCAGGGGCCGGTGCTGTGATTGACATGAGCTCACGAGATTGATTTCCTCATCAGACTCCCTGCGCCGCAGCTCGGAGCTAATTTGTTTAAAGAAAGATTAGAGTGGGCAGGTGAAAGACATTGGTGCCCGTAATGAGATTAAGCTAGCGAGAGCTGGCGAGAAGGCGTGCTGTGTGTTTGGAAGTGACGGCAGAGAGATGAAGGGATATCAAATTAGGGGAGTGGGGGGAGGACCCTGCTTGGAAGGGGGGACCCAGATGCAGGAAATGCGGGGTCTGGCGGGAGGTAATGGAATCAGGATGCTGCTGGTGCGGAGCGAGGCCCCTCTGGGGGACGCTGTGTCATTAGCAGGACACCTGGACAGCGCATCCTGCCGGCGGGGTGACCTAGAGCAGAGAACCACAAAGGAAAACAAAAACCATTTTGTCTTTTTGCTCGTTCTAGCAATCCACTGGTGAGCCTTCCGAGAAGGACGCCCTGCAGCCCGGCCGGAACCTGGTGGCGGCTGGCTACGCGCTGTACGGCAGCGCCACCATGCTGGTCCTGGCCACCGAGAGCGGGGTCAACTGTTTCATGCTGGACCCGGTGAGAGGCCTCGCAGGAGCTGACTGCCCGCTGGGGGCTTAGCGGGTGGACGCAGAGGTGGAATGAGCCCCGCAGAGGGTCAGGGATGGGGCTGCAGATGTGGGGGAGGGAGGACTGGGCTCTCGGAGGGGAGAGGTGATGTCTTCCGGACTGTAAGAGGGAGTCTTTGTTCTCAGATGAGTTCCTTAAAATGGCCATGACTCCAGGGCCTGGCGCCTAAGCAGGCCAGGGCACTGGTAGGACCGGGGTGAAATGGAGAGAGAGGTCCAGAAAGTGCTCCCACTTAGGAGTGAAGGTCCCAGCCTTGCCAGGGCTCTGAAGTTTCAAGCAACACTGGATTTAAACAAACCAAAGCAAAAAATACTGTGAGGATGGGCATGGTGGCCCAACTATAATCCCAATACTTGAGGGGCTGAGACAAGAGGGTGACACATTCAAGGCCAGCCTCAGCAATTTAGGAGACTCTTAGCAATTTAGTGAAGTTTTCCCTCTCTCTCTCTCTCTCTCTCTCTCTCTCTCTCTCCCTCCCTCCCTCCCTCTCTCTCTCCATATATATATTACAGCAGGGCGTGGTGATGCACGCTTGTAATCCCAGCATTTGGGAGGCTGAGAAAAGAGGCTCGTGGTTCTTGGACGGCCTCAGCTACTTAGTGAGGCCCTTTGCAACTCAGTGAGACCCTGTTTCAAAATCAAGAATAAAAAATAGGATGATTGTGTAGCTTGGAGGTAGAATGCCCCTGGGTTCCATCCCCAGTACTGAAAAAAAAAAATAGACTGGAGGTGTAGCTCAGTGGTGAGCAGCTCTGGGTTCAGTCCTCAGTCAGAGAGGCAGGCTCTCTCTCTTCTCTCTCTCTCTCTCTCTCTCTCTCTCTCTCTCTCTCTCTCTCTCTCTCACACACACACACACACACACACACACACACACACACACACACATAGAATAATTGGTCCAGCACCTTATAGAGAAAAGCTACGCTACCTTACAGAGAGGCTCATGGTTCCACACACAAAGAAAATGTCCTCTAAGAACTCCAGTTTATGCAGTTTCTTCCCCGTCCCCTTCAATGCGGCCACTATCTATCTATTCCGGTCAGTGACAGTTCTCCCCGGGCAGGTGAATTAGTGAAGGAGCGCTCTTCAAATCCGTGATACAACGAACCCACTGAGTGCCTCAGCACACTGGCACGCTCGCGCGCGGGGCTCGGGGTGCCAAGGGGAGAGGGTCGGATTTGCGAATCCTTTTTAGTTTTAGAAATGTCTTCCTGCGACATTGGCGCAGCACTCGCAGTGTTTTTGCTGACCGGCTGTGGCTGGAGTGGCCAGCAGGCTGCGTGGGCCGCGTGCAGTCAGAACACGGGGCCTTTGATCCCTACTCTCGGAACAGACCTGGACTTTCCCCTCTCTGGAAGCATGGGCGCTTAATAAATAAACACGGGCAGGGGAATCGCCGAAGCCTCTGAATGATCGACCTCGGGAAAATCGTAGCAGGGAGCGAGTCTCCCCACGTGGCCTTGTGGTGCTTTCTCTGTCACCTCTGAGTGCCTGGATGTGTAGAAACAAAACAAAAACAACAAACAGCCCCACATCTCTCTCTGTGTCCAGACTGTAGATGGGTATCGCCAGGGGAGTTCTGTGTGTTTCTGTTGCGGCCCTCGGGTCTCAGTGCCTGGAAGAGCAGGTTGCTCTCAGCTGCAGTACCGCACTGCTGGTGGCCGCCCTGCAACCCGCTGCGCCCCGGGGAGCCGCCCAGTGCTTCCTCTTTCTACGGCTGCTGGACGACTTCTGCGACTTCTGCAGGCGTTAGCTTTCAGCCATCCCCCTGCCTCTGGCCTCTGTATCTGGGAGATTCTGCTCCTCCTGCCCTGGATGCCCAGGCTGGGAGCCGGATGGGACAGGACGGTGCCTGGGAGGCTGGGAGCGGGATGGGGCGGCTGGGAGTGTGGTTTCCGTTTCCTGAGCTCTGCACGTAACACTGCCTGTTGTGAGATGGCTTCCATCCCTAGATGTGTGTGTGTGTGTGTGTGTGTGTGTGTGTGTGTGTGTGTGTGAATTCATTTATTTATTTCGTTTTACTAATTACAAAAGAATATTCCTGTGTTTGTGATCGCAATTTTGGAAATACAAAACAAAGCAAAACAATACCACTAATACTGTCCAGTGACCCTGTTAATCTCTTCCCTCCAACCCTTTCTTCCTTTCTAGTTTCAACATTCCCTATTACAGGATCCAATATTTGTTATGGAAATAAGTAGGTGGGGGAGTCTTCCTTTTTATTTTTTATTTTTTTGCTTTTTATTGTTTTTTGTTTGGGGGTTTTTGGGTTTTTTTGTACTGAGATTGAACCCAGGGGCATTCTACCTCTGAGCCTTTTTCATTTCAAAACAGAGTCTTCTTAGGTTGCTGAGGGCCTTGCTAAGTTGCTGAGGCTGGCCTCAAACCTGTGATCCTCCTATCTCAGTCTCCCAAGTACTGGGATTATAGGCTTGCACCACAATACCCATCTTTATCTTTTATTTTTGAAACGGTCTTGTTAAGTTACCACATGCTGACCTCAACTCTGTGATCCTCCTATCTCAGCCTCCCAAGTACTGGGATAATAGGATTGTACCACCATACGCAGCTTACTTTTTATTTTGAGACAAGGCCTAGCTAAGTTGCCCAGCCTGACCCGGAACTTAAGATCCTCCCGCCTCAGCCTCCTGAGTTGCTGGTACTATAGGCGTGGCCACTATACCTGACCCCTACACACACACACACACACGCACACACGCACGCACACACACCTTTTCTTTCCACTTAATTTCACCACTCTCTCTTCTCTTGCCCGTTCACCATTCTTGGAGAGTTGGCAGAAGTCACCGCTGCCTGGGTAAGAGGTGACCGCAGCCCCGTGCCTCTGGTGCAGTCCAGTGTCCTCGCCCCTGGGCCTCCCTGGGCAGCTGCTTACCTCTCTGCTGTTCCTTCCTTGTGTCCAAGGCCATCGGAGAGTTCATCCTGGTGGACAGGAACGTGAAGATCAAAAAGAAAGGAAATATCTACAGCCTCAACGAGGGCTACGCCAAGGACTTTGACCCGGCTGTCACTGAGTACCTCCAGAAGAAAAAGTTCCCCCCGGTGAGTGAGGGCGGGCGGCTCGGGGCGTCCTCTGAGAGGAAGAGGCCCGGACGGACAGGCCTGGGCCTCATCCGGGGCTCGGGAGTCACCTGGAAACCTATGGATTCGCGGCTTCTCCTGGGAGCTCGTCTCCTGGGAGCTACCTGGCTTCTGCCTGCATACCGGGGTCAAGGTCCCCCTTGGGGGCTAGGGACTGCCATCCTTGTCCTGGGATACGAAAATTGGGGCGTTATTCCGGCCATTGCCACTTTCTCTTGGCAAAAGAAATTTGGGATAATAAAGTCATCTGGACGAATGGGCTCAGGGCAGTAGTCCCCCTTCTGGGGGCCCTCGCCTCCGCCCAGCACCTCCGGTCCAGGCCCATGGTGACGGGTTTCTACCAACTGTCTCAAGGCAGGGGCGTGCCTTAGTATATTTCTCTAGAGCGGTTACACGCTAGCAAGGGCACACTGGTGAACAGGAAGAGAAGAAAGGGCTGGTTGCATGGCTGGCTCCCTGTGGGACATCTCACGCGCTCACACTCTTGCGTGGGAGCCGTTGGCCGCCGCCGTTTTCTGAGGATGGAGGCTGAGACCCCTCGGTGACTCCCAGAGCCCTCAGCGGGCCGCCAGCCCTGCTGCGCCACCTCTCCTCTCGCCATGCCCCCCGTCCCTTGGGTGCCCGCCAGGCCCAGGGCTGCAGCCTTTGCTGCTTCTGCTGCTGGTTTGCGGGGCACAGGCCTCTCCCGAGGGGTGTCATCTCCACTTCTCCTGCCCCACGTCTCCTTAGCTTTCCTGCATCTTTAACCTTCAGGATGCTGCCAAGCAGTACAGCACGACCCCCAGCCAGCGCCAGTCACACCCCCTTTGGGGCTTCTTCCTGTAATTGGACCTGTTAGGAGATATATAGGAAGCCGTCTCTCATTCCGTTTTCTGTTTCCGAGAAACAAGATTTCCATCACGTTTCTCAGCGCAGCTCCCGGCGCACACCTTGTATGCCCTCAATCAGTGATTATGGAATAGAATGAGCACTGGGGAGCTGGGTGTGGCGATGCATGTCTGCCAGAACTTGGGAGGCTAAGACAGGAGGATCACAGGTTCAAGGCCAGCCTCAGCAACTTAGTGAGGCTCTGTTTCAAAATAAAAAAAATAATAATAAAATAGAAAGCTGGGCATGGTGATGCATGCTTGTAATCCCAGCATTTGGGAGGCTGAGACAGGAGGATCCGGGTTCGTGGCCAGCCTCAGCTACTTATGAGGTCCTTTGCAACTCATTGAGAACCTCTTTTTAAATTAAGAATAAAAAAAAAATAGGGTTGGGAGTATATGTAGCTCGGAGGTAGAATGTCCCTGGTTTCCATCCCCAGTACCACACACACACACACACACACACACACACACACACACAGTAAAAGAAAATAAATTTTAAAAATAAGCTAGGCCAGGTGTGGTGGCGCACGCTTGTAATCCCAGCATTCGGGAAGCTGAGACCGGAGGATCACAGTTCGCGGACAGCCTCAGCTACTTAGTGAGGCCCTCTGCAACTCAGTGAGACCTGGTTTCAAAATAAAGAATAAAAAAATAGGGCAGAGGGTGTAGCTCGGAGGTAGAATGCCTCTGGGTTCTATCCCCAGACCTGCAAAAAATAAAAAATAAAAGCTAGGGCTGGGTATAGCTCAGCAGTAGAAGTCCCTGAGCTCGATGCCTAGTACCAAAGAGTTAAGGAAAACATTAAAAAAATAAATAAGTTGGGGGTGTAGCTCAGGGGTAGAACTCTCCTGGGTTCAATCCCCTATACCTACAACAAAAGCCAAAGCTGAGCATAGGGGGCAGAGCAAGGACGCCCTTTTTTCCTGCAATCCGAACAATCGCTGTTCTTCACTTGCAGGACAATTCGGCTCCCTACGGCGCCCGGTACGTGGGCTCCATGGTGGCCGACGTCCACCGCACTCTGGTCTACGGAGGGGTCTTTTTATACCCCGCTAACAAGAAAAGCCCCAGTGGAAAGGTAAGCACATCCCCTGAGGAGGGACTGGGGAGCGGCGGGTGTCGCCCGCAGCCCGGGGACTTGGAAGCACTCGGGAGAGGAAGGTCTTGATGGCTGCTGCTCTGTCCAGCCCGTGGTGGCCCAGGCGCCCGCCTCTGTCCTTGCCCAGACTCGAGGTAAAGCCAGACGGTATCAACTAAGTGTAACAGTGTCCTCTCGAGAGCCTGCCTAATGCGATGGCGAGAGTTAATGGAGGAATGATAGTCAGGAGGGGCTGAAGTGCTTGGGCTCGGCTTGGCCAATGAGTTCCGCCCTGCAGTGAAATGCAATAGTCTGGTCTCAGTACCAAGGCAGCAAATCAAATATGTATCACAAATAGAGGTCCCTTTGATCGTTTTCAGAAGGCAGAAAGTAGAAATGACTCGCGAGCCTGACATTTGCTACTTTGAAAGCGATCCCTTTTGACGGAAGGAGGGACTCTGGGGAAACTCGGAGCTCTCAGGTAGGCGAGCCCGCTGCACGCCGGCTGCATGCCGGCAGGTTCCTAGGAGCCGGGCTGCGCCTTCTTATGCTGGCAGGGGGACACCGTTCTCCTCTGCCCAAGGTGACAGTCTGCCTCCTCCTCAAGGACTGTGTCTTTTCCATTTTCCCAATAGATTGACATTCTTAACCATTCTGTGCATAGTGCTGGGGAGTGGAGCCAGGGGTGTCCTACCACCAAGCTACACCCAAACCTCTTCATTTTTATTTTAAGACAGAGTCTTGCTAAGTTTCTGTGGTTGGCCTCAAACCTGCAATCCTCTTTTTTTTTTTTTTTTCAGTACTGAGGATGGAACCCAGGGGCATTCTACTTCTGAGCTACACCCCCAGCCCTATTTTTTTATTCTTTATTTTGAAACAGGCTCTCACTGAGTTGCAAAGGGCCTCATTAAATAGCTGAGGCTGGCCTCAAACCATGGTCCTCCTGTCTCAGCCTCCCAAAGGCTGCGATCACAAGCGTGCCCACCACGGCTGGCTCTCTGATCCTCTTTCCTCAGCCTCCCCAGTACTGGGATTGCAGGTGTGCACCGCCACGCCTGGCTCAAATTGCTGTTTTTTTTTTTTTTCCATGTAAAAGTAGGAACAGGAAAAAATGCCCTTTTGTAATGGTTAACAATCGATATATTTGGGATATATCCAGATCGCTGGGTGAGCATGTGGTGCCCAGTTCACAGAAAGCGGTTTTAAACACCGGTCTTGCTGTGGCCACCAGGTGCATTCCAACCTGCATGATTAGCCCGCTTTATAAGACTTTTCTTTTGTGCTGAAAAAAAAAAAAAAAGCTCCATAACACAGACATTGAAACTCCTGCTTCATTTTGGTTCTGCAAGTCTGGCCCGACACCTCTATGGAATAGAGTCAGGAAACACCTGTACGGAGCTGTCGGCCCAGGGGGCAGCCTGCATGAAAATGCCTGTGATGAAAAGTTAATATTTAAAAGAAAACACCAAGATGTATAATATACTAAATCCCCACCCTGGAGCCTGGGGAGACGGCTAAAGCAAAGCACACAGCCTGCAACAATATAACACTGTTCCGAGGAGCCGTCTGCTCCCCAGATGTCTGCAGCCAGACACTACCGTGGATTTTTTTTTTATATAAGCTTTTAGAATAGGCAAAGCTCCATCCAAAACACACACAGAATCGATCATTAAGCCCCGTTTCTGTGCTATAAAGAGGGCGGAGCCACCGGCCCTGCCAAAATGTCTTTCTGTCTGGAATCCAGGTGGTCTGCCTCACATCGGCGGCAGGTAATCCGTCGCTGGCCCTGGCTCGGTGAATGGTTTTATTTAACCAAATGGTCTTTGTTTCAGCTGTAGCCGGGTGGGAGGGAAGCTGGGGAAACTAACAGGAGAGTCCCAGTTACCTGGGCGTCTCCCGCCAGCAAGCCCGCTCCCTGGGGCACCTTCCGGTGTGAGGACACCGTCCAACGTCTTGTTTTCCAGCTGAGGCTACTGTACGAGTGTAACCCGATGGCCTTCGTCATGGAGAAGGCCGGGGGGCTGGCCACCACGGGGAAGGAGGCCGTGTTGGACATCATTCCCACTGACATCCACCAGAGGGCCCCCGTCATCCTGGGCTCCCCAGACGACGTGAGGGAGTTCCTGGAGATCTACAAGAGGCACTCGGCGAAATGAAGGGCTGGCCTGGCCCGGCCCGCCCGGAGGACCGCCTCGCCCCCGCGCGCCCCGGTCAGGCGCCGTGTGTTCCTACCAGCGACACGGAAAGCGTGGCACCCGCCAGCCAGCGCGCCCAAGTGCCTGGTGTCGCCGGACCCACACGCTCTCCATTGCGCCACTGGCGGGCAAGATGGATTTTGAATGGATGGAGAAATAAACACTTTCTTCCTTTCTAATAACAGTGGTCACTGCTTTGGGTCAAAATGATGTTGTTGGCAAAGGATGTTAGATAACTCATGCCATCATCACGCCAACCTTAGGAGTCAGATACTAGAGGAAATCCATTTTACAGGTGACGGAAGGAACCGAGCGCTGAGCCCGAGGCTGGACAGGCGTGGCCTGGCCCTGAGCTCTGGCTAAGCATCTCCTCCCACCTGTCCTTCTACCGGGACTGTTCAAGGGGCCCTGGCAATGGCCGGCTGCTCAGATCACAGCGTGGCTCCCACGCCGGGCCTGCAGACATCTGGGTTGCAGAGGAAGGCTTCCCTTGCTAGCCAGTGGGGACTTCCTACGGACGCAGAGTTCTTTATTGAACTAATAAGCCCCAGGTGGCGCATGCCTGTGATTCCAGGAAGCCGAGACAGAAAGGTCCCAGGTTGGAGGCCAGCCTCAGCAATTTAAAGTGACTGTCAGCTACTTAGCAAGACTCTGTTTCAAAGTAAGAAATAAGAAGGGCTGGAGGTGTAGCTTGAGGTAAAATGACCCGAGTTCAATCCCCACCACCACCACCACCACCACCACAACAACAAAAAACCCCACCCAAACCAAAAAGCCTAATAATAAAAGCATTTGTCAGCCGGACCTGGTATCACACGCTTGTAATCCCAGTACTTGGAAGGCTGAGACAGGAGGATCTCGGGTTTGTAGACAGCTCAGCTACTTAGGCCCTCTGCAACCTAGTGAGACCTTGTTTCAAAATAAAGAATAAAAGATCGGCCTGAGGGTATAGCTCGGAGGTAGAGTACTTCTGAGTTTCCTAGTACTGCAAAAATGAAAGAAAGAAGAAAAGCAATTGTCATAAAAGCCAGTTTTAAAGAAATACACGTTTTGGCCAATGAGTCTTTATCTCTCTTAAGCTCCCTCTGTAAACAGTTTCTCTTAGTTCTTTCTGGACCAGAAGTTCTAGATCCTGGGGTCAGGTCAGGGATGAGGAGCAGCTGGGGCCTCCCTTGAGCGCCAGCGTAAGAACGCGTGTGCACGCCTATGTCCCCCTCGAGTTAAAATGGAGGTCTGCGTGGCCCTGCTCCCCCGCCGCCCCCAGCTTTTAAGCTTTGCCCTGCTCATTTGGCTTCCGGTTCTTGAGGCCCCGCAGGAGACGCAACGTTGGCGGCCTTTCTCCTGACGGAGACCTGTGGGAAACAGGGCGCGCAGCCTCATGCCCCAAAGAGACTGGGAGAAACTCCACAGAGCCCTTCACACCTGTGCACACCACGCTCCCTCCTCCCCTCCCTCCTCCCCTCCCTCCTCCCCCTCCCTCCTCCCCCTCCCTCCTCCCCTCCCTCCTCCCCTCCCTCCTCCCCCTCCTCCTCCTCCTCCTCCTCCCCCTCCTCCTCCTTCCACATTACTGGGGATGGAACCCAGGGCATTCTACCTCTGAGCTACACCCCCAGCCCTAATTTTCACTCTTTATTTTGAAACAGGGTCTCACTGAGTTGCAGAGGGCCTCACTAAATAGCCGAGGCTGGCCGCGAACCCGTGATCCTCCTATGTCAGCCTCCCAAGCCTGGGGTTCCAAGCGTGCCCGCCCAGCTCCGCTCTGTCTTTTGATTGAGCTCCGGTTCATTAGCAGAGAGTTCTCTGGAGATGCTCTTCCGCCTCCCACTGTGCTGTGTCACGTCTCTCCCGCCTGCTCAGAGACACACAGACCTTGGCCCAGGGGACAGCGGCACAAGCAGTGGTTCTCTTCTCACGGTTCTTAGAGTCTAGAGCTGGCCGTGGGAGGTTCTTGGACACCAAACTTGGACGGGCGGGTGGAGGGATGACACCCGGTACAGTCACGCAGGAGCAGAAACACAGGCTCCCTGCAATGAGAACTCTTTTTCAGGATGTGAGGGGGACTAGGAGTTGAACCCAGAGGCATTCTGCCTCTGAGCTACACCCCCAGACCTTTCTACTCTGAAACGGGGTCTTGCTAAGTTGTTCAAGCTGTCCTCAGGTCTGGGATCTTCTTGTCTCAGTCTCCCAAGTACTGAGATTACAGGCACGGGCCCCCAGATCAGGCTCCAGTGCCTGCTACACCCCAGCCCTATTATTTTTTGTACTGGGGATTGGACTCAGTTGTGTTCTACTTCTGAACTACACACTACACCCCCAACCTTATTTCATTTTTTAAAAGGGTCTTGCTATTGCTGAGGCTGAGGCTGTCCTCAAACTTGGGATCCTCCTGTCTCACCCTCCTGTGTACTGATGTGAGCTACCATGCCAGGTGAGAAGGCTCTTTCTTCACGTGGCGGTTCTCATCAAACGCGGGCCAGGTGCACACAAGCCTTTGAGGACGCCATTCTGGGAATCTGAAGGAGGAAACTAAACAATGGCCCCGCCTCAGCCGAGCCTTCAGTTTCCCTAAGGCGCAGAGGTGGGGCCCTCTGAGCAGGGCGAGCAGGGCAGAGATGGTGGTGAAGAGCGATGGCCGCGGGGTGGCGGTGTGGCCCCTGATGACTGACGTGCTTAGCCTGGGGTCAGGGTGACATGAGTTCAAGTCCTGCACCTGCCCTTTACCTGCCATGGGAGCTCCTAGCCAAGCGGGTTCCTGGCCAAGGGCCTGCAAGACGGCGGCAGCTCCCAGCCTCCCTGTGTGCCTGCCTCCCACGTGGCCGGGTTTGGCACCGGAGTGTAGGTGACGTATATTCTAGGTGGACCAGACACTTATCCTCACCCCTTCCTCGGCACCTCTGAAGCCGTGTACAAAACTGCATGGCAGCAGCCGGGCTGAGCCGCCGCCCTGTCTGTCATGGGGGCGAAATGAACCTTTGCTTCGTGAAGATCCTGGATTTGGGCTTCTCACTGTACCGTGTTCATTAACCCCAGTACTTGAGAGGCTGAGACAGGGGGATCTTGGGATGGAGGCCAGCCTCAGCAACTTAGGGAGACCCTGTTTCCAAATAAAAAGTAAAATGAGGTTGGGGGTTTAACTTGGAGGTAGAATACCACTGGGTTCAATCCTCAGTGCCAGAAAAAAAAAAACAAGACTTGTTTTTTAAAATCTCTCTGAACCTGTTTCTTCCTTTGCAAGATGTTAATTGTAAGAACATATGTCATTTGAAATACTTGCCATTGTAGTCAAGGCCATTTCACTCTAAGTAACAGAAATCGACTCGTTTTGGTTAAATCAGAAAGGGAATTAGTAGCCGGGCGTGGTGGTGCATGCTTGTCATCCCCGCATTTGGGAGGCTGAGACAGGAGGATCGCAGTTTGCGGACAGCCTCAGCCACTACTTAGTGAGGCCCTTTACAACTTAGTGAGACCCTGTCTCAAAATAAAGAAGTAAAAAAAATAAAGCAAAGGGTGTAGCTTGGAGGTAGTAGAATGCCCCTGGGTTCCATCCCTAGTACCACACACACACAAAAAAATAAAAATAAAAAAGAGTTGGAGAGGTGTGGGGGCCTCATGAAGCCTGGTACCGCTGCGCCCCTAGCCGTGGGGGACTCCCCTCTTAATTCTAGTATTCCATCTGATTCACCACGTCTCACAATCTCGCCCTCAGCTCCCAGGAGAAAAATCCATCTGGCTCAGACAGGCTTGTGTCAAGTGTCTGCCCGTGGTCCAATCAGCTGTGGCCAGAGACTGGAGTCAAGTCAAGCTAAATGTGGCCCTTAAGTTTCCCTCTACGGGTGGGTGTCCTTTCCCAAGACTGGGGGTGCAGGCAGTGCTGATATCCGAAAGCTGCCCACCAGGCTTCAGCGGGAATGTGGGTTCCCTGTGGGGCCGCACCCCAGGTGCCCACAGCACTTGGGCACCCCAGTGAATCAGGTATGTGTCCAGGCAGGGGGCTCCTCACAGGGGCTGCTCTCCTGATCCACCTGCACCGGGCCTGTGAGCCGCTCTACCCAGCACAAAGCACCACAGACAGCTTCGTGGTCACCCTGTATGAGGAGGCAGTGCTCACCAGGGGAGTGCGCGCCCCCTGCCCCGCCCGCACACACTGCTTCTGTTCGGCCCCTGCCTGACAGACCGCTGGTATTTGCCGGGAGGTCAGCAGCTGCAGCGTGGGGCCACATGGGGAACTTGAACTGCTAACATTTAAGCGTGGCTGCAAAGGGATATGACCGTTAAGCCTGGGGCCAGCTGGCTGGGTGGTGGCAAATAGCTGGCCCTCCTCGGCCCCTCTCCGAGGCAGTGGTTGGCCGCTTATAAATGGCGCTGGCCGATAGTCTCCCACCGGGTCCCCGCATGACCCAGACTTCTTGTTCCGGACACCCACAGCGCTCAGCACCCGCACCCCTCCAGCTGCCTGCGCTCAGGCTGGCTCTTTGGACCTGTCTCTGTGTCTGCTGCCTCTCTGTTGTGACGAGATGCATTCAGAAACATAATAAAAGAATTACTGCCAGGATCAATAGACACGTGGAAATATGCTCAGTACCGCAAATCGCCAGGGCAGCGCTTCCCTGGCCTGCACTGGGTACCCTTTCATACTCGATAGCGGTCACAAGAGAAGCAAATTACAAGTGTGGTGAGAAGTAGAGTCAGGATCCTGGGTCACTGCGGGCAGGAGGTACAGTAAGGCCAGCAGCCCTTGCAGAAGGAGGTGCAGCGGCCCTCCAAGAAATAAACATCAGCGTTCAACGAGCTTCACCCACAAATTCCGCTTCTGGATAGATAGCCCAAGCACGGAAAGCAGAGACTTGAACAAATATTTATAAACAGCAATAATTAAAATAATGATTTACAGCAAACAGCGGAAGCAATCCAAGTGGCCACTGACAGGTGAACTGATATGAGACGTGGTCCGCACATGTGATGGTGTGGTATTCAGTCTGAAAAGGGAGGAAAGTTCTAGCTGGACATTCTAGCATATTTCTATAATCTCAGTACGTGGGGGGCTGAGACAGGAGGATGGTAGGTCTGAGGTCAGCCTCCGTAACTTAATGAGAATCTAAGCAACTTAGTAAGACCTTGCTTCAAAATAAAAAAATAGGGTTGGGGGTGTATCTTGGAAGTAGACTGCCCTTGGGTTCGATCCCCACCCAATACAAAAATAATTAAGTGGGGGGAGGAAATTTCTAATATAGGCTATATCAGAGACAGTCACAAAGGAACAAATAATATATAATTGCATTTATTTATTTACTTACTTTGTGGTACTGGGGATTGGACCCAGGGGCATTCTATCTCCCAGCTACACCCAGCCCTTTTAAAAACATTTTTTTTAAAGCTGGGTGTGGTGGCTTATGCTACACTCAGCTTATGGGAGGCTGAGACAGGAGGATTGCAAGTTTGGGGACAGCCTCAGAAAGTAATGAGACTCATCAAACTAGCAAAATAAAAATATAATAGGGCTGAGGTGTGGCTTGAAGGTAGAATGCCCCTGGGTTTAATCCCAGTACCACAAGAAAAAAGAATTTTGTTATTTGTTTTAGTTTTGGAGATTGGGCCTTGCCGAGTTATTTAGAGTCGTGCTATATTGCTGAGGCTGTCCTCAAACCTGCGATCCTTCTGATCAGCCTCCCAGTACTGGGAGTACAGGCCTGTGCCTTTCTGTGTGGCTGACTGCATTTATTTGAAGCCAAATTTATTTGAAGCCAAATTCATAGAGACAGAAAGTACAGTGGTGGTTTCCAGGAGCCGGGGGTGGGAGAATGTTCGTGGTTAGTGGGTCTGGAGCTGCATCCTGGGAAGATGGAGATGGTTGGTGATGTTGGCTTCGCGATGCTCGGTACCCTGTTAATGACGGGGACTTGGGTTCCATCCCCAGGACCCGCCCTCCCCAAATGTTAAAACTGTAAAAGAGAAAATTACTAGGAAAGTGACATAAAAACCCATATAAAATAAAAAACCTTAGCTGTTTAATGTTAGATTATAATTCTATTTAAATTGAAATTACACCGTTAAATTTGAATTCTATTTTAATAAGTAGAATCAGAACAAACATAGGAAATTGTTGTAGAAAGTCTCTTCCTAGAGCCCTCACAATCCCCAGAAGCTCTCAGGTAATAAAAAGGGTTTTCTGCGGTTTTAGGATTCAAGTGTCAGGCAGAGCCTCTCCTCTTCTAGGGCCGGATCTCCCTGGTACGCTCGCCTGAGTCCGTGGACCAGCAGAAGGATGCCTGTCGCAGCGCTGTCCGAGGAGCAAACTCGTGCGGGGTCATCTAGGGTCCGCACCTCGGAGCCCAGAAGGTCTCTGTGACTGGCAGGGACGCATCCCAGGGTGCTCGGCTGCAGCACTGTCTGTTGGCTGGTCCTCTACCTGGAGTCGGATCTTGCAGCCAGGGAAGCACAGCTCCGGCCAGTGCGGTGTCGGTGACGTCTACTGGGTTCCAGGGTGATTTCTTTTCGTCATAAAAGGAAGCTGAGGAACTTGAGATAGGAGGATTGGCGTCACTCAATGAGACCCTGTTTTAAAAATAAATAAAATGGACTGGGGTGTGGCTTGGAGGCAGATGCCCTGGGTTCAACCCCCAGGACCATCACCACCACAAAAAGAGAGAGAGAAAGCCAAAGCTGGGCGCGGTGGCGCATGCTTGCAATCCCCGTGCTTGGGAGGCGGAGACAGGAGGATCGCGCAGGTTTGATGTCAGCCGCGCTGGCTTAAGAGACCCTGTTCCAAATAAAAAGTATAAAATAGGTCTCGGAGTGTAGCCCGGAGGTAGAAGGGCTTCCAGGAACCCTAGTACCACAAAAGAGAGAGAGAGAGAGAGAGAGAGGAAAAGAAAGTGACACTTCTCTTTTATTTCTCCCCTCTGGTTCTTTCTGTGGTATCAGGGATGGAACTCGGGGGCATTCTACCTCTGAGCGACACCCCAGCCCTATTTTTTTTTAATAGTCTTTCTATTTTCGAAACAAGGTCTCACTCAGTTGCAGAAGGCCTCACTAAGTCGCCGAGGCTGTCCGTGAGCCGTGCTCCTCCAGTCTCAGCCTCCCGATGCTGGGATCACGAGTGTGCGCAGAGCGGTGGCGGTCACTTTGTTCCACAGATGCCATGAGAGGCAAAAGCCAGCAGGCCCAGGCCCGGGGTGACCGCAGGGACAGGAGGGGCCGATGGGACCTCGGGATGTCTGAAGCCAAGCCACTGCCTCGCAGTCAGGGTCTGTGGAAAAACCCACACGCGTACGTCGCTCTGAGTTTTCCATTACTTGCAGCTGAACACATTCTCATTAAGCGTTAAGGGGAAGAATGTCAAATTGGACAGCAATGTTAAATTCTTAATTATATATGTGTACATGTTAGTTACAGGTACAATGAAAATGGAAATCTAGTTAGTACCGGGCGCGTCTGTCTTTCTTTCTTTCTTTCTTTCTTTCTTTCTTTCTTTCTTTCTTTCTTTCTTCCTTCCTTCCTTCCTTCCTTCCTTCCTCTCTTTCTTTCTTTCTTTCTTTCTGGCACTGAGGACTAAACTTCTGGGGCTATACTCCTTTCTTTCTTTCTCTTTCTCTTTCTCTTTCTTTCTTTCTTTCTGTCTTCTTTCTGGAGGGCAGTCAAGACTAAACTTCTGGAACTACACTCCCAGCCCTTTTAATTTTTTATTTTGAAACGGTGTCTCGCTAAGTTGCTAAGGCTGGTCTTGAACAGGTGAGCCCCCTATTTCAGCCTCCAAGTGCTGGGATTTTAAGTGTGTGCCACCATACCCGCTTATACATTTTATCATTTTTAATCCTCACAACCACATTTTAATAGCTATTTTGTTAGTCCCATGTATATGTGGAGAGTCTAGCCACTTTCCCATATTGTACAAGGAGCAGATAACTAGCTTAGGACTGGCCAGGTTCTTTGTCCCCCCACTCCTCCAACTCTAATGATTGTTACTCCTGGGAGGTGGATGAGTGGACAGGCCGCACGTGGGACTCACCTTTTTCTTTTACTTCTGTAGCATTTCCTTTTAATGAGCAAGTATTTATTTTCAAAACACAAATCCAGAAAAATTGATAAAATGATACTGGCACTAGGCAGTATGCTAGGAATACAGTTTTTCTGGATTTTGATATTGATTATGATTAGCTATCCAGTCTTATCATACACATTTAAAAAAATAAACTTATCTGATCCGGGCATGGTGGTACCCACTTGTAATCCCCGCGTTTCGAGGCTGAGACAGGTGGGTTGCGCAGGTTTGAAGCCAGACTCTGCTGGCTTAAGAGACCCTGTTTCCAAATAAAAAATATAAAATAGGTCTGGGAGTGTACCCGGAGGTAGAAAGCCCCTGGTTCCATCCCCAGTACCACACAAAAAAAGAAGAAAATAAAGGAGGAGAAAAGAAAAGAAACTCATCTGAAAGAATCCTGAGCAGCCGGTGGCCGTGGTTAACTCACAAAAGAGAAAACTTGGCAGGGCCCTGTCACACCCCCTCTCTTCTGTGGGAAAGAATAGCTGCAAGCCATGTTTTAAAATCTCTCCCGCGGCTCATTACCTTTGTGTTCACTTGGCTGTAGGAAACAGGTAGGTGCTTGACTTGGAGGGGCACAAAGAATGTTCTACCTGATTCTCTTGGTCGTCTCGGTCCCTGGGAGGCTGAGACAGGCAGATTGCAGGCTGAAGGCTAGCCTCAGTAGCTTAGGGAGGTCCTCGGCAACCCGGCAAGACCCTTTTTCAAAAAATAAAAATATAAAAAGGGCCTGGGATGTAACTTGGAGGTAGACCACCCTGGGTTCAATCTCCACTAGTGAAGAAAGAGCCCTTGGCTGGAGGGCCCCTGTGGCTGCCATTTTTATATGAGGTGACCTAGGCCCCGGATACCTGCCAATGTGCCACCTGTAGCCACCAGAGTCAGGCACCCCTCGGGCACACGTGAGCAGTCCTCCCGCATCCTCCAATCAGAGGGCTTCGTGAGGATGCTTTACTGGCTGGATTGTGCATCCCCCCTCCCGTTATTAGCTGGCTGACCTTAGGGTCCGCCGGGAGCGGAGCTGCTGAGGAGGAGCGCAGTCTGTTTCTGGCCGACCCAGTTCTATTTTCAGCCTGCTCCCAGCACCTCGCAGCTGTCAGGAGCCAGGGGCCAGGGAGGTTTCCTTGAGGGAAAGAGTCCAGCTCTCGCGGCCACGTGGGTTGGGCCTTTCCTCGCAGGCCTGGCGCTGCTGATCAGCTCTGTGAGATACCGTGGGGCCCCGTGGGGAGGAAAGGAGGATTCTAGGTATCACCGGCAGCCATGGCAGACAGAAGCCCCTTCGAGACGGACATGCTCACCCTGACCCGCTATGTTATGGAAAAGGGGCGGCAGGCGAAAGGGACCGGGGAGCTCACCCAGCTGCTGAATTCCATGCTGACGGCCATCAAGGCGATCTCCTCGGCCGTGCGCAAGGCCGGCCTGGCCAACCTGTGAGTGGGGATCAGGGGCACACCGCCCGGGCCACCCGGGGCCGACCTGCGGGTGCTGGGTCTGGGGGCTCGCTTGCCTTTTGTGCTCCAGAAGCAAATTGCATTTCAAGTTGCTTTCGCACATGCTTTGATAAAGGAGGCTTTGCATGTTTCAAGAATGGAGCAAAAGACTGGGACATTCTACAGAGAAAAAGAGAAAAATAGATGTAATTTCTTCAGTTGCCACTATTATAATGCTAGCGAGTGCGTTCAGTCATATATTGAGTTGTGACTTGTACCCCCATAGGCAGGTTTGCACAGGAATCTCGAAGCATTTGCTGGTGTCTCTTGCACGCCCGGGTGCTGTCAGTACATCAGGAGCTAGCAACCACCCACAAAACAGAGGACCGCCCCGCCCCGCCCACGCCTCCTCGCCCTGGAAAGGAGTTTTTGCAGGTTGCGTTCAAAAATTTCTTCTCTGAGACTCTTGATGATCCTCTCCAGCTGGTGTGCGGGAGGCGGGGAGGCGCCTGGCCTGGGAGGCGTGCAAGGAACCTTCTACTTGGCTCTCCTTGTGCTTTTTCCAAGTACAGAACGAGGCCAGGTTCGAGCTATGGCAGCCGGTGGTCACAGCCAGGCAGCCATTTAAAGCTGTGATAAAAAGAAACTATCTTGGGGTCCCATTTTCTGAGTAGTAATTCCAGTGGACGTCCTCCTGGAAGTTAAGGAGGGGACCTTGGGGAGAAGAGAACCTCAAGTAAAGCGCTAACAAAGTCCAGTTACTTCAAACAGTGATTTCTTTTGGGGGAGGGGTAGTGGAGACTGAACCCAGGAACCTTCCAGCTCTGGGCTGCAACCCCAGCCCTCTTTATTTTGCTAAGTTGCTGAGGGCGCCCTTGAACCTGTGACCTCCTGCCTCAGCCTCCCCAGTACTGACTGGGATTACAGGCGTACACCACCACACCTGGCTTCAAATACTTACTCTGAATAATGTAGTGCTTTACACACACACACACACACACACACACACACACACACACACACACACACGATTGCATTACATCACAAGATGTAACCACCATACATGATTACCGTTTGGGCCCCTGGGAAGGGACCCAGGTTAAAGACACGCGGTATATTTGGCTGGTTCCAAATATACCTTAGTGGATGGCTGCAACCATCTGCCAGTAATGGCCTTGCCCTGCCTCTCCGCCTTCCCGGGACGCCCCGTCCTGCTCCTGGTGGCTTTGATGGCACCTTTGCCTCTCCCTGGATGGGGCCCTGCTGATCTCAGGTCACTTTCCTCAGTGTGTCTCAGGATTATTCGCCACACTAACGGGGGCCCTTCTCCGTGCGGGACGCTCTGCTGGCTCGGGGATGCCTTGCTTGGGTTCTTATTTATCTGCTGCAAAACTCTGACTCTGTGTCAAGATGTGGTCCTAGGAGTTCCATAATCAAGGTGCTTATCTAACTCGATGCCGGGTCCTCAGTTTCCACATTTGTAACACGGAGCGGATACTAACGGCCCCTGCCGTCTGAGATTGTCGGGAGGGTTAGTAAGCCCAGGTGGTGCCAGCCCCATGATAAATGTCCTGCAAGGGCTCCAGCAGGACTGGCCAGGATGCCAGGCCCGGCCGATGTGGCCGGTGACCGCCAGGTGGCAGTGCAGCCTGGCACCCGCGCCTGCAGTCGGCGGCGGCACCTACACCCCTCAAACCGTGCCTCTGTTAGCAGTCGTCGACCATGGTGGGGTGTCTGCTTGGGGGTCTCTCCCGTCCTCCCCACGGCCCAGTGCCGGGCACGGAGTTTGCATTTGCAAGACCAAAGCCTGGGAGACTAAGCACCTAGGACCCGGTCCTCGAGGCGGACTTGGCGCTGCGATGCGGAGGGGCGGGGAGGAAGGAACGGTGGTCAGCTCGTCCCGGTGACCTGGCCTTGCGCCCCGCCAGGTACGGGATCGCAGGCAGCGTGAACGTGACGGGGGACGAGGTGAAGAAGCTGGACGTGCTGGCCAACGCCCTGGTGGTCAACATGCTGCGGTCCTCCTACAGCACCTGCGTCCTGGTGTCCGAAGAGAACAAGGAAGCCATCATCACCGCCCCGGAGCAGCGGGTGCGTCGGGCGGGCGCCCCCTCGCCGGCAGAGGGCGCCACTGCCCCGGGCCTGGGCGCCTGGCTTGGCTCAGGGATGCTATTTCTCTCTTTTGCTTTCTCTTCTCTTATTTTCTCTCTCCTCTTTCTTCCTTCCCTCTTTTCTTCATTTTCTCTTTCTTTCCTTCTCCCCTCCTCCTCGCTGAGAATCGAAACCCAGAGTGTTGTTTCTCTGAGCTGCACCCCCAGACCCATTTGATTTTTTATTTAGAAACTGGGTCTTCCCAATTTACCACGTGCTGGCCTTGAACCTGCGATCCTCCTGTCTCTGCCTCCCAAGTACTGAGATGGCAGGCTTGTGCCACTGCATCCAGATGCTTCTAATTCCTGTGTGTGTGTGTGTGTGTGTGTGTGTGTGTGTGTGTGTGTGGTACCAGGGCTAGAACCCAGGAGCATTGTACCTTCAAGGTACACCCCCAGCCCTATGTTTTTATTCTTTTTATTTTTAAAACCAGGCCTCACTGAGTTTGCTGTTGGCTCAAACCCTCAACCAGTGCTCTGCTAAATATATACTGATTGGGTGGTTCTTCTCTTTGTGGTTTAGGGGAAATACGTGGTGTGCTTTGACCCACTGGATGGGTCTTCCAACATTGACTGCTTGGCCTCCATTGGAACCATATTCGCCATCTACAGAAAGGTGAGGAGACACGTTTCCTCCTGTGGGGGCTTCTGGAAGGTTTCTGGGCTGCAGAACATAAGTGTGGAATCTTACCTGTCCTCCCACTAACCAGACGCGCTACTGTGGGTGAACCGAGCTGCTCTCCTCGTTGACAACTCCTCCTTTGCCTGAAAGGACCCGTGAATGTTCTGAATGTCTGCACGGAACACACACATCAGATGGCACAGGCATAGTTCCGATATCCAGAGTGCTAGCCAGGGGTGGTGGCATATGCCTGCCATCTCAGTACCTGGGAGGCTGAGACAGGAGGATCACGGGCTTGAGGGCAGCGTCAGCAACTTAGCGAGATCCTTTTTCAAAAATAAAATCGCTTTTCCTATGTAATGCAACATATGTTCTGACTCAGGGGGCTAGGCTCTCTCTGGGTCCAAGCTGCCTCCCCACAAATCTAAAGATGGAGAGGCCCTCACCGGTGGTTTGACCATCCAGCATGGCCGGGAGCTTCAGGGCAGACCACACAGCACAGATTCACCACTGGCTGCACCTTGTGTGCAGCTCGGTCCGTGCTGAGGCCAGGCCGCTGCCTGTGGGGTTTCAGCATGCGGAGACCAAGGATGCTCGGGACCGCGTGGGCTGTGCAGTAGGCAACCCGCCCCCATGAGCATGCTGGGCTGGTTCTAGAGACTCATCTTCTGGCTCCAAAGAACACACTTTTCCCACTAAAGCACTCGTGATCATGCCCAGGGCCACCTTGGTTTTCTGTGCTACCAGTCAGGACTGATTATTATAATGCTTTGATAGGGTCATCCTTGCTTATCCTCAGGGGACATGATTCAAGACCTCCAGGAGCTGCCTGAAAACCAGCGTGGTACCAAACCCTATGTGCACTGCATTTTCCCTGGGATAGAGCTGATGAGTCAGGCATAGTAAAAGGAGAACAGTAATAAGTAACGATAGACTGGAAACACTCTTACGGTAGGCTGAAACACAAGTTGCGTGAGGGCGGCCCGTCTTCCTCGTCTTCCGGTTATCCATACTCCCCTTCTCGTGGTGACATGGGGCGGCACGATGGTCAGGGAGGTGAGCTGGGCCCTGTGGGCGCTGTGACACCGGGCTGCCGCATGCGTCAGGACACACGGACACGGTGGAAGGAGGATCATCTGCCTGGGCTCAGTCGAGCCTCGATGGCGTTCTCAGACCTCAGTTGACCGTGGGTAACTGGACAGAAACGCCACAGGTAAGAGGACGCTGTCATAAAGAGCGTCCTGTGTGTCCTAGTGTGGCCCCGTGGTGGAGAATTGGCAGGGGCCCGGTCACCTGGCTGACGTGTGGTCTATGGACAGTGGTGTTGCTGTGAATTTGTGAGGCTGGCTGCGAGTTGGGCCAAGAACCAGGAGGGAATCAGGCTAGAATTTGATTTTAGGGGCCATCCATCAAAGGCCTCGCAGGAAACATACTTTGACAGATTGTGTGAATAAGCCTAAATGTTCGACCTGGCAGGGCCGGGAGGCAGGGGCCACTTCCCTCGCCGAGGAGAGCAGAGTGGAGCGGTGGCCCCGGGGAAGTGTCAGTAGAGAAGGAAAGGAGACTTGCTGGAGGATGAGGAGAGAGGTGGCAGAACAGTGTCTCAGGATGTTCAAGGGTAAGATATTATCTAAAGCTTAAGCCAAAGTAAGGTAGGCCAGTAAAGAAACTTTGTTTCTAAAAATAAATAATGTAATACTTGTGCAATTCTGAACAGAGGTCTCAGGTTGTGTCTTTGAGTGGCTTTGAATAGGGGCTTTCCCATCGAAGCTGCTAGTCCTGACTGCAGATCACCAGGCAGGTGCTGGGGCCACCTGTGCGCTAGTGCTCCTGGGTACACTTCACCTGGGCAGCGCTCACCTCTTTTTCAACTTTGGGTTGGGTCCTCCGGGGCTGTGCACACATCTGTGAAGATCTCCTGGTTGTATCTTACCTGGGGCTGTGTGCACATCTGTGAAGCTCTTCTGGTCGGGTCTCACCTCGGGCTCTGTGCACATCTGTCAGCTCCCGGTTAGAACTCACCTGGCACTATGCGCACATCCGTGTCAGCTCTCCTGCTGGGCATCATCTCTAGCTGTGCACACATCTGTCAGCTCTCCTGCTTGGACCTCACCAGGAGCTATGAACACATCTGTGAAACTCTCATGGTTGGAACTTACCTGGGGCTGTGTGCACGTCTGTGTCAGCTCCCCTGCGTGGTCCTCACCTGGAGCTGTGTGCACACCTGTGAAGCTCTTCTGGTTGGAACTCACCAGGGACTGTGTGCACACCTGTGAAGCACTCTTCTTGGCCCTTACATAAAGTTGTGTACACAACTGTGAAGTTCTCCAAGTTGGACCTCATCAGAGGCTGTGTGCACACCTGTGATTCTTCTTGGTTGGACCTCACATGAGGCTGTGTGCACATCTGGGTCAGCTCTCCTGGTTGGGCCTCACGTGAGGAGGTATGCACATCTGTGTCAGCACTTCTGGTTGGGCCTCACAAGAGGCTGTATGCACGTTTGTATCAGCTCTCCTGGTGGGGCCGCACAAGGGGCTGTGTGCATATCTGTGTCAGCACAACTGGTTGGACCTCGCCAGGGCCTGTATGCACATCTGTGTAGCTCTCCTGGTTGGGCCTCAACTGAGCCTGTGTGACGTCTGTGTCAGCTCTGCTGGTTGGGCCTCGCCTGGGCCTGTGTACACATCTGTCAGTTCTCCTGATTGCGCCTCAGCACTGGCTCTGTGCACACACCTGTGCCAGGTCTTCTGTTGGGCCTCACATTAGCCTGTGTGTACATGTGGTCAGCTCTCCTGATCGATGCTCACCTGAGGCTGTAAGCACATCGGTGTTAGCTCTCCTGCTTGGACTTCAAGAGGGGCTGTGTGCACACCTGTGCCAGGTCTCCTGTTGGGCCTCATAAAGCCTGTGTGCACATCTGGTCAGCTCTCCTGATCGATGCTCACCTTGAGGCTGTATGCACATCCGTGTCAGCTCTCCTGCTTGGGCCACACATGGGACTGTGTGCACATCTGTCATTCTCCAGGTTGGGCTTCAAATGGAACTGTGTACACATTTGTGTCACTTCTGCTGGTAGGGCATCATATGAGCTTGTGTGCACATCCGTGTCAGCTCTGCTGGTTGGGCCTCACATGAGGCTGTGTGCACACCTGTGCCAGCTCTCCTGATGGGGCCTCACAAGAGCCTGTGTGCACATCTGTGTCAGTTCTCCTGGTTGGGTCTCACCTGAGCCTGTTTGCACGTCTTTGTTATCTCTCCTGGTTGGCCTCACAGAGGTTTGTGGATATCTGTGTCAACTCCTGATTGGGCCTCTCCGTGGCTGTGTTCACATTTGTGTCGGGTCTCCTGGTTGGGCCTCACATGAGCCTGAGTGCACATCTGTGTCAGCTCTTCTGATTGGGCCTCACCTGTGGCTGTGTGCACATCTGTGTCAGCTCTTCTGATTGGGCCTCACATGAGGCTGTGTGCACATCTGTGTCAGCTCTTCTGATTGGGCCTCACATGAGCCTGAGTGCACATCTGTGTCAGCTCTTTGGTTGGGTCTTACCTGAGGCTGTGTGCACATCTGTGTCAGCTCTTCTGATTGGGCCTCACGTGAGGCTGTGTGCATGTCTGTTATAGCTCTTTGGTTGGGTCTCACTTGAGACTGTGTGAACATCTGTGTCAGCTCTCCGGATTGGGCCTCACCTGTGGGTGTGCACATCTGTTACAACTCTCCTCATGGGGTCTCACTTGGGCCTGTGTGCACATCTGTTATAGCTCTCCTGATGAAGCCTCACATGAGCCTGAGTGCACATCTGTGTTAGCTCTTTGGTTGGGTCTCACCTGAGGCTGTGTTCACATTTGTGTCAGCTCTCCTTGTTGGGCTGCACATGAGGCTGTGTGCACATCTGTGTCAGCTCTCCTGGTTGGGTCTTACCTGAGGCTGTGTGCACATCTGTGTCATCTCTCCTGGTTGGGTCTTACCTGAGGCTGTGTGCACATCTGTGTCAGCTCTTCTGATTGGGCTTCACATGAGGCTGTCTGCACATCTGTGTCAGCTCTTCTGATTGGGCCTCACATGAGGCTGTGTGCAGGTCTGTTATAGCTCTCCTGATGGGGCCTCACAAGAGCCTGTGTGCACATCTGTGTCAGCTCTTTGGTTGGGTCTTACCTGAGGCTGTCTGTACCTCTGTGTCAGCTCTCCTCGTTGGGCCTCACATGAGGCTGTGTGCACATCTGTGTCAGCACTCCTGATTGGGCCTCACCTGTGGCTGTGTGCACATCTGTATCAGCTCTCATGGTTGGGCCTCACCTGTGGCTGTGTGCACATCTGTGTCAGCTCTCCTGATTGGGCCTCACCTGTGGCTGTGTGCACATCTGTGTCAGCTCTCCTGATTGGGCCTCACCTGTGGCTGTGTGCACATCTGTATCAGCTCTCCTGGTTGGGTCTCACCTGAGGCTGTGTGCACAGCTGTGTCAGCTCTCCTCCTTGGACCGCACATAAGGCTGTGAGCACATCGGTGTCAGCTCTCCTGGTTGGGCCTCACATGAGGTTTTTTTGGACATCTGTGTCAGCTCTCCTGATCGACCCTCACCTGAGGCTGTGTGCACAGCTGTGTCAGCTCTCCTGGTTGACCCCACCGGGGGCTCTATGCACATCTGTGTCAGCGTTCCTTGTTGGGCCTAACCTGGGCCTGTGTGCACATATGTGTCAGCTCTCCTGGTTGGTTCTCACAAAGATTCTGTGCACATCTGTGTCAGCTCTCCTGGTTGGGCCTCAGCTGGGCCTCTGTGCACATGTGTGTCAGCTCTTTTGGACAGGCCTCACCTGGTGCAGTGCCCACCTTTGTGTCAACTGTCCAGGGAACATCATCTGAGGCTGGTGGTGTTCTTTGATATTCCCCTGGTTACACTCACCTGGTCTGTGTACATCTGTGGAGTTCCCCTGGTTAAACTCACCTGTTTCTTGTGCATACTCAGCTTGCTGTCCTAGTTGCACCCACCTGGGGCTGCGTGCACATCTGTATTAGCTTTCCGAGCTGAACCTTACCTGGGCTGTGAGCACATCTGTCAGCGCTCCTGGGTGGACCTCGCTTGAGGAGGTGTGCACGTCTGTGAAGCTCTCCTGGTAGAAGCTCTCCTGGGCTGTGTGCACATCTGTCAGTGCTCCTGGGTGGACCTCGCCTGGGGCTTTTCGCATGTCTGTGAAGCTCTCCTGGTAGAAGCTCTCCTGGGCTGTGTGAACACCTCTCAGCTCTCCTGGCCTGAACTCACTTGGGGCTGTGTGCACATGTTTCAGCTCCCTGGTTTGGCCTCACCTGACTCTGTGATCACCTCTGTGCCCGCATCCCTGGCTTTGAGCTCACCTGGTGCTGTGATGCCTGTGTGCCGCACTCCCGGGTTGTCCCGACATGCCGTGCTCCCTCTGTGACTCTGCTCCGGGGTCGGCCTCACCTGGTGCTGGGCTCCCTCCATTTGGTGCTGGTGAGTGAGCCCACAGATGTTCTGCCTCTGATCTATCCTTCAGCCCCATTTTATTCAGTTTTCAAACAGGGTCTCGCTAAGTCCTGAGGACCTCGCTAAGGGCAGCTGAAGCTGGCCTTGAACCCGTGAGCCTCCTGCCTCAGCCTCCCTGTGCTAGGGTCACAGGCTTGTGCCGCTGCGCCCGGTGTTGTGTCCCCATTTGTTACCCCTGGGTCGCTCCTCGCCTGGCTCTGTCTGCGCTGTGCTTCCCTTTGTGCACGCACCTGGGTGCCCTGCCTGACACAGCACTCTGCCTCCAGACCACCAATGCAGGCCAGGTCTTCACCTGGCACCGTGGTCACCTGTGTGCACTGTCTTGGCGTGGGCTTACCTGGTGCCCAGCTCACCTCTGCCAGCGCCCCTGGGTTGGTGTCACCTGACGCTTCTGCACTCTCGTCTGTGACTCTGCTCCTGGGCCGTCCCGCCTGGGCCACGCTCATCTGGGTGCCAGCGCCCCACGGTTGTTCTCACTTCAGCCCCAAGGCCACGCACGGGCATTAAGGCCATTTTTGACTGGGGAACAATAAAATCATAAAGAGGGTAAATGAATTGACTAAATGCACCCTGGAGGCAGGATCGGGATTCAAATGGGCCATCCAACATCTCTGTCACTGCTCTTAATATCTCCCTAGCAACGTCTGGTTTAAAAACAGAGTAATAGTTCTATTCACAGTACATCTCCCTCCCACCTAAATTTAGGTAACCTTAAACAGATATTTGTCTTAAATTTTAAAGCACAAGCTTTTCCAGACAATCCAAATAACCATATATCCCCTCTGATATCTATTTTCTATCTATCATCTATTTCCCTATCTAATCTGTCATCTATCATCTTTTTTTTTTTTTTTTTTTGGTGGTACTGGGGGTGGAACCCAGAGGCTTTCTACCTCCGGGCTATACTCCCAGACCTTTTTTATATTTTATTTGGAGACAGGGTGTCACTAAGTTGCTGAGAGCCCCACTAAGTAGCTGAGGCTGGCTTCGAACCTGCGCGATCCTCCTGTCTCAGCCTCCCAAGCGCGGGGATTACAAGCGTGCGCCACCACGCCCGGCTCACTATCATCATTTTTTGTGGAATGGGGCTTAAACCAGAAGCATTCTAACCTCTGAGCTCCACCCTCAGCCTTACTTTTTATTCTTTATTTTGAAACAGAGTCTCACTAAGTAGCTGAGGCTGGCCACAAACCTGTGATCCTCCTGTCCTGGGATCACCACGCCCAGCTTCTGATACTGTTTTCAAAGAAGAGTCAGACAATTTGCGGCAGCTTCCGAGGGGCAGCGCTGGGTGCCTCTCTCCCCAGAGAGCCAGGATACCAAGCTCCATTCTCAGAATGTCGGGGATAGAATATTCTAGAAGACTGTAAGGTTACCTTCACTAGAATGTTCTCGCTCATTGGCTTAACAATGTTGGACAAACGTCAGGCCCCATCCTTCTTCCGCACAGTGGGGTGACGGTGCTGTCTCCTTGCGAGGCCGGTTAAGATGTCTGAAAGTCTTCCTGTGAACAGTTTGGTCAGACAGCAGCCATTTCAGCTCATATGACTGCCACTTTTCTGAAACCTTACGTTTCTTTCTTTGTCAGATTGCAAAAGTCAAAACTGCCGGCTGTGCAGACTTGTGCGTTAAACTAGCCGATCACACAGAGTTGTGAACCCAAGTGCTCACCAATCAGAGAATGGCGACATTGTGTCAGGAATAAAACCAAATCCATTTCCTCCTGGGTGTGCTTGCCTATCAGACATTTTTGGGCTGCACCATTCTGCAGAAGCCAAGGGCCTCTTGCGTGCTGGTATTGACCACCAATTCACATTTCCCACGATTTGAGGGTTGGTCACAAGGGTTTTAGGGGATCCCTCTCCTGGGGAGACTTGTCCTGCTGTTGAGTCGTGGGGGCCTTTGGTTACTTGGCAAACTACATCTCAGCAGAGTCAGGATTGAATGCAAGGTGACCAACATTTTCTTTTATGCAGTGTGCATTATATCTGAGCCGTAATCATATAAAATGGTGAAGGAAGATACTGAAATTTCTTCTATTTTTATGTTTGGTGCTATTCCAAAAAAAATTGTTCATTTAAGAACTGGTTTACATATGTTTGCTTTGACTGAACAAATGTTTCATTATTGTATAAATGAGATACAAGTGCATGCCAGATAATTAGACTATTATTTTTATTATTAATACTCTTCCCTAAACTTATAAAAGGTCTGGAGCTATCCCTTTATTTTTGTCAATGCTGTTAACTTATATAAACCTGGAATTATAGTTATCTTACTGAGCCATGAATTCTAAATTATCTCCAAAAGCAAATACTAAGTTAATGATATCTTAACTTTTAAGTAACTGTCATGTTAATTATCACCAGCTTCTTTGATTGTTAATCTGAAACACAAAGCTTAAGAGAGTACTTTACCAAGCTGACGTCCTCTAAACAAAAGTTGTTAATAGTGATTTTTTCAAATTTATATTTGTGTGTTTCTAAATTGTATTACAACTATCTTTGATCAAAGATAATTAGAGGTGCCCAATCACCTGGCATTCTACATCATACAACTTTGTTGATTTAAAAAATTGGGCATCAATAACTTTATGTGTAAACAAGTTAAATTTAAATGAGTATTTATTTATATCATCTAGTATATCAGAACTATTATACAAACTGGATTTATTTGTCCCCTAATAATTTTGTTTTGGAGCCGGGCATGGTGGCGCACGCTTGTGATCCCCGCGCTTGGGAGGCTGAGACAGGAGGATCACGCAGGTTCGAAGCCAGCCTCAGCTACTCAGTGAGGCTCTCAGCAACTTAGTGAGACCCTGTTTCCAAATAAAATATAAAATGGGTCTGGGAGTATAGCCTGGAGGTAGAAAGCCTCTGGGTTCCACCCCCAGTACCACCACCTAACAATAATAATAATAATAATAATAATAATAATAATAATAATAATAATAATTTTTCCTCATATATCTTTGTAATTGTTGTCTGGTAATATTTTAGAGGAGTATAGCTTCTGGCAGAATAAGTCAAATTGTTTTAATTTTTTTTTTTAATTTTATTTTATTGGTGCACTGTATTCATACATCATAGTGGGATACAAACTTTTGTAGACATACATGCACATATCGCCCAGTCAGCCCCCACCCGATCCCCACCCCATTCTCTCCCCATCCCTCCTTCCCATGCTTGGCTTAGTGGTTGACATCTAGTATTATAGCAATTTATCCAAAATTAAAAATGATAATCTCACATAACAGTTTCATTTGTCTGATACCAAGCGTTTGATGATTTAAAGATAGCATTTCAATATTTCTTTTTGCTTTCTTTCTTACTAGAGCATATTTTTTCTGTTTTTTTTAGGTGAAACTATCATATATTTATATATTTATTTTTCAGAAAAAAATCTATCCTAATATGGAGTATGAATTCTAGATACCCAAAACGATCTTGAAAAAGAACAAAGCTAGCAGATATATATTTTCTGATTTCAAACCATATAAAGCTACAATAATTGAAACAGTGTAGTACTGTTCTAAAGGCAGATATATAGACCATTGGAGTTAAATACAAGCCTAGAGCTAAATTCTTCCCTATATTGTCAAGTTATTTTTGACAAGGTTTCCACGGACATTTGGTGGTGGAAATAATAATCTTTTAACTAAATATTGTTGAAAAATAATAATTACATGGAAAAGAATAAAATTGGACCTTTACCTAATCCCACTTACAAGTATTAACTCAAAATAGATAAAAGACCTAAATATAAATCTTAAGACTATAAACTTTTAGGAGAAAATCCGGGTCATAAAACCTCACAACATTGAAATTGGCAGTGATTTCTTGGATATGATTTCAATGGCACAGGCAACAGAAGAATATACAAACTCCCTAAAAAATAAATAAAAAAAAATTGTATATCCAAAGACAATGTAAACAGAGTTAAAAGTTACTAATAGAATGGGATAAAATATTTCCAATTGCTGTATCTGAAGGTATATTAATATTCCAACTAGAAATCCTAAATATTAACAACAATAAA
Source organism: Muscardinus avellanarius (assembly GCF_963383645.1). Classification (NCBI taxonomy): domain Eukaryota; kingdom Metazoa; phylum Chordata; class Mammalia; order Rodentia; family Gliridae; genus Muscardinus; species Muscardinus avellanarius. Next base: position 96,979,237 of record NC_137799.1, read on the forward strand.
GGCAAACAATACAACTTAGAGATAGGTAAAAGACTAACATAAATAATGAATCTCCACAGATAACCAATCTTAGTTGTCTGTTGGATGGAAACTCTTGTTTCTCTGGTTCTGGTGAGTGTTACCTATTTCTTCTTTGTAGTTAATCTCTTTGAGTATTTTCTCTAGCGCTGGTTTTGAAGACATAAATTCCTTCAGTTTCTGTTTGTCATGGAAGCTTCTTATTTCTCCATCTAATTTGATAGAAAGTTTTGCTGGGTAGGAAATTTTTGGCTGGAAGTTGTTTTCTTTCAGAGTTTGGAATATGTTACTCCAAGCCCTTCTGGCTCTCATGACTTGGTTTGGGAAGTCTGGAGTGATTCTAATTGGTTTGCCTCTGAATGTCAGTTGGCCCTTTGTTTTTGTTGCCTTTAAGATTCTCTGCTTGGCTTCCACATTGGTCATTTTGACAATTATGTGGCGTGGGGTTCCTCTTCTCCGATCCTGTCTAAAGGGAGTTCTATAATTTTCCTGGATCTGTGTATCAACCTCTTGCTCTATATTTGGAAAATTTTCTGCTATTACTTCCTTGAAGAGATTGTTGATCCCTTTGGTATCACTTTCTTTTCCCTCCTCTATTCCAATTATTCTTAGGTTAGCTCTCTTAAGATGGGCCCATATTTCTTCAATGTCAGATTCCTGCTGTTGGAAATTTTTTTCTAGATTAGAAACTATGCATTCATTTTTGGATTGCTCATCTTCTAAGAGTGAGATTCTGTTCTCCATGTGGTCTAATCGGTTGTTTGTGCTTTGAATTGAGGCCTTTACTTCATTAATTGCATCCTTTATCTCTTTTTGGCTCTCTCTGAGTTCTTTTCGAAGCACCTCTATTATTTCTACAGTTATTTTCCTGATTTGATCTTCTAGAAATCTCTGATTTTCTGTTTTATCAGGTTCTGATGTTGTGGGGTTGTGCACATTCATTACTCCAGTGTTATTCCTCTTTCCCATGATTTCGGAGGTTTGTGCCTTCTCTGGGTTCTTCCCTTGGGTCACTATGGCTTCACTTAAGGTGCTCTGGATCTCGAGTCTGTATTATCTCAGACCCCACTACTTCTTTACTGTGTTGTATCACAGAGTCTCCGACCCAGGGAGTCGATAGAGGCTGCTTTAAACTATGGGGGGTGCCAGGTTGCACGTTCTCCTATGGTGTGATATCTCTGCCACCACCACTCCCTCACTGGGTCAAGTCCCAGGAGGCACGATACTGGGATTTCTCCTCTGTGGCCCGCAATTTGACTCACTGTTCTTGAGTACGCAGATGTAGCTGTACTGGACTCGGTGAATTCACTGCTGCTGCCGCCGCCGGTGGCAATATGGCGCCTCTGCCACGCCCTTGGCCATGAGGCTGGCGTATTTTTTCTTCTCTGGTTTCGTTTTCCACTCTGAATCCCTGCAGCGTGTGCTGAGCTCAGCCACTGGGAGCTTTAAATGCTGTCTGCGCCGAAAGATCCCGCCTGGCTGTTCCGCAGCGGCTCACCTGGCTTGCTGTAGCCGTCTGTTGAGTTCGCCGCTGCCGCCGGCAGTATGGCGCTGCTGCCGCGTCCTCGGGCGCGTGTGTCTCCTCTGTGGCCCTGAGCTCTGTTCTCAGTCCGCTTTCTCTCTGGAGCCTGGTGGTTTTTTTTGTTTTTCTGGTGATGGTGTTTTCTGGCTATGAAAGGCACTCTTTTTGTGGTAATGGAGATTGGTTGTTAGCGGGACTCTTAAGCCCCGCTTTTCTCGGTCGCCATCTTCCCAGAAGTCCCTAACTGAATCTTCTCAAATTGTTTTAAAATGATAGCTATACTCCTAGAAAACGACAATTTAATTTTTTCCCACAGAAAGCTGCCTAAACCCAGCAGAATTCTGAATAGGAAGAAAGTCTTCCTCCCGTAGGGAACATTACTGTTTTGTTCTAATTGAATGTCAAACAAAAATCTGCCCAGACTCAGAAAAAAAAAAATCCCTTTTCAAATCAGCCTAAATTATGTCTAGATGAGTCCTCTAGAGTAAATCAAGTTAAAAAGCATAATGGATATTCTATAATAGATGGAGAGAAATTCAATGTATTAAAATCCAGGAGATTTCCTAATAATTGATCTGCCCAGATCTGTGAGTTATTTGCTTTAATCCAAGCCCTTAAACTCTAAGGGACGAGAGGGAACAATCTAAGGATTCCAAATGTGCATCCAGAGTTGTACACAGTTTTTTAAAGATTTGGGCAGAACCAGACCTAATTGATAGCCAGAAAAACGACGCAGTCCATAAAGAATTTGTCCCTCAAGTATTAGAAAGTCTTATGTTGCCAAGTAAAGTAGCTGTGGTTCATATCCTGAGTCATCAAAGAGGGAGAAGTTGGGAGGCTCAGGATCTGGGATAGCTGACGGGTGCTGCTCGGGAAGCCACTGGGAGCCTGGAACACCTATCCTCCTCCTGACCCCTCTTTTGCCCCCATAATGGTTACCAAACGCATATGAAAGAAAGTATGACAGGAGTCGTCACTGGGGACACCGAGCCTGCGTGATTCTATTCTCAGGGCACATGGTGCCTGGATATATACATATACCATAGATTAGCAAGCGAGAGCTGGGTCATCTTTAGAAAAATAAACAGGACCTAAGAAAGCAAACTTCAGGAGGAAGACCTCTCAGATTAAGACTTTTCCAAGGCCTCCAGGTAGACTAAAATGGGGGTTCTGGCTCCAGGTAGACTATACTGAAATACTCAAGGTCAGAAGACTCAATTATTAGCGGTAGTAGATTATCTAACAAATTTGGTAGAAGCTGTACCATTACCCAGTGCTACAGCTGGTAATACAATCAGAATTATATTAGAAAATATGCCGGGCGTGGTGGCGCATGCTTGTAATCCCCGCGCTTGGGAGGCAGAGACAGGAGGATCGCGCAGGTTCGAAGCCAGCCGCGCGCGCTGGCTTAGGAGACCCTGTTTCCAAGTAAAAATGTAAAAATAGGTCTGGGAGTGTAGCCCGGAGGTAGAAGGGCTTCCAGGAACCCCAGTACCACCAAAAAAAAAAAAAAAAAAAAAGAAAGAAAAAGAAAAAAAGAAAGAAGGAAAGAAAATATAATCTTGAGGTTTGGGTTAAAAAAAAAATGTGGGCTCCAAGAATGGAAGTCACTTTACTACCATCATTATCATGAATGTTATGAAGGGGATAAACATAAAATGCAAGTATCGCACCCTGGGCTTCCTCCTCCTTCAGGAAAGGTAGGAAGAATGAATCGGACCCTAAGAAGACAAGTAACCAAGCTGACGTTACATACAAAACTCCCCCGGACAAAATGTCTTTCTGTTGCCCTCGTGTGAATTAGGACAGCCCCTAGGAAGGACCTAGGACTATGTCCTTACGAAATGCTACATGAGCTGCCAAATCTGGGAAGATCCACTGAGTTTCCCACCATGGAGACCAAAGATCAATTCCTTAAGATCTATATATCAGAATAACCTCCTTCTCTTTTCACTGAAGATTATGAGAGCCAATCAATGCTAACAGATTTTAAAAGAATGATAGAAAAAGTATAATCAAAGGGGGAATCTGTAAGAAGTTTGAAAGTCTCTTCTATCAAACAGATTGGTTAGACAACCCCCATTTTAGTTTATATAACTTTTGGTTTCCTAGAATCTTACGTTTCTTTCTTGGTCAAAGCACAAAAGTCAAAATCTCTCATCTGTCTTTAAACCAGCCAGTCACACAGAGTTGCGAACCCAAGAACTCACCAATCGGGGCGCGAGCAGGACAGCGCTGGGGTAAAACGCGAGTGGACTTCCCATTCAGTGCTCGCTCCCCAGGCTTCTTGTCAGATGCACACCCTTCTGCAGAAGTAGAAAGGTTTTGCCTTGCTGAGGGACTTGAGCGTGTGTTTCCAGCACAGATTCATATTTTCTGTGCCGATTCGGATGCTTATTTCCTACACAGTCTGAGATACAGTGGCAACCCAGAGCTCGGTGACCTCAGCCGTCATCACAATGGCTTGGAAGCGGGCTTATGACAGCTAAGAGGGCGTGGCTTTGGCATCTCAGCGGTCCAAGAACGGTGCTGCAGTGGCTGCACTAGGGCTCCCCTCTTGCGTGGTGACGATTTTCTTAGGTTACTTTTGCTGCAGCTGGAAACCATTACTGGACTGGGCTTGTCTGGCTCTCCACGCAGTGTGACAATCACTGACAAGATGTTTTGCCAAAGAGAGAGAGTTTATTCCTGAGGTGGCCGGTGGGAGAGAAATTCTCAGCTGAGCCTCCGGAGGAGAGGGCTTAGGGTGTTTCTGGGCCCAGGTGCAGGGAAAGATAATTGGGAGGTGCCTGGAGCGGGTGAGGTCCAAATGTCTCACTCGGGTTTTCCGATCCCGGGGATGCACGCCTTTCGGTGGCTCTGGAGATCTAAAGCCCAGACCTCTGGTGAAGGGTTCTCCCTAGCCACAGCAGGAAGGTACCATGTTTCTCTTTTCTCCCCCACAGACCACAGAGGACGAGCCTTCAGAAAAGGATGCCCTGCAGCCTGGCCGGAACATCGTGGCCGCGGGCTACGCGCTCTACGGCAGCGCGACCCTGGTGGCCCTTTCCACGGGGCAGGGTGTGGACCTCTTCATGTTGGACCCAGTGAGTACCAAATGCAGAGGCACCTCACGGGCTTCTGAGCGTGAATTCCTGTCCCCCGGGTTAATTTCCTGGCCAATCCTAATACTCGGTTTTGGAGGCAAACAGCCTAGTTTGGAGCAGTAACACCGTCGTGAATAAAACATGGAGGACCTCTGTCTACAGGAGGGCACTGTGGGTGTTCTGCAGATGCGGCTCCATCAGTTCATGCTTTCCTTTGGAGTTTCTTTTCATGCTTTTGTTAATTAATTACCTTTAAGCTTATTAATAAAATTCATTTTAAACGACTACATCAAGACATAAATATAGCTGGGTGCAGTGACGCACACCTGTAATCCTCGTACTTGGGAGGCTGAGACAGGAGGATCGCAGGTTCGAGGCCAATACATGGTAACTTAGCAAGACCCTCTTTCAAAATAAAAAATCAAAAGGGCTGGGGGCATAGCTCAGAGGTAGAGTGCCCCTGGATTCAATCCCCAGAACAACAAAACCTAAATATGCATGAATAGGGTATCACGGGATATTCTGCAAAATCAGATTAAATATTGTCTCTTCAAATATCTTTTCTTTCTCAATGGTGAAAACACTCCTTTTGTTTACCTTTGTGTGTGTGTGTGTGTGTGGTTTCTGAGGATTGAACCCAGGGACATTCTAACTCCAAGCTATACCCCCACGCCCAATTTTTTATTCTTTATTTTGAAACAGGGTTTCACTGAGTTGCAAAGGGCCTCACTAAGTAGCGGAGGCTGGCCATGAACTCGGATCCTCCTGTCTCAGCCTCCCGAATGCTGGGATTGCAGGTGTGTGCCACCACGCCCGGCTCTTGTTTACCTTTCTGAAAGTTTATTTTGCACAAGTACAATCACCCTCTGGTTTCTGGGATTTAAGAACTCCAGTGCCACCATTTCCAGACCAACCTCCCGTGTTTCAGAGCAGCAGCACCCAGAGCACTGTGAGATGATGGAAGGTGCTGCGGCCTCGCCCCTCCGGTGACTTCCAGCGCTTGGGGAGGGCTAGCGCGCCCCAGCCGTCTATGTGCTCTTTCTTCTCAGTTCCTGAGCAGGCAGCGCGGGTTTGAGGAGCCCCTGGAACGCAGGTTCTGCTTCCTGTGGGAGGAGTTTCCCAGAGGTAGAAAACTCCTCTGGCAGGCGCTTGTGGTCCTCCATACTTCCCACGGTGAGGAACGGGAAGTGGAATGGGAAGGAGTGCTCCATGGGAGAAGTCGAAGAGACAACAGGGGTGAATGACTTGAGAGCGCACTGTTGATGAGGGAGAGAGGCGGTGGGTAGAGACAGGAGAGTGCAGACAGCAAGTTGAGCCTTCATGGCCGCACCCTAAAAACATTCCGGAGACAGCTGGTGTGGTGGTGCACGCTTGGAATCCCGGCATTCGGGAGGCTGAGACAGGAGGATCGCGGTTCATGGACAGCCTCAGCTATCTAGTGAGGCCCTTTGCAACTCAATGAGACACTGTTCCAAAATAAAGAATTAAAAACAGGGCTGGGGGTGCAGCTTGGAGGTAGAAGAATGCCCCTGGGTTTCATCCCCAGTACCACACACAAAAAATAACAAATAAATAAAATAAATGTTCCAGGGACGTGGGTGTGGTGGCACACGCCTGTAATCCCAGTACTTGAGGACTGAGATAGGAGGATCCCCGGTTGGAGGCCAACCTGGGCAATTTAGTGAGACCCTGTTTCAAAATAAAACATTAAAAAGAGCTGGAGGTGTAACTTAAAGGTAGAATGTCCCTGGGTTTAAGCTCCAGTACCACAAGAAAAAAAGTTTGAGGCCAGCATGTAGTAACAGTGATACTGCTTCAAAATTTAAAATAATAATAGCAATAATAATTAATAATAATAATAATAATAATAATAATAAAGAAGCTGGATATGGTGCTGTGCACCTATAATCCCAGTACTTGGGAGGCTGAGACAGCAAGATCACAGGATTGAGACCAGCCTCAGCAATTTACTGAGACGCTCAGCAAACCTAGAGAGACCCTGTTTTAAAATAAATAAAGGTCAAGGGTGCAGCTCAGAGATAGGATGTTCTTGGATTCAACCCCCAGTACCAAAATAAAAATAAGCAAATAAAAAGGACTGGGGGTATATCTCAGAGATAAAAAGAAGAACCCTGACTTCAATCTCCAGTACCCACCCCCCCACACACACTTAAAATAGAAAAATCAGAATAGAGTCAAGGAACAGGGCAGAGTTTACTGCATGGAAGCCCAGTATGAGCTGGAACATGTAAACCATTCGGCCAGGACGCCTTGCCGTGTGGGTTTGCTGGTGCCTCAGTTTCCCCTTATTTTCAAAGCAGGTGAAGCCTGAGAAATTCCAAGGCATACACACGTGGTGGTCAAGCGATAACACGCCCTTCCTGAAAGTCTAGCGTAAGAGAAAACAGGTGGCGTAGTTAAGTAGTGGCTGGGGTCTGTTCTGAATTATACCCACCAGTGTGGTGCACCTCACAGCAGCCCTGCAAACCTGCTGTCGTTACCTACCCCGTTTCCTGAGGGGGCCAGGGAGAGCAGGAGCACCGACAGAAGTCACCCGACTGAGGTCATCCCAGGAGCCAGGACCAGATAGTCTGGGCTTCACTCCCACACCAGGCTGATTTTTTTTTTTTTATACTGAGGATCAAATCCAGGGTTATTCTACCAAGCCCTATTTTTATTTTGAAACAGGGTCTCACTAAGTTGCTGAGGCTTTCGCTAAGTTTCCGTGGCTGGCCTTGAACTGAAGAGCTTCGAGTCTTAGCCCCGAGTACTGGGCTTACAGATATATGTCCCAATGCCCTTGATGTTTGCCAGTGAAATATCCCCATAACATTCTGGAGAGGTTCCAAAGGCCCGTGGAGGCCCCCTGGCCCAGGATCACGCTCAGGACCTGGGAGGCAGCCACTCAGCCTGGGGCTCTCTGCCCCAGGCAGGACAGGCCCCTGGGACAGGGGTAGGCATGAACGCAGGTCTACGTGTCAGAGGAGATGAACCATAGCAGAATCGGTCCTAATCTCTCGTGACATTTGAAGAAAGACCTGCTGGAGGCAGTTTGGGACTGTTGGGGGATGTGAACTCCACCTGAAGGCGCTGTGATGGCTGTCACGGGTGTAAACACCCTGGAGAGCTAGCCCTCGAGGGACCAGGTGGCCTGGTGGGTCAGGCAGAGCCTGTCTGACTGTGAGTTTGATTTTTTTCAAAACACATATTTTGTTCCAGCATAGAGGGACTTAAACAAATTAGTTAACCTCATGTAAACCAAACTCTCAAGTGTGGGATTAAACCTTAGTGACAACACATTCGTTGAAAATTAAAAAACAGCGATATCGTTTGTGAGTGGCGGAGCATTGTGAGTGGCGCCTGACCATCAGGGACCCTCCTGTCAGAGCGCCTGAGCCACCAGTGATCTTTGGTGACCACACAGCCGAACAAAGGGACATCTTCCAGGTGTGGTGAGGGGCTGCAACCATATCTGCCACATGATAAGGATTTTCTGCCCCATAATAGGTGTGTGTGTGTGTGTGTGTGTGTGTTTTCTTGGGAGTTCAATCCATGGCCTCACACATATTAGGCAAGTACTCTACCACCGAGCTACACCCAAAGACCTTTTCAGTCTCCCTTTTTTAAACACTTTTATGGGTGCTCTGTGTGCACAGACGTGCACGCACACAGCATTTGGTGTGGTTCTCCCTGGGCCCCGCCTGCACGCCCCGCACACGTTAGTGCTGGGTAGACACACACCTTCGCGTGTGGTCACAGCATCAACTGAGCTGTTCCCTTCCCGCAATCTCCTTTACGAAGATGGACTCAGCGCCGGGCTGCTCCAAAGCCTCGCCGTCCACGGTGACCCGTTCACGCTCGTCAGCCAATGGTTATCAAGAGTAAACTTACAGTAACAAGAAGCTGGGTGCGCTGGACGAGAGGGGTGCGTTCCGGAGAATGTGGGGTGCCGTGTGGAGTCGGGACGGGCTTGTTATAGAGCTGGGGGACTTTCCTTGGTGCATGAGGAGGAGTTGAGGAAGAGAGGGCATGTCTGGATCAGACGTTGTCTGGAAGCAGGTGCAACTCATCAGACATCTTGATCGATTACGTCGAGGTCCTGGGACGGCTGGAGTGAGGGCCTGGGACGGCTGGAGTGAGGGCTGTGGTGTAGAACACGCTGACCTTGCACGTCGGGCGGAGGAGAGGGCGGCTAGTTGGCTCTGCAGCCACTGAGCCTGCAGGTCACGGTCTGGTTCCAGACACAGAGTGGCTGTGTTTCTATCTTCTGGGAGTAAAGTTTATGTTCCCCGCACATCACCTTGTCTAGCAGCCAGAGGTGAGCTGCTGCCTCAGGAGTCTTTAACAGTCTCAAAGTCCTCAATATGCACCAAGTGGGGCTGTTTTCCAGGCCCTGGATTGCCTCTGAGTGACTTGACACCATGTTTAAGAGGCTGCCTACCTCCAGTCCCAGCGGGGTTCGGTGCCAGCGGGGTTCAGCCCCAGAGCGCACGGGAGTCAGGTGAGGAGCAGCCTGGAGATGCCCTGCAGGTACTGAGCGCAGGGGTGAGGCTGGGGCTGGACCAGTGTCTGTTTTGTTGCTGTTACTTGGGATTAAACCCAGGGGCATTCTGCCTCTGAGCTACACTCCCAGCCCTTTTCATTTTTTTTTTCCCCCAAACAGGATCTTGCTAAGTTGGTGAGGGTCTCGGTAATGTTTTGAATCTGGACTTGAACCTGCGATCCTCCTGTCTCAGCCTCCAAGTCCTGGGATCACAGACACGCACCGCCACGTCCAGCCTGGGCAAAGTTTGACTTGTAACTCTGAGGATCCCTTAGATTTTGCCACCCATTTTCCTACTCTGAGGGAACACAGTATGTGACTGAAGGAATTTCCTTTTTATTCCAGTTAGAAGTGGTTGGATAGCTGGGTGTGGTGACGCACACTTGTAATCCCCACGCTTGGGAGGCTGAGACAGGAGGATCGCACAGGTTTGAAGCCAGCCTCGGCTACTTAGTGAGGCTCTCAGCAACTTAGTGAGACCCTGTTTCCAAATTTAAAAAGTATAAAATAGGTCTGGGAATATATCCCAGAGGTAAAAAGCCCCTGGGTTCCACCCCCAGTACCACCAAAAAAAAAAAAAAAAAAGAAAAGAAAAATAAGTGGTTGGATACTAGGAATTTTAATGGTTTCCAGGAAAGAGTCATTAAGATAAAATAACTCAACTGCAAATGAATGGCCAAACTGAGCCAGGTGTGGTGCTGCAAGCCTGTAAGCCCAGTACTTGGGAGACTGAGACAGGAGGATCACAAGTTTGAGGACAGCCTCAGCCACTCGGTGAGATACCCAGCAACCTAGCAAGATCCTGTTTCAAAACAAAACAGAAGGGCTGGGGACATGGCTCAGAAGTAGAATGCCCCTGGATTCCATCCCCAGTCCCACCAAAAATAATAATAATAATAATGGTCAAACTGTATCCTGGCCATTCTTGTAACTTTTTCCTCTGGTGTCAGCCTGAATCTTCCTAAGACTTTGAACTGGGAATGACAGCCTGGCGGTGAACACAGCCAGGCTCCTGGGAAAGGGGCAACCAGCCACCTATGGAAGGTACGAAAGGACGGTTCTGCCCTGATTCCACACGCCGAGCGCCGGCGTGGCCCATATTGGGGCTCTTTCTTCTACACAGCAGAGGGCCGTCGGGTGCCACCGCGGCCCCGGGCCCTCCGCAGGCCACACGCCTCACCTCCTCCGACGCTGGCCTCTGTGTCCTGGGGGGTCTCTTCTTCCCCACGTCTCTTATCATCTTTCTAGGCTCTTGGTGAATTTGTGCTGGTGGAAAAAGATGTCAAGATCAAGAAGAAAGGAAAGATTTTCAGCCTCAACGAGGGCTATGCCAAGTATTTTGACGCCGCCACCACTGAGTATGTGCAAAAGAAGAAATTCCCCGAGGTGAGTGAGGAGGCCCAGGCCAGGGGCGCGGGAGGTTCTGTCCAAGCAGGTGGCAGTCAGCAGCTCAGCTGGGGACAGAGGGAACCACCACTGTTGGTGCCTCTGGGCCCTGTGAGTCTGAGGGGACGCTGCCGTTCTTTATAACCAGCCCATCTGTTTCGTAGCTGGAATTTACCAGTGAAAGGTAAAACTGCCTAGTGGAGTTTCTCCAGGAGAAGTTTTATTTTTTTTGTTGTTTATTTATTTTTTTTTGCGGGTGTGGTGATGGAACCCAGGGGCATTCAACCTCCAAGCTACGCCCCCAGCCCTAGTTTTTATTCTTTATTTTGAAAAAGGGTCTCACTGAGTTGCAAAGGACCTCACTAAGTAGCTGAGGCTGTCTGCGAACCACGATCCTCCGGTCTCAGCCTCCCGAATGCTGGGATTACAAGTGTGTGCCACCACACCCGGCTTCAATTTTTTTTATTTTGAAACAAGGTCTCACTAAGTTGTGTAGGGCCTAAGTAGCTGAGGCTGGCTGTGAGCCTGTGACCCTCCTGTCTCAGCCTCCCAGTACTGGGATCACAAGCAGGCGCTACCACGTGCGGCTTACGTCTGGTTTTAGATACAGTAATGATATCTGAAGGTCCCACTCGCGCTGTACCATCAGAGCCATTTAACTCAAGTTCCAGGAGGTGCGCAGCCCTCGAAAGGATCACAGTGTTTGGGGCAGCTTGTTCTCTTCTGTCCCATCCTATTTAATTTGTTAAAGTTTCTTTGCATTTGGAAAACAAAAACAAGAAACAAAACCAGGGTAGTAAAGACCAATTAACGAGCTTTTGTAACCTGTTAAAGAATTTCCGTTCACAGTGTGGAAAAGTACATATCAGACATTTCCCTAAATCTTAATCTACAAATTCAGAATGGAAACATTGAAATAAAATAAGGTAATAGGGAATATATGCTTTACAGAACGGGCAAACTTTACTCAAAGAGACCCTATGGCTTACTTTTTATTGTAATCAGTGTGCGGAGTTAGCAGACTTGCGAAATTACAATTTGAAGGGGTTCTTCTTTTTTCTTCTTCTCTTTGGAACCGGGAATTGATCCCAGAGCACTGCACCTGCAAAGCAGGCGTTTTACCACGAGCTGTATCCCAGTCCCATGAAATGACGATCTAAAAAGCAGTCTGTCTTGAACTTCTCTTCGTGCTTTCTTTTTGTGGGATGCTGGGGACTGAACCTAAGGGCACTCTATCTCTGAGCTATACCCCAGCCCTTTTTATTTTTTATTTTGTAACCAGGTCTTGCTAAATTATAGTACACTGGCCTCAAGTTTGTGATCCTCCTGTCTCAGCCTCTGGGATGCTGGGGGTTTAGGTGTGCACCACCACGACCAGCTCTCTTCCAGGGAGCAATTTTCTTATCAATGCAAAACAATTCTGGCTGGAGGCCTGGAGAGTGCCTGGTTCAGATACTGCGGAGACTAAGAGATACGGTGAGAGCCCAGACACACCTTGTTGGATCACATCATTCCCATCAACAGACCTAAGAAATTTGGGCTTTAGGTAAATGCAGAGCGCTCCTGACAGAGGGGTGGGAACCCGCCTGGGCTGTGGTGTCCAGGAAGCCCAGATTAGGACTGCAGCCGATGATGAGTCAGGTGTGTGGCTCTGGAGGCGGGCCAGGTGGCTTCAGATCCAATGCTGACACTTCAGTTAACTCAGTGCTGCACCAAAAACCATCCTGCGTGGAGAGAAATGTTCCAATCCAGTTGCCCAGCATGGCAGTCACTGGCCAGCGAACTGGGAATGTGGTTCCTTTGACTAAAGAACCAACATTTTAATCTTTCCTGGCCCCCACCCCCGCTAATGCTAATTGGGATTTAACCCAGGGGCACTCTACCACCTAGCTCCCTCTCCAGCCTCTTTTATTTTTTATTTTGAGACAGAGGTCTTGCTAGTTTGCCCACGCTGGGCTCCAACTCCCAGTCCTCCTGCCTCCGCCTCCCAAGTATCTGAGATCAGGTCTCAAGTAGCTGAGGCCACAGGTTTGCACCACTGCACCCAGCAAGGCTTTCTTAATCTTCCTTAGTTAAATTTTAAATGGAAATGGCCATATGTGGCTGCTGTATTGGATATGCAAACTAAAAGAAAGGCTGTAAAGGCTTGGCCATTGGACCCTGCGCCTTCTAGTTGCTACCTACGGACTGTCATGTCCAAACACTTTCTGCCTTTTGCAGGCGGTAACTGAGTGTCCAGGATACAGGGCCCAGGGCCCAGGCTTTGGGGCATGGGAAGAGTCACAGGGAAGATAAATAGTGCACTTCTTTTAGGATGTGAGCTGTGCTCAGAAATGAGAATCCGCTTGCTAGGAGAACACTGCATTCATAGTGGCCTTCCGCACCCTAAAAGTGAGGGGTAAACACTGTTTTCAGGAAAATAACTATGGCATTAACTTCAGAAAAGTGAGAGGCCTAGAGTGATGGCTTCTGTTCACAGGCTGCTGCCAGCTCCGTGGGCTTCTGCAAATGTCTTCACTCTACACTTCTGTCTCCAAAGCTATAGAGGATGAATGGTAACACAAAGGATTATTAGAAGTATTAAATGAAAAAACTAAATCCATGAAAAGCTCTGGCTGGATGCCCAATGTATTTGATCTATCACTATTCCTCCACAAAGGACAGGATTTGTTTGTGAGTCAGCTTTTCTGTCTTGGTGACCGAGATGCCAGGCAAGAACGGCTTAGAGGAGGAGAGGTTCGTTGGGCTTCCAGTTTGGGAGGTTCCGTCCATGGCTGGTCAGCTCCAAGGCGGATTACCTGGGTGGTACGGCCTGGCGGAGGAATACCGCTCTCACATCATGGCAGCCATAGCTGAGAGAGAGAGACAGGGAGCCGCCAGGATCACATAACCCCAAGACCGTGGCCGCAGTGCCCTGCCTCCTCCAGCAGTGCCCACCCCTGAGCCCTGCTGCTCTGGGGACTGCTTAAAACACGAGCTCTTCGGGGTGGGGGGCATCCCAAACTCACAGCGTAACAGTCTTTACAGAAAGGTGATGTGCCTGGAGAGAACACGGAAGCCACGTCATTCCATAGGTCCATGGCTTCTCCTTGAGCAGTGATGGCCCTGAATGGGGTCCAGGGCTTAGCAGTCACTCAGTCTCCTTTGGGTGGGGACTACATGCCGGGTGAAGCCTTTGCTAGGTGCATGGGGTTCTTATTGAGTGATAGACACAAAGGGGGGGACCCCTGTGTTTCTGTTTAGTCTAAGCTCTTGACTGCAAGAACCAGCGGGTGGCAGCGTAGCGCAGGGTCGGCTGAGGGCAACAGTAAAGGTCTTGAGAGCTGGCTTCCCAAAAGCACAGGAGGAGGGGACCTTGACTCCCATGCTGACGTGTGCTGTCAGAGCGCGCACGCGAGTGTGCCCGGGCACAGGGGCTGCGCTGCCCATTTCCAGGTTATCTATGGCTGTGTTCCCTAGTTAGAAACCTGCAGGGGGCCTAAGACAGCCTCAGCCTAGGACCTGCCACGTCCAGAGGGCACTGAGCGAGTCTGTGCCATCCAGAGGCCTTTCCTTTACTCCCTCCCTCCCCAGGCTGTCTTGAGGGAGTATTACTGGGCAGAGAAGTGGAAGAGTTGGTGAGATGCCCGCTCCATCCCAGCCGGAAGCAGTTCTGAGCTGATGGGGGGACACTCCTACTGAGCTGCACCCCAGCTCTTTTGAATTTTTAAAACTTTGAAACAGGTCTCACTAAATTGCAGAAGGGTCTCGCTAAACTGTCGAGGCTAGCCTCAAACCTGTGACCCATATCAGACTCCCAAGTGTTGGGAGTACAGGTGTGCAAGCACTTTTTGCCATTTGCTTGTGTGTGTGTGTGTGTGTGTGTGTGTGTGCACGTGTGTGGTACTGGGGATTGAACCTAGGGCTGTTCTACCTCTAAGCTACACCCCCAGCCCTATTTTTCATTTTGTAACAGGGTCTCAGTGAGTTGCCAAGGGCCTCACTGAGTAGCTGAGGCTGTCTGCGAACCCAATCCTCCTGTCTCAGCCTCCCAAGCCTCACCCTTACAAGTGTGCACCACCACACCCTGCTTAGGGATCGTAATTTTGAGGTGAACCTCAGCAACTTAGTGCAAAATAAAATGCAAAAAGGGCTGGAGTGAGGCCCGGAGCCCGCGTTCAACCCTGAGCGCACACCAAAGGGGATGTTTATTGAAGAGCTATTAAGTGGGTCAGAGGCCCTCAAAGGCAGGAGCCCAACTACTCTTTACAGTCTTTATCCCCCAGACATTTACCTGCTTTCTTGTGTCCTTACTTTTTCTGAAATCCAGCCTTCTCTGGGGGACACAGGGCCAAGCATGGCGGCTCTAGGGCTCGGCCCGAGGAGCCAGCTGGTGCTGACCACAAACAGGGCTTTTCAGTTAAAGACTCAGTTAAATTGTCCATGTTCCTGGGACCACGAGACCCTCAGTTCCCGCACAAATGGAAGAGGATTAGAGGCCGGAATTCAGAGGCTGCGCCGGCAGGACTTGCCCCGCGGTGGCACAGGCTGGTGGCCAAACCTGCTGGATCTTGTCTCCTCCCTCTCTGGCTCCTAGGACGGCAGTGCTCCCTACGGGGCCAGGTACGTGGGCTCCATGGTGGCCGATGTGCACCGCACGCTGGTATACGGAGGGATCTTCCTGTACCCTGCCAACCAGAAGAGTCCCAAAGGCAAGGTAAGGACCTGCTGCGGGCGCCGTGTGGCCCCGGGCCGCGTGCGTCTGTGGGTGGGAAGAGCAGCCAGCCTGCTCCCTACACTGAGCTTTCAGGCTGTGTGGCGGAAGGTTCGGGGAAGGGGAAGGGCTGGCATAACTTTTTAATTTTATTTTGTTTTGCTTTTTGGTACTGGGGTGGAACCCAGCGGGCAGGCCCTCCCCAAGCTACATCCTCCTCTCATTTTTAATTAAGTAGTGGTACTGGGGATGGAACCCAGGGGCACTCTACCTCCAAGCGACACCCCCAGCCCTATTTTTTATTCTTTATTTTGAAACAGGGTTTCAGTGAGTTGCAAAGGGCCTCATGAAGTAACTGAGACTGTCCGCCAACCGCGACCCTTCCCATCTCAGCCTCCCATGCGCGGGGATCACAAGCGTGCCCACCACGCCCGCCTGGTTTTTTATCTTTTATTTTCACCACAGTCTTGTTAAGTAGCTGAGGCTGGTCTCAAGCCCGTGACCCTCCTGTCTCAGCCTCCCAAGTACTGGGGCTCCAGGCCTGCACCCCTGTGCTGCGCTGGGCTGGCGTGGCTGACGGGGGAGTCTCACTGCTGTCACCTACCCCAGCCTCGCTCCAGCATTTGCCACGAGTGTCCAGGGTTCGGCTGAGTAGCTCTGACGGCCATTAGCCCCTGAGAGAATCCAGTGAAGCCAGCAACCTGCCTCAGAGCTCACCGAATGTGACAGGAGCCGCTGCAAAATCGAATTGCAGCTTTATGATACAAAACCTGAAATAATAGTGTATTTCAAGAGAGAATCTTCTATGTGTGTGTGTGTGGGGGGGGCAGTGGAAATTGAACCAAGAGGCATCCTACCTCTGAGCTAAACCACTAATCCTATTTGTTTGTTTGTTTGTTTATTTATTTTTGTGGTTCTGAGGGTTGAACTCAGGGGCATCTACCTCCAAGCTATACCTCCAGCTTGATTTCATTTGTTTATTTATTTACTTATTCATTTATTTATTTACTCACTTCTTTTCCAGTACTGGGTTAGTACCCAGGGGCATTCTACCTCTGAGCTACACCCACAGCCCTATTTATTTTTTATTTTTTTAAATTTTGTGTGTGTGTGTGTGGGGGGGAGTACTGGGGATGGAACCCAGAGAAATTCTACCTCCAAGCTACACCCCCAGCCCTATGTTTTTATTCTTTATTTTGAAACAGGGTCTCACTAAGTTGCAGAGGGCCTAAGTTGCAGAGAGCCTCACTAAGGCCTCACTGAGACTGGCTACAAACCTGCGTGCGATCCTCCTGTCTCAGCTTTCCAAGTACTGAGATTACAAGCACGTGCTACCACGCCCAGCTTATTTTTAAAAATTTTGTAACAGAGGCTCATTAAGTTGTTGAGGGGCTCACTAAGTTGTGGAGGCTGGCTCTGAACCTGTGGTCCTCCTGTCTCAGCCTCTTAAGTACTGGGATTGGAGGCACACATTACCACACCTGGCTCCCAATTCTTTTTTATTTTTATTTTATTTATTTATTTTTACTTTTAAATAAGGCATCACTCAGATGCTGAAGGTCTTACTAAGTTGCCCAGGCTGGCCTCAAACCTGCAATCCTCCTGTCTCAGCAAGTACTAGATGGCAGGCATGTCCTGCCATGCTTGGCCTCAAGTGAGGTCTTACGGGGAAGTTTATGTGTCTTGAATAGAGCCTCCCCGGGAATGTTTCTGGGCTTTAGCCCATCACAGAAGTCCCGGGGAGGAGTGAGGTCACGCACAGACCTGCATTTCCCTCCGCCAGGCCAACGACCAGCCACACTGACGCGTGCCATCAGATTGGCCTTTGGGAGTGGAATGCCGGACCGCAGCCGAGATGTGAAAAGTGACGACACCAGGAAGAGCCCAGCGCGTGGCAGGGTCAGGCCTCCGAGCTCGGCGCGTGGCAGGGTCAGGCTCCTCTCCTGAGCGTCCTCTGCTCGTGCACGTAGCCTGCTGGCCTAAGAGCCACAGAGAAGTCTGCCCAGGAGGTGTGAAAGGGAAGAAAAGTGTGTGGCGTGTAGAGACCAAGTAAGAGACCTGGAGACTGAAATAAAACCACGCTGGCCACAGACTCGGCTTCAAGGGCCGAACATAACGCCCAGTTATTACTAAATATTAATGATTCTAAGTGAGTCAGAAGATATCTACATGGCCCGTGCAACTCCGGACGGAGGCTTTGGTCTGTTGTGCCATGACCGTCACCACCGCGCTGAAGGGCCCAGTGGTTCGTGACCTCCATGTTTCGGCTCTGTCGCTGTGACCATACCTGTGTGCACATACATACATGCGCCTCTCCTGTGTGCATACCTCTGTGTGGCCGTGTAGATTTTAATTGCTGGAAAAGAGTAAATCGTGGAGCCTGCAGGCCGAGGCACCAGGAATCCTGGGCAATTTTTTGCTATTAAGACTTGTTGGCTATATCAGGAACAGCTGAGGTCAGGGCAAAATTGACTCAGCTCCAGCCAGGCCTAGTGGTGCACGCCTGTAGTTCCAGTACAGGCTGAGGCAGGAGGATCACAGGTTTGAAGCCAGTGGGTGGCAACTTAGCAAGGCCCTGTTTCTAAATAAATAAATAAATAAATAAATAAATAAATAAATAAATAAATAAATAAATAAATAGGGCTGGGTGTGTGGCTCAGAGGTAGAAACCCCTGGGCTCAGTCCCTGGCACCCCCGCTGGGCATGGCTTCGGGAGCCTGGGGGCGTGGCTGGGCGCCAGAGGGCCGCGCATGCGCAGCTCACCCCCAGCGCTGTCTCTTCCCCAGCTCAGGCTTCTGTATGAATGCAACCCGGTGGCCTACATCATCGAGCAAGCAGGAGGCCTGGCGACCACCGGCACCCAGCCGGTCCTGGACGTGAAGCCGGAGAGCATCCACCAACGCGTCCCCCTCATTTTGGGGTCCCCAGATGATGTGCAGGAGTATCTCACCTGCGTACAGAAAAACCAGGCAGGCAGGCAGTGAGCTGGACCCAGGAGCCCTCTTTCCTTTGTCTCAGGCTGAGTGCCAAGTACCCTAAGAGGCTGATAAAGGGCGGGGGGTGATGAGGCAGATCCCTCAAGCCCCCTGAGAAGAGCCCGGGCGGCGAGGGGGCGAGGTGACTCTGGTCAGTGTAAAGATTACAAATAAAAACCCACGTGTGGAAAGGACGACTCTGCGTCTTCTGCCATCAGGAACAGCAAGAGGGTTGTAAGTCTGAGTCCATCACCCAGGACCTGCAGCCATCACCTTGGGCAAACTCTGCGCGTGTCAGTTGAGAGCTTGTCCAGAGCTGGGGCGCTCGGTGGTGCCCGCGTGCAGCCCCTGTTCTGCATGTAACCTGGAGAGCTCTATAAACCAGGTAATCAGACAGAGGCTGGTGATGCGTGATGACAGTGCGGTGATGTGCTGATTCATACCTATAGCTATATCTAAATGAGAACGTAACTGACCTCGGTGTCCATCAACAGATAAACGGGGAAAGACAACGTGGTGTATACACACTATAGACTTCTACCTAGCCAGAAAGAAGAACAAAGCAATGTCATTTGCAGGAAAATGGATGGTGCTAGGGAGTATTAGGCTAAATGAGGGTCATGTGTTTTGGGCGTGGTGGGCACACTTGTCATCCCAGCACTCGGGAGGCTGAGACCGGAGGGTTCATGGACAGCCTCAGCTACCTAGTGAGGCCCTCTGCAACTCAGTGAGACCCGGTTTCAAAATAAAGAATAAAAAAATAGAGCAGGGGGTGTGGCTTGGAGGTCGAATGCCCCTGGGTTCCATCCCCAGACCCACAAAAAAAAAAGAGAGAGAGAGAGAGAGAGAGAGAGAGAGAGAGAGAGAGGGAGGAGAGAAAATAGAAACCAAAAGGGATTTAAGTCAAGCGGAGAGAGAAACTAGAAAAATGGTGGGAAGAGGTTGGGGAGAGGGAATGGGAGAGGAAACGGAGGTTTGAGAAAAGGAACAGTTCAAATCAGGTTATGTCCATACGTAATGGGATCACTACCAATTCCACTAACGTGTGGGGATGGAGAGGCCGGTCAAAACAAGTGATTTTATGGGTGTCTTAGGCTATGGCCCATGCTCTATGCAACGGGTATGTCCCAACAGGTAGCTTTATGAACTACTGAGGTTCCTTATGTCTCCCAAGCTCTATGCAGTTGGCATGTTCAAGCAAGATGTTTATGAACTCCTAAAGTTGTCTTTGTTTCTTTGTCTTTCTCTTTCTTCCTTTCTTTCTTTCTTTCTTTCTTTCTTTCTTTCTTTCTTTCTTTCTCTTTCCATTGGAGCCTAGTTCCCCAGCCTCTTTGACCTCTGGGCCCTCATCAGAATCACCTGCAACACTGGGCTTATGGTTGGCTTGACTTTTTCTAGTTTGTTCTCAAAACCCTTCCAGTCTGTCTGCATTGCCAAGGCTGCTTCTGCATTTTCAGGTATACTTATGATCCTGCTCTTCTGGCTCAAGTTTCCATATTAGCCCATTGTCTGTTGCTATAATAAAAGACCTGAGGTCAGGGGCTTTATAAAGAAAGGCTTATTTAGCTCACGGTTTTGCAAGGGAACCATCTAAACATCATGGCACTGTCTCTGGTGAGGATCTGGCCCCTGCTGGCTGCATCACAACATGGTGCTGACCTCATGTGGCCAGAGGGGAAGCCAGGGAGTGAGGAAGAGCCAGTGCTGCCTGTTACAGCAACCAGAACTAGCGAGGTCACGTGAGGACTGCACTGACTCCTTCTGAAGGCAGTGCCTCCAGGGATTAAGCACATGCCACCAGGCATTATTTATTTCATTTTGTTTTATTTTATTTTATTGGTGGTGTGGTGGTGACGGTACTGGGGCTCGAATTCCAGGGTGTTCTTTCTACTCCAAGCGATACCCCAAGCCCTTTCTGTTTTGTTTTATTTTGAAACAGAGTCTGGCTAAGTGGCTGAGACTGGCCTGTGACCTGTGACTAGAGGGACCACACATGGGCCAGGGCCCAGCACTTGAGTCGCAAGTCACTCTAGGTAGGTCAACCCTGGCTCCATGTCTTCAGGCTAGGGTTCCCTGGTCTTCCTTCTCGGGCTTAGCCTGGTGTTAAGATGTTCCAAGTGAACAAACTCTTCTACTTGGGTAAGGGTGTGGTCTGGCGTCCATCCCAGGAAGCTGCGAGCAGTGGAGGCTTGTTTTGGCAGGTGGGAGAATGTGTGTTTTTCTGGAAGGGGCGATCATATCCCCTTTGACTTCGCTGTTGGAAATGTGGGTGGTTCCAGCTCTTGACCTACCATCTCCAAATGTTTGCTTCCTAATTCCTTCATGACTTCACCATTCCATGCTTACTGCTTCGAGCTGCTGCTCCTGAGAGCTGGAAGACGGAGCCCTGCTTCCCAGACTCTTTGGTGAGGCCGTGCTGGGAGGAAAGCCACCTCCAACGCTGGGGTCAGGGAAGCCACTTCAGTATTTCCTCCCACACTTACCTGCAGGGGAAGCCTAAGGACCAGGTGAATTCTACGCCCCCAGTGTAAAATGTGAGCTGTCCAAGGAACACTTTAGAACTCTGCAATCTTCAAACCTAGAACCAAGGAAAATCTAAGTACTGATAACCCAGAAGTAATTACTAAGCACATTAGAGAAAAATTCTCTAGGTCAGAGAAGCAAATTGTGAAGGACAGAGATGGGTGGGAATGAGGCTTCAAAGATCCCAGGACTGGCTCTCTGCACCGTCTCCCTGATCAGAAAGAGTGGTAGGAAATCTCCAGTTACAGGCAGTTGCCCACATCAAGTCTTAGGAATAGGCTCGATTCTGAGATTTCATTCGCTTTTGGTTTTAGTCTGATTTATTGGCTCACAAAGGAAAAGGGAGCTGGGAAAACCCACTTAAGACACAGTCACCAGGGGATTCAGGCCACTGCCCACACGGTGAGCCCCACTCAGAAGACCTGGGACAGGTGAACAGACTCAGAAGACCTGGGAGTGCGGGCAGCGGGGCAGCCAGGCAGCTCGGACTGAGCCTTAGGGAAGAGGGTAAACGACATATTCAGAAGAGCTGAGAGGGCCAGGTCTGGCCAAGTTAGTCTGCACAGGATGAGTTCCACGGAGAGACAGAGCTATGCATCCTGGGTAAGAGAGATAACTAAAGGACAGAGAGGAGCCCCCTTTCATAGAGGCTTCCTGGCTTTTTGTTGCTGGGTAACTAATTACTCCTCGATGCAATGGTACCCATCAAACACCATCGCAACATAGGCTGACTCTGTGAGTCAGGAATTCAGAAAGTGCTCAGCTAGGTGGTTCTTCTGCCCCACCCAGAGTCCAGTGGGTGGTGGAACGCAGCTGGAGGCTGAGCTGGCCTGAGGGATGCAGCGTGGCCCTCGCTCATGCCTGCCACCAGGGCAGGGCTCAGTTGGGCCTGCTGAATGGAGCCTCCGGGGCCTCTTGGGTCTGCTGGGCTCGCCCCGCAGCTCAGGGCACCCAGAGAGTGCCAAGAGACGGGAAGTGGAGGGGGCTAGTTGCTCAAAGCTTGAGCCTCTTCTGTTCCCTCTCAGGTCTGAACTGTCACGGAGCCCCCTCAGTTCAAAGGGATGAGAAACACACCCTACTTCTCCGTGGGACGTGAACCAAGGGATGTGTACACCTTGACTCAGCCAGACCCCTTGTCTTGCCTGCGCGGCATGTTCACACAAAGTGTGTAGACCGGACGGTCGATAAGCAGCAGAAACTTATTCCTCATCACTCTGGAATCTGAAACTCGATAAGCAGCAGAAACATTTCTCATCTCTCTGGAATGTAGGGTCCTAGGTCAGGGGCTGCCATGTTTGGATTCCAGAAGGGCCCTCTTCCAACTTTAAAGATGGCTGTCTCCTCAATACGTCCTCACACAGCAGGAAGCAGAGAGAGAAAGGAAGCTCTCTCCCATCTTCTTACAAGGGCTCTGATCCCACCATTTGAGCTGTGCCCTCACACCCAATTGTCTCCCATATCACCCCCTATTGTGGGGGTGAGATTTCAACATGTATGCTTTGGGGACATAAACAATCAGCTCATCAAGCCTCTATAAAGTGTTCGGGTCTGGGGACTTGGCCTATGTCCTCCTGTAGGAAGGCACGTCCTCGCGCCCTTTAGCAGGTCAGAGTCCAAGCTCCTCCATGGGGTTTTATCAACCCTGACTCTGACCTGCACCTAAAACAAGACAGCCTTTTGGTCCATTTCATGTATTCTCATTGGGGCAAAATTTGTTATAAACAAAACAGCAACAACAACAACAACAAAAAAAGACGCTTCATTTTTTATTTTTAATCATTTGTTTTTTGGTGCCGAGGATCGAACCCAGGGGCATTCTACCTCCGAGCCAACCACAGCCCTTTTTTATTTATTTTGAACGAGGGTCTCTTCTTTAAGTTGCTGAGGCTGGCTTAGAACCTTGGTTCTCCTCTTACGGCATGCTTACCCATTCTCGTATGGATGGATACTTCATTTGTTTCCATGGAAACTCTTAGGAATAAATCTACTGAGAACATACTCTGCTGGCTACACATGTGAGACTAGAATTGCTGGGGTTCAGGGTCATAGTTCAGTTTAGAAGAAACTGGTGAACACCTCTCCAGAGCACTCTTATGTTTTACACTCCCACCAGAAGTGTAAGCGCTCCAGTGGCTCCGTATCCCAGCCAACACTTAGTGTCGCCACAGGGTTTTAATTTTATCCATCCCGGTGAGTATGTAATATCATCTCATTGCAATCTTGTACAGTTTTTAAGAAAATCTGAGCTATTCCAGTATCCTTCACATGACTTCCAAAATCACAATAGGGCAAGGAAAATTATCTCTTGTTTATTTATGTATTTATTTATTGTGGTACTGGAGATTGAACCAGAGGCATTCTACCTCTGAGCTAGACCCCATCCCTATTTTATTTTTTTACTTTGAAACAGGATCTCACCAAATTACTGTGTACTCACCTCCAATCTATGATCCTCCTGCGGCCAGCTAGTGGACCTTTGCTTTTAACATATCATTGCAAGACTTTCTGATTCATTTTGCCAGTTTTTCATCCTAGTTCACAAGAAGTAAGAAAATCTGTGAGGATTCCTTGTGCATCAAATCCTTGGGTAAATATTTTCTTAACTAATCAAGATCTCTGAAAAGACTTTTGTCTTTGACTCCCCACAATGAAAAGCAGAATTAAATGAGCCCTGCATTATGCTTTACTAATCTTATTTAATAATCATGAGAATCTACAAGGAAAGTATAATTCTTGTTCCCACCTCCTACACGATGACACTGAAGCTCAGGGGAGCCTTTCCACACTGGAAAGACACAGCTGGAAAGACAGAGTGACCACTGGCTCCCAGCTCTGGCCCTGCCAACGTCTTAGCCCCCAGCTCTGCAGCAGGAAGGGAGGAGAGTGTCTCCCAGATTGCTTTCCCAATGAGAGCCAGTGATGACTGCTTACTTCGATCTTGTAATTTTTTTTAATACTTTTTTCATTGTTTTTTACAGGGCCAAGGATCTAACCCGGGGCTTTGTGTGTGCTAGGCAAGCAGTCTGCCACTGAGCTAAATCCTCAAGCCCCAGTGATGGGTGTCTAGAGATGCGTTCCTGTTTCTATGTGGAGCAAAATCAGTAGGCAGGGGGCAAGTTCATTATCAACTGAGATTCAGTCTTGGCTTGAATAACGTTGTCTCAAGCGTTGAGGCGTTGACCAGCTTCCCTTGTTGGAAGTGGCCAGCCATCTTGGTGAAAAAAGACTAATTCCTGTACTTCCAAGTTCCTCTGGCCAAGATCTCACATTAACGATGTCTTGTTTTTGCGGAACTGGGATGGAGCCCAGGGACACGCTACCTCCGAGCTATACCCCCTGCCCTATTTTTATTCTTTATTTTATTTTCTTTATTTTTTTTTTTTTTGGTGGTACTGGGGTTCCTGGAAGCCCTTCTACCTCCGGGATACACTCCCACGGGCTACACTCCCAGACCTATTTCTTTATGTGGAAACAGGGTCTCTTAAGCCAACAAGGCTGGCTCCGAACCAGCACGATCCTCCTGTCTCTGCCTCCCAAGCGCGGGGATTACAAGCGTGCGCCACCACGCCCGGCTTATTCTTTATTTTGAAACAGAGTCTCAATAAGTTGTGGAAGGCCTCAGTAAGTAGTTGAGGCTGGCCGTGAACCTGCAATCCTCCTGTCTGAGCCTCCCAAGTCCTGGGATTACAAGTGTGCGCCACCACACCCGGCTGCAAAAGTCATAATACCAAGCCGGGCGTGGTGACGCACGATTGTAATCCCAGCGCTTGGGAGGCTGAGACAGGAGGATCGCGCAGGTGCGAAGCCAGCCTCAGCTACTGAGTGAGGCTCTCAGCAACTTAGTGAGACCCTGTTTCCAAATAAAGTATAAAATGGGTCTGGGAGTATAGCCCGGAGGTGGAAAGCCGTGGGTTCCACCCCAGTACCACCCAAAATTTATAGATATAAATAAATAAAGCGTATACTATCCATGCTTATGCAACAGCTGTTGCAGGATAAAAGTGAATTTCCCTGGGTCAAGCATTAGCACCATGTGGCCAGGCCTAGTGATGCAAGCTTGTAATCAATCCCAATACTCGGGAGGCTGAGACAGGAAGATTGCAGGCTCACGGCCAGCCTCAGCTACTTAATGAGACCCTGTTTCAAAGTAAAGAATAAAAGAAATAGGGCTGGGGATATAGCTTGAAGGTAGAACATCCCTGGGTTAAATGTTAAGCACCATAAAAATAATAATATCACATTCAAGCTGGGCATGGTGGCGGACATGTGGATCTCAGCACTATGGGATTTGAGAGGCTAAGAAAGAAAGATCACAGACTGTTTCAAAATACAAAGGAGAAATGGGGATGGGGTGTGGCACAGAGGCAGCAGGCCCCTGCGTTGATCCCTAAGACCACCCTAAAAACAAAAAGAAAACCACTCAAAAAGTACTGAACATTTATTTCCCAGTGGCTGGACAAAAGAATTGCATAATCTTCAAGAACAAACAGGGGGCTCTATTTCCTCACTCTCAACAACTCCAAATATCTCCCCATTCTTATATTTTGGTGAAATAGAGGGACTAAAAACAAAAAGACAGCTTATTTATTTATTTATTTATTGGTGGTACTGGGGGTGGAACCCAGAGGCTTCCTACCTCCAGGCTACATTCCCAGAACTATTTCATATTTATTTGGAAACAGGGTCTCACTAAGTTGCTGAGAGCCTTGCTAAGTAAGTAGCTGAGGCTGACTTCGAACCTGTGCGATCCTCCTGTCCCAGCCTCCCAAACCACGCCTGGCTAAGACGGCTTGTTTAACTTGCCTTTCTTGGACTACCTGAGAAGCTGCTCATCGCGTCCTGGGCTTTGTCTCTGGGAGCAGGATGGCAGTGAGGGGAGCTAGGGAGGGCACGGTGTCGCTCTCTCCTTGACTGGAGCCCGAGTGGCAGTGTCTCTAGGACCCTGCTGAGGGCTGGACTGCTTCAGAGGGCCCTGCAGGACGATGCGAAAGTGTTGGCCATCTGCCCAGAGAGCAGAGGACTCTGGTCACGCACACCTCGTCTTAAGGTCTTCACTTTTTTTTTTTTTTTTTTTGGACGTACTAGGGGTGGAACCCAGGGGCATTCTACCTCTGAGCTACACCCCCAGCCCAATTTTTCATTCTTTATTTTGAAACAGGATCTCACTGAGTTGCAAAGGGCCTCACTAAGTAGCTGAGGCTGTCCGCAAACCACAATCTCCCTATCTCGGCCTCCCAAATGCTGGGATTACAAGCGTGTGCCACCGCACCTGCTCCAAAATTCTAATTTTTGACCGCGTCTTTCCACAGGAGGAAGACCTGGTATCAGTTAGTTTTCTCGTCTGACTCGGGGTTCTTTTTCTCTGCGCCCGGGACCTGGGCAGGTGCTGTGGCACCTGCAGCTGCATGTCTGGCGAGGGTCTGTCTGCAGAGGCCTCGTGGGAGGCTCGGCTCCCCTGGCAGCGGTGACTCAGCACGCGGGCAGCAGGCTCCTGCTGGGCGGCATGCAGCTCTACCTGTCCGTGGAGCCGCTGGCGCTGGGCCTCCGTTCTCAGGTGAGTCACGGCTCCACGGGGCCCTTGGTCAACACCGTCGTCCTGCTCGGCACCGATGAGTGTGCGCCGAGCACCCACACGGGGATGACTCGGCCTCCAGGCAGGATGGAGACGAGGAAGCCGGGCCGGGCGGGCCAGCTGCGGGGCTGCATCTGAACGTGAGACACAGAGCAAACAGCCCCGGGAATCGCGGCCCAGCGCACCTGCAGTGGCTGTTTGTTCCACAGCGGGAGGGGGCCGCGAGGCCTTCCACGGGAGGTGTGGACGGGCTGCGTTTCCCTGGGGATCCCGGGTCAGTGACATTTGGAGGGGTCTCTGTTGGCAAACTTTCCAGAATCCTCCCCAATGCCCTTGGCCCGTGAGTGACTGGGCAGGCCGCAGATGGAGGGATTTTAGATTCCAGGAAACTTCTGTAGGTTAAGAAATAGGAATTTCAGAAAGTTTGATAAAGAAACTGGAAACAAAACCACACTTGAAATGACCTTAGGGAGATGATCATACCGTTATTTCCAGATAGTAGCCCTTTATGAAAGAGTTTGGAGGTGGTGGCGCTGGAGCTGAACCAGGCCATCTTCTGCCATTTTACCATTCTAATTCCAAAGTTCTATTGGCTGCTTTATATATTCTTTGATTCCTTTTTTGAAAAGAAACCTGGCTGAGTGTGTGACACATGCCTGTAATCCCAGGGCTCCGGAGGCTGAGACAGGAGGTTTGAGTCCAGCCTCGGCAACTTAGCAACCGTTATCAACTTAGCAAGACTGTTTCAAAATGAGAAATAAAACGGGGCTGGGGTTGTAGCTCAGAGATAGAATATTCCTGGTTCAACTCGGAAGGAAGGAGGGAAGGGGGAAGAGAAAGAGAAATAAAAAATAATCTGGACAACAGAGCCCCTCTGTGCCTGTTGACAGGCCAACGCCTATCTGAGAAGCAGGTTTTAGAATTCGGTAGCAGCAGGATCGCCCCTGGTTATGAGCAGCTTGTGCGTCCTCAGTATGGGGCCCGTTGCTCTCTGGGAAACAAGGTGTGTTTTTCAGCTGTGCACATAGACCTGGAGTCTTTCCTGGCTCTTCCTCTGTTCCATCCCCAGCACGTTCAGCTGCGTGCACTCCATCCCGCAGGCCTCGGGTGCAATCAAACGCCCTGCAGCTACGGAGTGCTTCTTTTTCTTTTTTTTGGTACATACCTGCGTGAAACACTCGTTTCCATTTTTCTATTGCAAAATTGGGAAACAACATGTTCAAATTGCTTGCCTAAAGCCACAGAAATAACGTGCTGTTTGTCCGCGGCGCAGTAGCGTGGTTCGTTTGAGGACTGGAGGAGATTAAGCCTAGGTTGTACGTGGGTTGCCGAGGAAGGTAAATATTGTTAACCACAGTTTTCTTGTATAACGATCGTGATGGTGAGAATACTAACACTTTGAATCTCTAATAAGAATGGCTTTGGGATTAGGACATCTCCCAAGGAGACACTGAAGTGAAAAGCAATACATTTTGAGTTTGTTTATAAATTTTGAGAAAACACACCTCCTCCTTCTCCACAGGAAGGAGTATACAGGGAAATATCTTTTTATTTCAGCAGTCATTTCTATTCCCTGGAATTAATATTATAACCATATTTGTACAGATCTATAAGGATATATGTACAAAGATATGGCTTGCAATCTTGTTTGTATGTGGAAAATACCAACAAAAACTTACATGTCAGCCGGGTGTGGTGGCACCTGCTTGTGATCCCAGTACTTGGGAGACTGACACAGGAGGATCCAGGTTCAAGGCCAGCCTCCACTACTTAGTGAAGCCCTCTGCAACTTAGTGAGACCCTGTTTCAAAATGAATAAAAATCAGAGGCCGGCCGTGGTGGCGCACGTTTGTAATCCCAGTACTTGGGAGGCTGAGACAGGAGGATTGAAAGTTCATGGTCAGCCTCAGCTACTTACTGAGGCCCTCCACAATTTAGTGAGACCCGTTTCAAAATAAGGAATAAAAAATAGGGCTGAGGATACAGCTGGAGGTAGAACACTCCTGGATTCAGTCTCCAGTATCACATACACACCAAAAAAAAAGAATAAAAATCAGGCTGGGGGTGTAGGTTGGAAGTAGAATGCCCCTGGATTCAATCCCCAGTACCACACACAATAAATAAATAAATAAATAAATAAATAATAAATAAATAAATAAATATCAGGCTGGGGGTGTAGGTTGGGAGTAGAATGCCCCTGGTTTCTATCCCCAGCACCACACACACAAAAAACTTACACGTCCATCCATAGGAGAAAAGGAAGTTTCTAAATGATTAAGTTTCAGCAACAATGGAAAGCTCACTGTGCAGAGGAAGCAGAGGCCGGATCGGTGCAGTGTGAAGCCGAGAAGCTGCAGTACCCGAGACCGCTTGTGGCTCTACGGGTCCGCTCTTACCGTCGGAGGCGGGCAGGGTGGACTGTGCCCCGTTCTGTCAACCTGAACGTGTTGGCCCCTGAGAAAGAACTCGCAGGTGGTGGCTGGGTCTCGGTTAAAACCTCCAAGGCCTCAGGCCGCTGGCCACGGCCCCAGCCGCCATCACCTGCTCTCTGAGTGTGGGGCGAGGGCCCTTGGGCTCGTGATCACACTGGGGTCAGGGTGCAGGAGCCTGCGGTTCAGCACGTGGCCCGAGACCCCATGCAGGCCACCAGAGGTGAGCAGAGCAGAGCCCCTGGCAGATGGTGGGTCCTTCAGGGTAGGAGGGATTCCCGAGGGGGCGGGCGCCCATCCTTGATGAAGGGCACCAGGTGGCCTGGGTCAGAATGTCTTTGGAGACAATCAGTAATACACTAACTTTTATGTGTGGTGGTTCAGGCTTCTATTTTCCCCAGTGAAATCAGGAGATGGGATGGCCACATGGAAACCTCGCTGTTCAAGGATCCTTAAATGAAAAAAAAATAATAATAATAACTACCAAGATCTTTAGGTTAATGGGAAAGAATTGCAGACTCTGTTATTCAAGGGGGCGTCATCCCCACCTACGACTCCCCATCCAGGAAGTGTACTGGCGTTGGTTCACGCTGGTTTCTTGACACAGAGACTGACGCAGCCAGAATTCGTAAGGATTTGCAGGATGCACAGAAACCCTCGTCGCCAGCATCCAGACACTGTGTCTCCAGTATCCCCAGCTCCCTGACTTGCCCACTCCAACATTGTAACCATCTCCTTAGGGGGGACAGAGCGGAGACCATTTGCAAAGGAAGACTCGAACAGCGCCCGGTGCCAGGCCTGGCCAAGGCGCGGGTGCAAGGCTGTGCCTGCAGCTGGCGTCCCTCTGGTGCGTCCTAGGCTGGCACCTTGTGAGTCCACTCAAGACCTACTGCACGCCTGCCCCCTTCACAGTAGGGCAAAGCAAGGAAGAAAGCTTGCAGAGGACCTCCCTGGGGGGAGGGCGCCAGCCCCTGGGGGTTTTGGCTGTTGGGGCTGTTTCCCTGGATGGAATTCAACACCACGGTGCTGTGGTACACAGGATTCCAGATGTGCACAGGTGGTCAGTGTGCAGTGTCTCCACACACAGGGTGTTGGTGTGGTTTACTGAGACTTTGGACTTGGAGTCATTTCTCAAAGAGTGATCAAGTATAAGAGAGAAATTCTGGCTGTGGCTGGATAGAACAATGTGTGTACGATCACTTATTTTTTAACACAGCCATATGAGGGTGTAGGTATTATCTACATTTTATGGTGAAAAAATCCAAGGTTCAGAGAGGATATATCATTTGCCCAAATTTTACGCCTACCAAAACTAAAGCTGACATATTTTTCTTTCTCTTTTTTTTTTTTTTTTTTTTTTGCAGTATTGGAGATGAAACCCAGGGGCATTCTACCCCACCCCCAGCCCTATTTTTTATTCTTAATTTTGAAACAGGGTCTCACTGAATTGCCAAGGGTCTCACTAAGTAGTAGCTGAGGCTGTCCCTGAACTGCGATCCTCCTGTCTCAGCCTCCCAAATGCTGGGATTACAAGCATGCACCACCACTTCCAGCTTGAAATTTTCTAAGTTTCAAACTCATTGAAGTGGGCAGTGAACATTGAAAATTGTTCTTTCTTTGGGGTTGTGATTTTTCCACAGACATTTTATATACTGGAGATTTAACCCAGGGACATTCTATATCTGGGCGATGTTGGGGTCTGCTCAAACTGCCTGACAGAACTTCCCATGAATTAGCTACATGTAGCGTCGAGCGCAGGTCTGCACAACCGCCTGAACTTCCGATGAATGAATCGGCAACATGTAGCGCCAGCGGATATGGAGGGCGTAACTACTCTCCTTGCCCCGCTAGCCCAATGTGGTAATGTTGAACCTTATTGGCTCAAATAATGCTTCCGTGCTCGTGAACCCCTCGTGCACTGGATAATGATTGGCTGCAAGTTACGTGCTTTGCACATGCAAGGGTGACCTTTAGCTTGATAGGTTAGAATAGTTTCCTGTTGGAAATCCCCCTTGCGGTTTTTTGCTTTAAATTGGGTTGCCTGAGAGAAATAAGTGAGATCCTGCTTGACACGACTCCCGGCTGGTGTGTTTGTGTTCCGGCCGTCGGCACTCAACCTTCCCTCTCAGCCCCACAGCTGACGGGCTGGACCCTTCAGGGCGATACCATTATCAATCCTTTTTAATCTTTAAATAATGAAAACAGGGCCTTACTAAATTGCTGAGACTGGTCTTGAACCTAAAAACTTCCTGTCTGAGCCTCAAAAGTATTGGGGTTATAGGTGTGTGTTACCACACTTGACTCTTTTTTTTTTTTAATGTAGATATGGCTGTAACATGGCTTTAACTGTAACATAGAAAAGTTTTAAAATGAGCCGGGCGTGGTGGCACACACTTGTCATCCCCGCATTCGGGAGGCTGAAACCAGAGGATCATGATTCGCGGACAGCCTCAGCTACTCAGTGAGGCCCTCTGCAACTTAGTGAGACCCTGTTTAATAAAATAAAAGCAGGGCGTGGTGGCGCACGCTTGTCATCCCCGCGCTTGGGAGGCGGAGACAGGAGGATCGCGCAGGTTCGAAGCCAGCCGCATTGGCGTAAAAGACCCTGTTTCAAAAATATAAAATAGGTCTGGGAGTGTAGCCCAGAGGTAGAAGGGCTTCCAGGAACCCCAGTACCACCAAAATAAATAAATAAATAAAATAAAATAAAGAATAAAAAGCAGAGCAGGGGGTATAGCTCAGAGTTCAAATGCCCCTCCCTGGGTTCCATCCCCAGAACCACACACACACAAAAAAAAAAAAGTCTTAAAATCAAGTGTGTGTGTGTGTGTGTGTGTGTGTGTGTGTGCGTGTGTGTGGTACTGGGGATGGAACCCAGAGGCTTTCTACATTTGGGCTACACTCCCGGAACTATTTTCTATTTTATTTGGAAACAGGGTCTCACCAAGTAGCTGAGACTGGCTTCATTCAAACCTGTGCAATCCTCCTGTCTCAGCCTCCCACGTACTGGGATTACAAGTGTGTGCCACCATGCCTGGCTAATCAAAGTTTTATATTTTTAGGAAAGGGGTGTGTGTGCGTGCATGCGTGCGTGTGTGTGTGTGTGTGTGTGTGTGTGTGTATTCCTGGGGACTGAACACAGGGACATTCTACCTCTGAGCTATACTCCCAACCCTTTTTTTTTAAAACAGGGTCTTGCTAAGTTGCTGAGTCTGGCTGTGAACCTGTGATCCTTCTGTCTCAACCTCTCAGGTACTGGATTACAGGTGTGTACCACCACACCTGTCTAGGAAAGCATTTTTATTTTTCAGCTCTATTTTCTAGCTCATTCAACATAATAATAAGGATTTTAAAAATTCTCTCCTATAATCCAAAAGAAAAGCCAAAGAGAGCAAAAAGAAACAAGAGTCTAGATGCGTCCCCAGTATTCTTTTTAATTTTTTATGGGTGTATTGTAGTCGTACATCTTAATGGAGTACACGATGGTAGGGGCATACATGCACCATCGCTCAATCGGCCCTTCTTAAGTCCCACCCCATCCCCAGAATTCTTCACCTGCGTCAGTGTTGTGGGAGGGTAAAATGGTTAGCAGCAGTGGACACCCATCTGGTCATTCCTCAGAAAGCCACACAGACAAATCCCCTATCTGTATACTCCAGAGAAACGAAAATGTATGCGAATACAAAAATCTACCCACAGATGTTCTAACTCCATTACTTCTTTTTTTTTTTTCTTTTTGTAGTACTAAGTTATGGAGGACCTCACTAAGTAGCTGAGGGTGATTGCGAACTGTGATCCTCCTGTCTCAGCCTCCCAAGTGCAGAGGTTACAGGCTTATGCCACTGCCCCTGGCTAACACCATTCCTTTTTTTTTTTTTTTTTTTTTTTTTGCGGTTCTGAGGATTGAACCCGGGGGTTTCCAAGGGGCAGGTGTGCAGGTGGGGACCCACTGAAGAAGCACGCTGGAGGAGTGGCGATCTTCTGTGACCACGTTCCGCAGGTGAGGGGCCCAGGTAGGGCAGGTGCAGGGTCAGGTGGAATCAGGTTCATTCTCCTGGGAAGAAACAACTGAAATGTGTCAGGCAGCACGGCTGAGAAGAGGAAGCCGCGCTCGGGGCCTGTGCCCTCCTTCCCCTCTCCAGTGCAATCACTCGTTTGACAAACTCTGATCACGTGTTTGACAAACTCAACCCTGGTCACCTGAGGCACCAGGAAGGAGGAAGTACCCCGAGGCCAGGGGTGGCGGGACCCCCAGTCTCACTATATTGCTGAGGGTTTGGCTAAGTTACTGAGGCTGTCCTTGAACCTGTGATTCTCCTGTCTCAGCTCCCGAGCACTGGAATGGTGGGCACGGGTCACCAGGTCTGGCCACAGGTCCTCTGCTGAGAAGATGTCTTCCTCCTGCAAGCAGGGGGGGGGGGGCAGGCACTAGCAGGGGCCAGGGCAGACCTGGGAAGGGAACCTCTGGCCTCCAGAAGAGTGGATGGCCCACAGCCCTGGGTGGGAATGAGGCATAGGGATCAGGCCACACTCCAGCTGTCTGCCCCTCCTGCATCAGGATGCTCAGCCATAACATGTCTGCCACGCTGCATGCATGATGGCTGAAAAAAAAATTAAAAAGTAATATCATTCATAGTATCCATCCAAGAAATCTAGAAATACATTTTTGTTTGTTTTTGGGTGGTACTAGGGGTGGAACCCAGAGGCTTTCTACCTCCAGGCAATAAATACTCCCAGACCTATTTTATATTTTATTTGGAAACAGGGTCTCACTAAGTTGCTGAGAGCCTCACTCAGTAGCTGAGGCTGGCTTCGAACCTGCGCGATCCTCCTGTCTCAGCCTCCCAAGTGTGGGGATTACAAGCGTGCGCCACCACGCCTGGCTATTCTAGGAATACATTTTACTGAAAATTTTTAAGAACTCTAAAATGAAAATATAAGCCGCCCACCTGTGATTCCAGAACTTGAGAGGCTGAGACAGAAAGATTTTAAGTTGAAGGGCAGCCCAAGCAACACAATGGGACCCTCAGGAACTTAGTGAGACCCTATTTGAAAAATAAAAAATAATCTGGGGGTAGAGTTTGGATGCAGAGCACCTGTGGGTTCAATCCCTTGTAGTGAACATGCAAAAAAAAAAAAAAAAAAGACAAAGAGAAAAGATATCCCATGCTCATGAATAGGAAAAACTAACATTCCTGGTCCCTGAAAGGATGTATAGATTCAACAACACCCCTATCAAAATGCCAATGGCATTCTTCAGAGACTAGACAACCATAATCACAAAATTCATCTGGCACCACAGAACACCCCGGACGGAGAATAGCCAAAGCAGCTCCACACAGCAGCAACAGCAGGATCTGATTTAAAAGCATCTGAGCGTGGTGGCGCACGCTTGTGATCCCAGCATTCGGGAGGCTGAGACGGGAGGATCCTGGTTTACGGCCAACCTCAGCTACTTAGTGAGGCTCCTTCCAACTCAGTGGGACCCTGATTCAAAATAAAGAATAAAAAATAGGGCTGGGGGTGTAACTCAGAGGTAGAATGCCCCTGGGTCTCATCCCCAGTACTGAAAAATTTAATAAATAAAAAAAATTAAAAATAATAAAAGTGAGGTAGGAAAACAGTAAGAAGTTTCCTCCAAAACCCATCTGGTCCAGCATGCCGCTGCTGGGTGGACACCCAAAAGAAATAAAATTAGCATCTCAAAGGAATCCCTAACCAGGCACAGTGGTTCCAGGCCAGGAACAGCGATGTTCACTCTGATCGCCCCGATGGCTGCTGAGTGCTCATCTGGACAGGCAGGTGTGGACAGTGCTGAGGGCTGGACAGCAGGGTCACTCAACTCCGGCTCTGTGGAGGAACCAGCCCAAGACCTCATCTCCTGTCACAGAGTAGCATGGGTTTAGAGAACTGACGTGAATTGAAGCATGAATTTCTTGGAGAGCAAAGCCTGGACAAGTGTGGAACTCTAGGGTTTATAACCAGAAGAGCCACCTGCCCCCCTCGGGTACGATGCCACGTTCAGGTGTGTCTCAGAGCCAAATCACACGGGTGACTACACAGAAAGCCAGGGCATCAAAAACAGAAATCAGCCGGGCATGGTGGTGAACACTTGGAATCCCAGTACTTGGGAGGCTGACACAAGAGAACTGCAAGTTTGAAGCCACCTTCAGCAGTTGAGTGAGACCTCTGCAGCTTAGTAAGACCCTGTTTCCAAATAAAAAAAGAATAAAATAGTTATGGGGGTATATCTCAGAGATAAAATGCCCTTGGGTTACATCCCCAATACCGCAAAAAAAAAAGATGAATATTTTTTTAATCTTTTTGGGGGATGTGGTACTAGGGATAGACTCAGGGGTCTTTAACCACGAGAAACACCCTATTATTTGGAAAGGGTTTCATTCACTTGAGATGGGCCTCACAAAGTAGCTGAGGCTGGCCATAACCCCGCGATCCTCCTGTCTCAGCCTCCCAAGAACTGGGATTGCAAATGTGTGCCACCAATACCTGACTGTTTATTTTTATTTTGAAAGATGGAATTCATGCATCTCTATTAGAAAGTATCCATAATCATAACAGAGCTCAATAATGCAACAATGATACATCCATAATTACAGGCGTATTACTTTATTAAAATAAAAGTGCCACGTCAGGAAGGAGCTCTTCCAGGATTCCTGTGGGCTCCACACAGGAGGAGCTGCTCTGCAGAAGAGGAAATCCCAGGTCGGGGTGCACTGGCCGGCGCGTCCCTCCTCCACAGCTCACACTGTGGGGTAGCTGGCCTCGGAGGCGATGCCACACGCGTTGTTGCGGTCTTTAGCCATCTTGACGTAGCCATCCATGCCCCATCGTGCTCCCCAGCTGCAGGAAGAGCAAGTTCTCCATTTCACACAAAGAAAAAGCACCATGGCTTTGTTAACGATCAGACCTCATCTAAACAGCACGCTCATCTGGACAGACAACAGGAGAGCCAATGCTTTGTTCACTGTTTGCGATCGATCACTCAGCCACACTCCGGTCCTTTTTACTTTCATCGTGAAACAGCAGCGTCTTGCTGAGTTATCACACGCTGGCCTCGATTTCCTGATCCTCTAGTCTCAGCCCCCCAAGCCCTGGGATGACAGGCACATGTCACCATGCCTGGTAACAGTAGGCTGACATTATAATCTTGACAGCTCTGTGTCCACCTTGAGTGGGATGACACTCCCCTCCCGGGACCCGTATCCTAATGCCTCCTTGTGAATTTCCAGACAACTGTTGCGGGCAGTCTGTACCTGTTCTTGACCAGCCAGTACTTATTGCCATCCGAGGTCTTCCCTTCAGAGCCATAGCCCACCACCAGGACGGCATGATTCAGGTGGCGGCTGCTGCAGGCTGGCTCGTAGTAGATGCCTGAAAAGTAGAATCCGGCGGGGTGACAGCTCGAGGACCTGACGGCCCAGGGCCACCCACACTAGGAGGAATGTGCAGATTCACTCACAAGACCTGAACTCGGTGAGACTGAGCTCGGATCCCTGCTCATCAAGGCTAGGAACCTAGGCGCTCGTGCAAGACAGCAGACATGCACATGGCACGGATCTCTTCACTAAGACCTGTCTACACGCCCAAAGGCTACTGTGTAAAAGCCTGCAGTTCTACTTAGAGGATGTCTCTCTAAGAAAAGAGCAAATCACAAAAGTACTGGAGTCGAGGGACTCTTAAGATGTCCCTAGGGAAATAGAAAATGTGGGTAAATCTTAAAGAAGCAATCGGAATATGTGAGTAAGGTAAACAATTCAGGTCACGCAGAGCTTTTTTTAAATTATGAAGTACTCGTATTCATGGGAATATGATTACAATAAGGATCGTCAAGCAGAGACATCATGTACAAAATATGCAATTCACACACCAAAGGTGTTAGGTAAACGTTAGATACTAAAGAGTCCATCGAGCTGAAATGTATGCTGTGGTGGAATTGCAGTGGTTTATTTATTGAATTTATTTCTTTCCTTGCTGTAACAGGGACGGAACCCAGGGGCATTCTACCTTCGAACTAGACCCCCAGCCTGTTTCATTCTTTATTTTGAAACAGGGTCTCAGTGAGTTGCAAAGGGCCTCACTAAATGACTGAGGCTGTTCGCGAACCATGATCCTTCTATCTCAGCCTGTCTAATGCTGGGATTACAATCGTGTGCCACCATGCCCAGCTTGGAGTTACAGCTTCTGCGCACCGCTTTTTAGAAAGAAATATGCGTACCGTCTTTATAGAACTGGAAGGACAACTGGCTTGCATCAATTGCAACAGCAATGGGCCCCACGCTGGCCACGGCCTCCATGAGCGCCTTCTCCTGGGCGGGGACCTGCACCAGGCCCGTGTCGTTGGCCACAGCGCTGCCAGGTTTGTATCTACAGGGGCCATCCTGGAAGGTAGAGGAGAGCCGACCCATGCCCTAAAATCCCGGGGAGCCCAAGAACGAGCACAGCCCCCACAGTCGGCAGCGTAGGACCCCAGCTGCACCATCGCGTGTGAAATGCTCTGAGTTGCTGAGGACTGAGAGCGGGCTCACACAGCTGCCATGAGAGCCCGAGGTGTCCTGTCCTCCAGCACTGCCACGCAGAAGGACCTGGGGTATAGGCCAGGGGCCTGCCCGTCCTCCATTAATACAGAGCAAGGACCGCTGGATGAAGGCAGCCACCAGCCAGTGACACAAAGGCTGATAACAGGAGAGGCCTGAGTGTCGGCAGATGCCAACCTGGATGCCAGTGAGGACGGGGCTGGAGGAGAATGGGCATCGGTGTGGCCTGTGCCCGCGCCGCACTGCCGGGAGGCGAGCCGGGGCCTGACACGGGAGGCCTTACCTTGGCTTCGTACGGGTAGGATTTCTCGGAGTCCAGGCCTCCGTTGTCCTTGACATATTGGAAGGCGGCGTTGACTATGCCCCCTTTACAGCCCTTGTTGCCTTGGGGCCGAGAACAGTCCACCAGGTTCTGCTCGCTCAGGGAGACCAACTGGCCGGTCTTGCGGAACATCTGGCCCTCGAGGGCCCCCGTGGCGCTGAAAGCCCAGCAGGAGCCACAGCGGCCCTGGGGAGGCGAGAGCGGGCTGTGCTGAGGACCAGGCAGGGGGCCGGGGCATCCACCGACCCCTGCACAGCCCGGCCCGGGCACAGCGCTCCACGGCGCGGAGACGAGCCCGCACCGCGCTCCGTACCTGGTCCTTCACGGCCGTCACGTAGCCCTTCTTCCTCCAGTCCACGGCCTCGGGCACCGGGCCGCCCAGGGGCTGGTGGAACACTGGGCCCTTGGTGCTCCTCTGCGCTGTAAAGCCGCCGCGCCTCTGCAGGAATTCCTCGGGAGTCTGGGGGGAAGCGGAGCCGCTGTTGGGGAGGCCGGCGGGGGAGAGGAGCCAGGGGGGCCCGACCGAGCCCCGCACTCACCATGTCCCCGAAGGCGTTCATCTCCATGCGGAAGCTGCGCCTCCCCAGGCCGTGCTCAGCATTGTGCAGCTGGATGGTCCTCAGATTCTCCTCCCACACGGCCCTCCTCTGGCCTTCTTCCTCCTGCGAGCACAGGACCCCAGGGTCTTGATTTCCTGGCACCCAGCGCAGCTCACGGGGGATTTGAACATGCGGAGGCAGAGGAATGGCGTCCGGGTGCTTCCCACCTGGGCTGCTCCCCAGGCCCACGCCCAGGACGCCTGCCCTCGGGTCCCTGTGGGGACAGCTGGCTTCCAGCCACTCTCTCCCACCACTCCCAAGGGCAGCCCGTCCCCCGGCCCACAGCTCGCTGCACCCACCTCGCTGTAGGATTTCCCGTGTCTGGCCTTCCACTCGTGCCACTGGGCATGGAGCTGGCTGTCAGGCTTCGGGGCAGCCGAGGCCGCTCCCAAGCAAAGGAGGGCGAGAAGGAGAGAGGCCTTCATGCTGCAGAAACCTGCAGAGGGGACGGAACACGCGCCTGCTCAGACCCATGCTTCCACAAGGCCGCCATCTTACTCCGCCTGAGAAACTCAGACTGCCCCGGTGGAGCACAGGACTTAAATCATCTCTAACCTGCAGCCCAAGGCTCCGGAGAGGTGAGCAGGGGCAGGATCACACTCAAGGCCTGTGTTTGGTGGGCCACCGAAGGCAGTGTGGCCCCAGAGCTCTGGCCTTGGGTAGCGTGCACGGGGAGCCCTGAGCTCAGACGTGCGCAGGCCTTCTGGTTCAGAAGCTGAAGGAAGGACTAGGTCAGGAAGGCAGCTGCCCCTGGTACAGGGGTCACCTCCTCAGAGCTCCTGTCCACCTCATCCCAAGCTCAGCAAGGGTCCCCAGAGGTGGGCGGCCCGGCTCCTCCTTCTTGGCCAACACAGAGCAGGAAATGAGGCGTCTTGGGCTTCCCTCTCTCCCCCAGCCCTGCCTTTAGGTCCCATTTGGTACTGGGGGTGGAACCCCGGGCATTCTCCCCCCAAGCTACAGCCCAAGCCTTTTTTGTGTCTAACTCTGAAAGAGGTCTGGCTACGTTGCTGAGGTCTCACTAAGTTCTGGGGCTGGCCTTCAACATGCAGTCCTCCTGGACCTCTCTTCTTTACTAAATCCTTTCTGGAAAGTTCCTCTGCTGGACTGCAGCCTGGAGGTCAGAGCCAGCAGTGTGCGCTGTGGATGGAGCAGCCTCTCCAGGCTCCACCTCGGCTCAGGCTCAGGCTCAGGCCGGCCATGTCCACCGAGCTGCAGGTGGCTGGCCAGGGCGCGCCTCTCCTCTCTGCACAAGCCAGTCCAGGATGCTAGCTTTTACCTGGACGTTATGGGCAGAGGATGGTCCCTGTTGGCTCAGAAAGCAAGGCTCATGGTGGCCGGAGGTGCTCTCCAGCTGACCTGTCCCCCAGCCAGCCAGGCTGAGAGCTTTGAACCCCAGGATGGACCCCAGCGCTCTGGGCACCTCCTAGGTTCCCCAGATGCCCTCCCTGCTTCCCTGCCCAATGCTGGCAGGGATGCGGAAGCTTTCTCCTTCCTGGGATCCTGCGGCCTTCTGACTGTCCTGCAGGGTCCCCTTCTCCAATGTGTCCCCAAGGAGCCTGGCCCAGCCAGGAGCACTCACCTGGGTGGGCGCAGATGCACAGGTGCTCTCCACAGACTCGGCCCTGCAGGGGTCCAGGAGGTCCCAGCACAAGGCCCAGCTGTCCCTGTGGGGCTTTAAAGCTCCTGTCTGAAGCCTCGCTGGACCGCCCCTTGCCGCTTGTGCGCGGCGCCATTGGCTGGTTCACTGCTCAGACTGGGTCCCACTTTCTCAGAGCCAGGCTGGCCTTTGTGGGCCCCGAGGGGAAGAGCAGGTCCCCAGGTCATAGTAGCAAGACAGAGCCCTGGAGGGCTCACAACCGTGTCCCCGGAGGGCTCCTTGGCTGGTGGCTCCGGACAGATGTGCACAGCTGGGCCTTGTTCACCTTCAGCCCCCTGGGCTTTTCCTCCCACCTGAGGCTTGGGTCTGGAATCTCCTGCAGCGCTGGGGCCAGTTTCTTCCAGCCAAGTCCCCTTCTTCCACCCCGAGCTAAGGAGGGGCTGGTAGGCAGAGAACAGTCCTGGAGACAGTTTGAGTTTCGGGGTGAGGTGCAGGTGGGGGTCAGAAAGACAGTACTCGGGTGTTGTTCAGGGCCAAAGCCAGGGTAAAGGAGCCACCTGAGGGAGGGGGTCCTGGCTGGGGGCTCTGTGGGTGGGCCTCCCTGCACCCTGCTGGCTTCTCCCTTCCTGCTCTTTACCCAAACCCACACATAGGAGCTATTTCAAAAATTATATATGTCAATAAAAAGGAGAAAAGCAACACAAATCTCAGAAACTGCTTGGATTTTCGTCTCTCTGTGTTTTGGGTTAGGTTTTCCTGACATCTGTCTTGAGAGTTAATTTAAGAAATTTCCTTTAGCCATGCGTGGTGGTGCACACTTGTAATCCCCGCGCTTGGGAGGCTGAGACAGGAGGATCGCACCGGTTCACAGCCAGCTTCAGCTACCTAGTGAGGCTCTTAGCAACTTAGTGAGACCCTGTTTCCAAATAAAATATATAAAAAAAGAAATTTCCTTTAATAACGTTTTAGGCTCTCATGTGTGGGGTATGGGTTGAGTGCGCTGGTGCTTCCTGTAATCCCACCCTCTGTGGAAGCAGAGGCAGGAGGACTACCAATCGCGAAATGGCCTAGTCTTAGCTCTGCCTTTGACGAAATTCATTTATTTGTTTGTTTTTGCAGTACTTGGGTTTGGACTCAGGGATATTCTACATCTGAGCTACCCCCTCCATACAGACATTTTACTTGGTATTCTTTTCTTAGGATTTCACTAAATTGCCAGAGCTCACCTCTAACCCACAATCCCAAGTTAGCCTTCCAGGTACTGGGATTACAGGTGTCTGCCACTGTGTCCAGAGTCTTCATCTTCGACATCTGTAACTGACTCCGTCCTCCCCCGTCTCAGTCCCCCACGTTGCTGGGTTTGCAGGTGCGCATTAAGGCACCTGGCACCTGTTAGGTCTGTTTGGGCAGATCCCCTCCCCCAGTGTTCTCCTTGGTAGTTTTCCATTTACTGGCGCCCCCCGCTCCTGGGTTAGGATAATTCTCCCACTTGAGCCATGTTTAGGGCTCAGCCCGGTCTCGCTCAGTACTGCAGTGGCCCTGTGGAGTACTGCTCTGGCCCTGCATGGTCGCCCCGGCCTGCTTTACCAGATGTCACTGGGTAACTGTTGCCGCCGTGCTGCCCACCACCCGTCACACCAGCCCTGTGGCTGTTTTCTGGACGTGGCTTCACCTGTCTCCTTATCCTTGCAGCGTGACAGACAGCAGGCGAGAGGGTTCCTACCTCCAGGGGAGACATGGCCCTGGGAGCTCAGGCCTCCCCTGGCCTTGGGGTTCTCAGTCCTTCCTGGTGCCTCGGGCGCCCAGGGTTGAGTTTGTCAAACCAGTGGCTGTGCTGGAGGGAGGAATGAGGGCGCAGGCCCCGGCTCAGCATCCTCTTCTCTGGGAGGCCCACACGGCTCGTCTGTCCTGATCTTCTTGGACTCTGCGTAACACTCCTCCTTTTCATGATTGGGGCAGGTGAGGGTCTTAAGCCTACGATTACACAAGGCAGGCAGAGAATTTCTGTATGGCCAACTCCTAGACCAAAAGGCAGGGAGAAGGTTAGTGTGTATTTGTTTGTTATAATTTACCTGGCAGAAGAGTGGTCGTGGTTCCCCTAAACGAGAGGAGATCTTTCTTCTCCTAAGAGGAAACGGAAAAGTTCATGACATGGATTTTGTAATGATCGTGGGACACAACCTTAAAAAAAAAAGTCACACGAAATAAAAGATAAACTGGGTACAGTGACACATGCCCATAATCCCTGTGCTTGGGAGGCTGAGACAGGAGGACCCAGGTTCAAGGCCAACCTCAGCAATTTATCAAGGCCCTCAGCATTGTAGTGAGATCCTATTTTAAAACCAAAAATAAATAAATAAATAAATAAATAAATAAATAGGGCTGGGGTGCAGCTCAGAGGAGGAATGCTGCCGAGTTTAATTCCCTGTACCCCCGAAAAAGGACAGAAAGAGAGAAAAGAAATAGATATATTGGGTTTCTTCAGTTAACAACTTTATTAAATAATACTATCAACATAGAGAAAAAGCAATCCACAGAACTAGAGAAAATATTTGCAAGTGGTTCATCTGATAAAGAAATAATATCCAGAATGCTAAAGAACTGCTGGGGGTGGGGGCACCCTGGACTCCCAGTGAGTCCAGAGGCTGGGACAGGATAATGAAAATTTCTAGGCCAACACACAGACACACACAGGCCTGGGTTCAGTCACCAATCACACACACACACACACACACTCACACACACTCACACGCTCCCAAAACTCAACAGCAACAAAACAACCCACCAAGGAATGGGTGAGTACAGAAAGGACCAGTGAGCAGAAGCAAAGCTACCCCGAGACATGAACCGTTGGAAAAATGCACTGAGGTGCCGCTTACACAAATTAAGATGGCTATTTTCAGAAAGAGAGCGAGGAAGAGAAAATAACAAGTGTTGAGATGTTGAGAAATCAGAGCCTTTGTGCACTCAAGGGATGATGGTGCGTCTACTCTGGGCAACCTGAAAAAAAAATAAAAAACAAGCAGAGACTTATACACCCAGCTATTCCACTTCTGAATATACACCCAACGGGAAGGAAAGCAGGAACTGGAAACGATATTTGCACACCAATGTTGACAGCCACCTTATCAACAAGAGCCAAACGTGGAAACCACCAAACATCCACCAAGAAGTGAACAGATAAAACCTACGTACAGTGGACTGTGTTCAACCCAGCAGGCAAAGGAACTCTGTGGCCAGCGACCGTGGAGCCACTCATCTCCTGACGCTCCCACCCCTTGGTGTTGTTACATTGGCATTAAATTTTGACACGACCTGGGGAGGTACAAACATTTGCCCACAGCAGTAGTGGACTGGATGCTGTAGGTGGGGACTGACAAGGAGAATTCCTCTTTAGTAGATCCAAAGTCCAGCAGAGAAGATGAATACAGTCTGGCACGCTGCTGTGCTGAGGGGACACCTGAGGCCACTGACCGTGCGCCTGAACGTGGAGACAAGGATCGTATCTGTGTCATGGAAGTTCTACCACAGCGAAAAACTACAGGGCTGATTGTGCTCCTTCGGACTGATTAAATTTAAATAAAAACAAGCTTATGAATAGGAAGGCACTATTTTATCAAAGTCAAAATATGCGTTGAAAAAGGCATTGGGGCCGGGCGTGGTGGCGCACGCTTGTCATCCCCGCGCCTGGGAGGCAGAGACAGGAGGATCGCGCAGGTTCGAGGCCAGCCGAGCTGGCTTAGGAGACCCTGTTTCCAAATAAAAATGTAAAAATAGGTCTGGGAGTGTAGCCCGGAGGTAGAAGGGCTTCCAGGAACCCCAGTACTACCAAAAAAAAAGGACCCTGAACATGATGAGATTTAAATCTTTATTCTTTTTTTTATAATTTTGTTTTGTATTAGGGATTGAACCCAGGACTTTCTACCTCTGCGCTATCGTGACCCACCTGTCCCCGCCTCCAAAATACCTCAGTTAGAGGCATGCACAAAAAATTTGGCTACAATAAATTTTTATATATTAAAAAACATGATAAAGGTTTAGAAATTTGTTGTTCTCTCTGTGTATCTCTCTGTCTTTCTCTTACACACACACATACACACACGCCCTCCATTTAAAGCATTTTCCTATTCTCCATCTCTTTTTGCAGTGCTGAGGATTAAACCTGAGATGCACGGCCACTACTAGAGCCACAGCCCTTTTGAGAGTGCATTCTCACTGTTCCCAGGCTGAAAGGTCCTTAAATGTGCATGCGCGCGCGCGCGTGTGTGTGTGTGTGTGTGTGTGTGTGTGTGTGTGTGTGCGTGGTACTGAGGACTGAACTCAGGGGTATTCTACCTCTGAGCTACACCCCCAGCCCTTTTTATTTTATTGTTAGGAAACAGGGTCTCACTAAGTTACTGAGCCTCACTAAATTGCTGGGGCTGCCTTCAACCCTGATTTCTTCCAGTTTCAACCTTTCGAGTCCTGGGATAACATGCCTAGGGTTAAAAGAAATTTTGTAAATTAAATGTCAAGACAGGGCTGAAAATAGCGCCTGTGTGGGATTGGGTAAAGAGCAGGAAGGGAGAAGCCAGCAGAGTGCAGGGAGGCCCACCCACAGAGCCCCCAGCCAGGACCCCCTCCCTCAGGTGGCTCCTTTACCCTGGCTTTGGCCCTGAACAACACCCGAGTACTGTCTTTCTGACCCCCACCTGCACCTCACCCCGAAACTCAAACTGTCTCCAGGACTGTTCTCTGCCTACCAGCCCCTCCTTAGCTCGGGGTGGAAGAAGGGGACTTGGCTGGAAGAAACTGGCCCCAGAGCTGCAGGAGATTCCAGCCCCAAGCCTCGGGTGGGAGGAAAAGCCCAGGGGGCTGAAGGTGAACAAGGCCCAGCTGTGCACATCTGTCCGGAGCCACCAGCCAAGGAGCCCTCCGGGGACACGGTTGTGGGCCCTCCAGGGCTCTGTCTTGCTACTATGACCTGGGGACCTGCTCTTCCCCTCGGGGCCCACAAAGGCCAGCCTGGCTCTGAGAAAGTGGGACCCAGTCTGAGCAG
The DNA here is from genome assembly GCF_963383645.1 of Muscardinus avellanarius. Classification (NCBI taxonomy): domain Eukaryota; kingdom Metazoa; phylum Chordata; class Mammalia; order Rodentia; family Gliridae; genus Muscardinus; species Muscardinus avellanarius. The sequence goes on from NC_137799.1 coordinate 97,024,095, forward strand.
TGAACCAGCCAATGGCGCCGCGCACAAGCGGCAAGGGGCGGTCCAGCGAGGCTTCAGACAGGAGCTTTAAAGCCCCACAGGGACAGCTGGGCCTTGTGCTGGGACCTCCTGGACCCCTGCAGGGCCGAGTCTGTGGAGAGCACCTGTGCATCTGCGCCCACCCAGGTGAGTGCTCCTGGCTGGGCCAGGCTCCTTGGGGACACATTGGAGAAGGGGACCCTGCAGGACAGTCAGAAGGCCGCAGGATCCCAGGAAGGAGAAAGCTTCCGCATCCCTGCCAGCATTGGGCAGGGAAGCAGGGAGGGCATCTGGGGAACCTAGGAGGTGCCCAGAGCGCTGGGGTCCATCCTGGGGTTCAAAGCTCTCAGCCTGGCTGGCTGGGGGACAGGTCAGCTGGAGAGCACCTCCGGCCACCATGAGCCTTGCTTTCTGAGCCAACAGGGACCATCCTCTGCCCATAACGTCCAGGTAAAAGCTAGCATCCTGGACTGGCTTGTGCAGAGAGGAGAGGCGCGCCCTGGCCAGCCACCTGCAGCTCGGTGGACATGGCCGGCCTGAGCCTGAGCCTGAGCCGAGGTGGAGCCTGGAGAGGCTGCTCCATCCACAGCGCACACTGCTGGCTCTGACCTCCAGGCTGCAGTCCAGCAGAGGAACTTTCCAGAAAGGATTTAGTAAAGAAGAGAGGTCCAGGAGGACTGCATGTTCAAGGCCAGCCCCAGAACTTAGTGAGACCTCAGCAACGTAGCCAGACCCTCTTTCAGAGTTAGACACAAAAAAGGCTTGGGCTGTAGCTTGGGGGGAGAATGCCCGGGGTTCCACCCCCAGTACCAAATGGGACCTAAAGGCAGGGCTGGGGGAGAGAGGGAAGCCCAAGACGCCTCATTTCCTGCTCTGTGTTGGCCAAGAAGGAGGAGCCGGGCCGCCCACCTCTGGGGACCCTTGCTGAGCTTGGGATGAGGTGGACAGGAGCTCTGAGGAGGTGACCCCTGTACCAGGGGCAGCTGCCTTCCTGACCTAGTCCTTCCTTCAGCTTCTGAACCAGAAGGCCTGCGCACGTCTGAGCTCAGGGCTCCCCGTGCACGCTACCCAAGGCCAGAGCTCTGGGGCCACACTGCCTTCGGTGGCCCACCAAACACAGGCCTTGAGTGTGATCCTGCCCCTGCTCACCTCTCCGGAGCCTTGGGCTGCAGGTTAGAGATGATTTAAGTCCTGTGCTCCACCGGGCAGTCTGAGTTTCTCAGGCGGAGTAAGATGGCGGCCTTGTGGAAGCATGGGTCTGAGCAGGCGCGTGTTCCGTCCCCTCTGCAGGTTTCTGCAGCATGAAGGCCTCTCTCCTTCTCGCCCTCCTTTGCTTGGGAGCGGCCTCGGCTGCCCCGAAGCCTGACAGCCAGCTCCATGCCCAGTGGCACGAGTGGAAGGCCAGACACGGGAAATCCTACAGCGAGGTGGGTGCAGCGAGCTGTGGGCCGGGGGAAGGGCTGCCCTTGGGAGTGGTGGGAGAGAGTGGCTGGAAGCCAGCTGTCCCCACAGGGACCCGAGGGCAGGCGTCCTGGGCGTGGGCCTGGGAGCAGCCCAGGTGGGAAGCACGCGGACGCCATTCCTCTGCCTCCGCATGTTCAAATCCCCCGTGAGCTGCGCTGGGTGCCAGGAAATCAAGACCCTGGGGTCCTGTGCTCCAGGAGGAAGAAGGCCAGAGGAGGGCCGTGTGGGAGGAGAATCTGAGGACCATCCAGCTGCACAATGCTGAGCACGGCCTGGGGAGGCGCAGCTTCCGCATGGAGATGAACGCCTTCGGGGACATGGTGAGTGCGGGGCTCGGTCGGGCCCCCCTGGCTCCTCTCCCCCGCTGGCCTCCCCAACAGCGGCCCCGCTTCCCCCCAGACTCCCGAGGAATTCCTGCAGAGGCGCGGCGGCTTTACAGCGCAGAGGAGCACCAAGGGCCCAGTGTTCCACCAGCCCCTGGGCGGCCCGGTGCCCGAGGCCGTGGACTGGAGGAAGAAGGGCTACGTGACGGCCGTGAAGGACCAGGTACGGAGCGCGGTGCGGGCTCGTCTCCGCGCCGTGGAGCGCTGTGCCCGGGCCGGGCTGCGGAGGGGTCGGTGGATGCCCCGGCCCCCTGCCTGGTCCTCAGCACAGCCCGCTCTCGCCTCCCCAGGGCCGCTGTGGCTCCTGCTGGGCTTTCAGCGCCACGGGGGCCCTCGAGGGCCAGATGTTCCGCAAGACCGGCCAGCTGGTCTCCCTGAGCGAGCAGAACCTGGTGGACTGTTCTCGGCCCCAAGGCAACAAGGGCTGTAAAGGGGGCATAGTCAACGCCGCCTTCCAATACGTCAAGGACAACGGAGGCCTGGACTCCGAGAAATCCTACCCGTACGAAGCCAAGGTAAGGCCTCCCGTGTCAGGCCCCGGCTCGCCTCCCGGCAGTGCGGCGCGGGCACAGGCCACACCGATGCCCATTCTCCTCCAGCCCCGTCCTCACTGGCATCCAGGTTGGCATCTGCCGACACTCAGGCCTCTCCTGTTAGCAGCCTTTGTGTCACTGGCTGGTGGCTGCCTTCATCCAGCGGTCCTTGCTCTGTATTAATGGAGGACGAGCAGGCCCCTGGCCTATAACCCCAGGTCCTTCTGCGTGGCAGTGCTGGAGGACAGGACACCTCGGGCTCTCATGGCAGCTGTGTGAGCCCGCTCTCAGTCCTCAGCAACTCAGAGCATTTCACACACGATGGTGCAGCTGGGGTCCTACGCTGCCGACTGTGGGGGCTGTGCTCGTTCTTGGGCTCCCCGGGATTTGGGGGCATTGGTCGGCTCTCCTCTACCTTCCAGGATGGCCCCTGTAGATACAAACCTGGCAGCGCTGTGGCCAACGACACGGGCCTGGTGCAGGTCCCCGCCCAGGAGAAGGCGCTCATGGAGGCCGTGGCCAGCGTGGGGCCCATCGCTGTTGCCATTGATGCAAGCCAGTTGTCCTTCCAGTTCTATAAAGACGGTACGCATATTTCTTTCTAAAAAGCGGTGCGCAGAAGCTGTAACTCCAAGCTGGGCATGGTGGCACACGATTGTAATCCCAGCATTAGACAGGCTGAGATAGAAGGATCATGGTTCGCGAACAGCCTCAGTTATTTAGTGAGGCTCTTTGCAACTCACTGAGACCCTGTTTCAAAATAAAGAATAAAACAGGCTGGGGGTCTAGTTCGAAGGTAGAATGCCCCTGGGTTCCGTCCCTGTTACAGCAAGGAAAGAAATAAATTCAATAAATAAACCACTGCAATTCCACCACAGCATACATTTCAGCTCGATGGACTCTTTAGTATCTAACGTTTACCTAACACCTTTGGTGTGTGAATTGCATATTTTGTACATGATGTCTCTGCTTGACGATCCTTATTGTAATCATATTCCCATGAATACGAGTACTTCATAATTTAAAAAAAGCTCTGCGTGACCTGAATTGTTTACCTTACTCACATATTCCGATTGCTTCTTTAAGATTTACCCACATTTTCTATTTCCCTAGGGACATCTTAAGAGTCCCTCGACTCCAGTACTTTTGTGATTTGCTCTTTTCTTAGAGAGACATCCTCTAAGTAGAACTGCAGGCTTTTACACAGTAGCCTTTGGGCATGTAGACAGGTCTTAGTGAAGAGATCCGTGCCATGTGCATGTCTGCTGTTTTGCACGAGCGCCTAGGTTCCTAGCCTTGATGAGCAGGGATCCGAGCTCAGTCTCACCGAGTTCAGGTCTTGTGAGTGAATCTGCACATTCCTCCTAGTGTGGGTGGCCCTGGGCCGTCAGGTCCTCGAGCTGTCACCCCGCCGGATTCTACTTTTCAGGCATCTACTACGAGCCAGCCTGCAGCAGCCGCCACCTGAATCATGCCGTCCTGGTGGTGGGCTATGGCTCTGAAGGGAAGACCTCGGATGGCAATAAGTACTGGCTGGTCAAGAACAGGTACAGACTGCCCGCAACAGTTGTCTGGAAATTCACAAGGAGGCATTAGGATACGGGTCCCGGGAGGGGAGTGTCATCCCACTCAAGGTGGACACAGAGCTGTCAAGATTATAATGTCAGCCTACTGTTACCAGGCATGGTGACATGTGCCTGTCATCCCAGGGCTTGGGGGGCTGAGACTAGAGGATCAGGAAATCGAGGCCAGCGTGTGATAACTCAGCAAGACGCTGCTGTTTCACGATGAAAGTAAAAAGGACCGGAGTGTGGCTGAGTGATCGATCGCAAACAGTGAACAAAGCATTGGCTCTCCTGTTGTCTGTCCAGATGAGCGTGCTGTTTAGATGAGGTCTGATCGTTAACAAAGCCATGGTGCTTTTTCTTTGTGTGAAATGGAGAACTTGCTCTTCCTGCAGCTGGGGAGCACGATGGGGCATGGATGGCTACGTCAAGATGGCTAAAGACCGCAACAACGCGTGTGGCATCGCCTCCGAGGCCAGCTACCCCACAGTGTGAGCTGTGGAGAAGGAGGGACGCGCCGGCCAGTGCACCCCGACCTGGGATTTCCTCTTCTGCAGAGCAGCTCCTCCTGTGTGGAGCCCACAGGAATCCTGGAAGAGCTCCTTCCTGACGTGGCACTTTTATTTTAATAAAGTAATATGCCTGTAATTATGGATGTATCATTGTTGCATTATTGAGCTCTGTTATGATTATGGATACTTTCTAATAGAGATGCATGAATTCCATCTTTAGAAGCACACCTTCATTGCAACAGTAGTGGGCGGGAAGGAGGGTCTTCTGATTTTTTGTTGTTGTCGGTACCAGGGATAGAACCCTTCTACGTCCAGGCTACACTCCCAGCACCTATTTTTTATATTTTATTTGGAAACAGGGTCTCTTAAGCCAGCAAGGCTGGCTTTGAACCTGCGCGATCCTTCTGTCTCTGCCTCCCAAGCGCGGGGATTACAAGCGTGTGCCACCACATCTGGCTCTACCCCTCCCCTTTTTTATTTTGAAACCTTCTGGCTAAACTACTGAGGCTGGCTGGCCTTGAACCTATAATCCTCTATTTGCAGGCATGCCCGGCTGCCTTGTGAAGTTTTCATGTCTCATTTTACATTTTTATATCTTGGTTATTTCTTAACATATTAATGCCCTTCCGTATTGCTGGTTTTGAGTCTTCACACTAAAGATAGGAATGCCAATATATACACTATTCGTAATATTAGAGCATTCTGAATTTGTAACATACTTTTACCAGGTAAGTTTATAGCTCCCCGTGATTAATTTTGTTGTTGCTGCTGTTTTCTCTGTTTTGCCATATAAGAATTTAACCCAGGGGCATTCTAACCCCAAGCTATACCCACAGCCCTATTTGTGTGTGTGTGTGTGTGTGTGTGTGTGTGTGTGTGTGTGTGTGGTACTGGAGGTGGAACCCAGAGGCTTTTCTGCCTTGGGGCTATACTCCCAGACCTATTTCATGTTTTATTTGGAAACAGGATCTCACTAAGTAGCTGAGGCTGGCTTCGAACCTGTGCAATCCTCCTGTTTCAGCCTCCCAAGTGCTGGGATTACAAGTGTGCGCCACCACGCCCTGTTCTTTTTTTTTTTTTTTTTGACTGTGTGTGTGTGTGTGTGTGTGTGTGTGTGTGTGTGTTACTAGGGGTGGAACCCAGGGGCTTTTCTACCTCCGGGATACACTCCCAGACCTATTTTATGCTTTATTTGGAAACAAGGTCTCACTAAGTTGCTGAGAGCCCCACTGAGTAGCTGAGGCTGGCTTCGAACCTGTGCGATCCTCCTGTCTCAGCCTCCCAAGCGCGGGGATTACAAGCTTGTGCCACCATGCCTGGCTTTTTTAGTTTTTGAAACGGTCTCACTAAGTTGCTAAGGACCTCACTAAGTTGTGGCTGTTTTCAAACTTACAGTCTTTTTCTCAGCCTCCCAAGTACTGGAGCACCACGCCCAAATTCTAGCCCTCTTTTTAAATATTTGTTTACTTTTGAAACAGTCGCCCTAGTTTGCTGAGATTGACTACTCGTTGAGGCTGACCTTGAACCTGTGACCTTGCTGTCTCAGTTTCCCACGTATTGGAACTACAGGCTTGCACCATCACTCCTCCCCGTTTTTCTTACTCAAGGTATCTTTGTGTGTGTGTGTGTGTGTGTGTGTGTGTGTGTGTGTGTGAGAAGGGTACTGGGGATGAAACCCAGGAGCCTTCTACCTCCAGGCCACACCCCCAAACCTATTTTATATTTTATTTAAAAATAAGGTCTAAGTTGCTGAGGCAGGTTTCAAACCAACAATCCTCCTATCTCAGCTCCCAGACACACAAAGACATATCATTGTGTAAGAAAAAATGGAGGAGCTAGGTGTAGTGGTGCAAGCCTGTAATCCCAATACTTGGGAGGCCGAGACAGCAAGATCACAGGTTCAAGGTCAGCCTCAACAAACACATGTTGGAGGCCAACCTCAGCCACTTAGCAAGGACCTGTACCAAAGCAAGATAGGAATGGGATGTGGCTGAGGCAGAACGCCCTGGGCTCAAGCCCCAGTGCTCCGCGCCCCCAACACACACATACACTGCAGTTAGGCTTGGTTCCATGAAGGAAAACTTGTTAAAATAGTCACATACATGAGCTGCCTGCGTACGCTGGGATGTTCTGTACGCTGGAGGTTCATGAAAGCACGTGGGGCCTCTACCCGCTACCAGGTGTCAGTGGCCACGACCACCGTCCGGTGTAACCACGAACGTTTCCAACACACAGCCCAATGTGAGCTGACAAACAGTATCACCACTCATTTATTTATTGATATAAATAATTTTAAATCTTTAAAATAATTTCCAATATTTAACACTCTCATTTGAAAAGCAACATCCAAATTACATGAATTGGTAGTTTCTTTTCATTATTAATTTCTAATAAATTTGGAAGCTGTTCTCACACAACTAAGGAATTTATGAACATTTACTTTATTCAGTGCTTAATGAGATGTCCCTGCCTGGCAAAGCCTTCTCAAGTCTTGTCATTTTTCCTTATGATTGCTTAGATTTTAAATTTGGTAACAGGTCTTGCTAGGTTGCTGAGGCTGGTCTCCAGCCCGCAATCCTCCTGTCTCAGCCTCCCAGCCACTGCGTGTGCCACCATGCCCGACTCATTGTATTCATTTTCCATAAGCCGAGTTTAGAATGAAAGACGGCAGCCCGCGTTTCTGTGCGTGTGAATTCTGCAGTACGAGGAGACATTCCGTCTCTCAGAAAGCGTCAAAGTGAATTGGCTGCAGTGCACACAGATCACGTACGGCAGTTCAACAGAATCTCTCACTCACGTGAACTACAACGGCCTAGTTTGGGATTTCTAAAAGAAAACCTGCTCTCTCTCCAATCGATTACATTTGTCCTAAACCCCGACACCTGAAAGCCACCCTGGGCGCAGCGTTTGCGTCCGGCGCAGAGCACGGGAGCACTTGGGCAAGACTTGCGCGGCGGGCTTGGGTGGGCGAGGCCGGAGGGGATGGGCATAGCCTCGTCCACTCTCCTGGGACCCTCAGCCCCGCACGAGGCTGCCCATAAAGGCGGCGCGTCCCAGGGCGGAGCCGACTCTGGACGCAGAGCGGCCTCTGCTATACGGGGTTCCTCTGCGGGAGCTCTGGAACACCTGCCGGCGCGGGCCTCTTCACAGACGCTTTCCCCACGTTCACTAGGGCTCTGGGGTGGGGCCCCGGTGCCAGCTGCCGGCCGCCCTGGGAAGCTGGCTTCAGGTGGCAGAGCGCCCCGCGCTCGCCAGCCCTCTCCGCGTGGGTCCTCTGGTGGATGGTGAAGGATGACTTCCGGTAGTAGGTCTTCCTGCACTCTCTGCACTCGAACTCCTTCTCGCTGCGGTGGGTCGCCTGATGGCGGCTGAGGGAGGACTTGCGGTGAAAGGCCTTTCCGCACTCCTGGCACTGATAGGGCTTCTCCCCGGTGTGCGTCCGCTGGTGCACGGTGAGGTGGGACTTGCAGTAGAAGGTCTTGCTGCACGCCTCGCAGGCGAACGGCTTGTAGCCCGTGTGCGCCCTCTTGTGCACGGCAAGGGACGACTTGTGCAGGAAGGTCTTGCTGCACGCCTCGCACGCGTGCGGCTTGTCCCCCGAGTGCGTCTTCTGGTGCACGGCAAGGGACGACTTGTGCAAGAAGGTCTTGCTGCAGTGCGGGCACGCGTGCGGCTTCTCGCCGGTGTGCGTGCCCTGGTGGATGCTGAGGTGTGACTTGCGGTAGAAGGTCTTGCCGCAGACGCCACACTCGTAGGGCTTGTCCCCCGTGTGCGTCCTCTGGTGCACGATGAGGTTGGGCTTGTGGTTGAAGGTCTTCCTGCACTCCTGGCAGGCGTAGGGCCGGACGCCCGTGTGGATGCGCTGGTGCACGATGAGGTGCGGCTTGGAGTAGAAGGTCTTGCCGCACTCCTCGCAGGCGTACGGCTTCTCGCCCGTGTGCGAGCGCTGGTGCACGGTGAGCACCGACTTGCAGTAGAAGCTCTTGTTACACTTCTTGCACTCGTAGGGCTTCTCGCCGGTGTGCGTCCGCTGGTGGATGGTGAGGGAGGACTTGTGGAAGAAGCGCTTCCTGCAGTCCTGGCACTCGAAGGGCCTCTCGCCCGTGTGCGTGCTCTGGTGCCTGCTGAGGTGCGCCTTCCGGGAAAAGGCCTTCCCGCAGATGTCACACCCGTGGGGCTTCTCGCCCGCAGGTGTGCGCAGGCGAGGCCTCTCCCCCGTGTGGACGCCCGGGTGCACGTCCTCGCAGAAGGGCGCCGCACGCTGGCTGCGTCCGCAGAGCTCGCCCTCCGCGTGTGCCCTCTGATGCTTCAGGAGGTAGGCTCTCCTGACGAATCGCTTCGCACACTCACCACATTCGTGGTGCTTCTGTCCTCTGCGCGTCTGCTTACGTCTCGGGAGTTTACACTTTTCATAGACTCCTTTCCCGCCTGCGTTATATTCCGAAGTCTTCTCCCGTGCCCGAGTCCCCTCTCGATCCGTGTCGAAGCGCTGCCCACGCTCACCGAGCCCAGCGGCCTCCGCCGCGTGCAGCCGGGCGCGTGCCAGCAGCAGCCTGGCACCGGGCGCCTTCGCCTGCGCGCAGCGCTGGAAAAGTCTCTGCCCGCCCTGCACCTGGCTGCGCAGGCGAGGCGGCCCGTGAACATCGCCAGGCTCGCTAGCAAGAAACACGTTCTGCCAGCCCTCGGGCTCCGCAGACTCCATTCCCGCATGGCTCCCATTCTTTGCACGCACGTTTGAAATATGGTTTGTGTTGACATTAAATGTCTTCCCGAGTCCGAGCCTCTCCTCCGTCGCTACGGGGCTGCTGGCAATTACCGCTGGCCGGGCACGTGTCTCTCGACTGTCCCCACTGCTGTCAACCAGGCTGGTCAACTTCTGCACATCTACAATGATACAGAAATAGCAATACAATGAGACACATCTAAGTATTTCTTATGGAAGTCAAGCACAAGGATAAAAAGTGGCTTCTTATCCTAATGATTAAGATAATTATATTGATTTTATTATTATTTTTATTTTTTTGGCGGTACTGGGGGTGTAACCCAGGGGCATTCTACCTTTGAGCTATACCTTCAGCCCTATTTTTTATTTTTATTTTTTTGTTGGTACTGGGGATGGAACCTAGGAACTTTCTACCTCCAAGCTACACCCCCAACCTACGTTATATTTTATTTGGAAACAGGGTCTCGTTAAGTTGCTGAGAGCCTCACTAAGAAGCCGAGGCTGGCTTCAAACCCGCGCAATCCTCCTGCCTCAGTCTCCTTAGCACTGGGATTACAAGTGTGCGCCACCACGCCCGGCTCCCTATTTTTTCTGTATTTTGAAACAGGGTCTCGCTGAGTTTCAAAGGGCTATGTATTGAGTTTTTGATGTGTGGATTTCTTTCCCTAAGGAATATAAAAAATTACACTAATAGATCTTATGGTAAGGCAGGCACAGTGGTACAAGCTTATAATCCCAGTACTTGGGAGGCTAAGACGAGAAGATGGTGGGTTTGCGGCCATCTTCAGCACTTAGCGAGGTCCTTCACAACGTAATGAGATCTGTTTCAAAATAATGAATAAAAAGAGCGCTGGGAATATAGCTTAGAGGTAGAATGCCCCTGGGTTAAATTCCCAGTACCAGAAAAAATAAAAAATAAACCAAACACTCAGAAGGGATGTGGTTATCTCAGAGTTAACGCCCTTGGGTTCAATCTCCAGTGACCACCCCCTCTCGATTTCAGTGTCAAATCATGTTGCTTCGTATCTTGGAAACACGGAGACACGCAGGTGAGTACTCGCCTCTGCCCACCTGTGGGTTGGGGTGATTTATCTGCCATCTTATTTTGCCTGTTCTTTTTCTCTAGTTTTTCTCATAGCTATGGGCAGAATCTCACCCAACCACCCTCTCTCAGACTCCCCGGAGGCTCAGCCATCTTCTCATTTTGGAAAACACAGTCTTGTGTACAAACCTCGGATACAAGCCTCATCTCGGAATGATTTCCACAGTGTGGGGAAATGCTAACAGAATTTCCACTTCTGCGCAGACTCCGAGCCCTTCGCCACGAACACCTCGGTGCGCTTGGTCCTGGCTGTCCTGACCAGCCCCAGTTCTCCTCCCCAGGGTCCTGTGCGGCGTCCCTCCCCAGCCTCGCTTCTGGCCCTCCTTTTTCATTTTCTTATCAATCCCCTAGGTGCCTGCCTGAATAACAACAATTTAAATACGGGACGATTCTACTGAATCTGTGAACTTTGGACAGCCATTATAAACGCGACCACTCTCGAGTCTCAATTGTATACTTGCCTATGTGTTATATATAAAATCTGGAGGCTGAGTGTGGAGGTACACACCAGGAATTCCAATATTTGGGAGGCCAAGAAAGAGGAACACAGGTAGGGGGCCAACCTCAGCAACTCAGCAAGACCCTCAATCTACTTCAAAAATAAAACGCAGAGAGCCGGCGCGGTGGGCACGCTTGTCATCCCAGCACTCGGGAGGCTGAGACCGGAGGATCGCGGTTCGCGGCCAGCCTCAGCTACTTAGCGAGGCCCTCTGCAACTCAGTGAGACCCGGTTTCAAAATAAAGAATAAAAAATAGGGCTGGGGGTGTAGGGGGTGTAGCCCGGAGGTCAAATGCCCCTGGGGTCCATCCCCGGACCCGCAAAAAAATAAAATAAAAATAAAATAGATAAATAAAACGTAGAGGCCTCCACCCACCGCCGACTGGGCCCCAAGGCCTGCTGGGAGGCTGGCTGGGTGCGGTGAACATGCCCAAAGAAGCCAAAGGAAGCAGTGCACACCTATAGGCCCAGTGCAAGGGAAGGTGAGACAGGAAGACTACAGGTTCGAGGCCAGCCCCAGCAACTTATAAAGGTCCTCATTAACATAGCAAGATCCTGTTTACAAATACAAAATAAAATAGGGCTGGCGGTTCAGCAAGTTGAGTGCCCCTGGGTTCAATCCCCAGTGCCACACACAGAAAAACTAAATAATAATCTCCTTAAAATTGCCTTCCCTTTAGACCTACCCAAAATAAAGCCATGTATGTTTTTCCTTCTCTCATCCTGATAAGACATTCTTTGTAACTCTTACTACAAAATATTACACATTTGCTTCATTTTTAGCTCTCAACAAAATGTAAACTCTTTAACAGCAGATACATTCGATAACTCCACAATTTAAAGAAAATACTGCCGATAACTCCACAATTTAAAGAAAATACTGCCATGCCTGGAAAAGGAAAAAAAAAAAAATCAAAAGCCTGTGGAGCCGAGGGGAGGACGACTGAGGGCTGCGAAGGCTTCTAGCCAGCGAAAATGTCTGGCAGCACCAGCACAGGGCTGGAGGTCTGGAAATCTAACGAACTAGACACCAAGCCCAAAAAAGGGAGACGGCTCTGCAGGGCAGCCGTCCCGGTGACCTGTGTGAATCGCGCCAGCCAGTGAGGGTGGCTGAGCGCAGGGCCGGAGCAGGGAAGGACGCCGGTGAAGAGCACTGGCGTGGCCGCCTCCGCCGTGCCCGCCGGCCCTCCCCAGGGCACACCGACTGACCTGCGAGGCTCCGGCGTGGGGCCTCGTCTGCCATCCAGGGGCCAGCTCCTCGCTCCAGCTTGAAGATCACCTCAGGCTTGGGGATGCAGTGCCCTGTGAGGGGAGTAACGCAGATTGTGCCAGGCTGCTCATCACCCAAGAGGGTCGGCGGCACGGCGTCAGCAAGAGCGCGTGCGGCCGAGTGGAGCGTACGGATTACACTCACTGCCCATCAGCTGGACCTGACACCTGAGCAGAACCACAGAGCCTGCGAAAGAACTGGGAAAGATGGCTTCGGAACGCTTAAGGAAACACAAGAGAATACAAATATAACAAACTTAGGAAGACGAGTAAATGATATGCAGGAAAAACTGATCAAAGAGAGAGAGGTCATAAAAAGAACCAGTAACTCAGCGCAGGGGCACACGCTGCAATCCCAGGACTTGGAGGCTGAGACCGGAGGATCGCGGTTCGCGGGCAGCCTCAGCTCCTCAGTGAGGCCCTCTGCAACTCAGTGAGACCCAGTTTCAAAATAAAGAATTAAAAAAAAACGGGGTTGGGGGTATAGCTTGGAGGCAGAATGCCCCTGGGTTCAATCCCCGGTACCACAAAATAAATAAATAAATAAATAAATAAATACAACAAAATAAAACAGGGGGCATAGCTTGGAGGCAGAATGCCCCTGGGTTCAATCCCCGGTACCACAAAATAAATAAATAAATAAATACAACAAAATAAAATAGGGGGCATAGCTTGGAGGCAGAATGCCTCAGGGCTCAATCCAGCATCACGCACACACGAAAAAGTTAGCAGAGAGGATTTTAAGTGTTTTTGATACAAAGTAATACACACCTGAGGCAAATGACCTGCCAACTGGCCTGATCTGATCATTATATATTATACACCTACTGAGATACCACTGCACCCCAAGTATGTCCAAGTACTGTGTATCTTTTTAAAATACAAAAAGTATAATGAAACTCAGAATCGGGTCTTAGGCTGCCCAGGGAGGGAAGGGCCTGGGGCGGCCACCCACCTAAGGACGCCAGGCTGCTGTAGGTCTCCAGCATCACGTCCCGGTACAGGGCTCTCTGCGCGGCGCTGAGGCCCCTCCACTCCTCCCAGCTGAAGTCCACAGCCACGTCCTCAAAGGACACCAGCTCCTGCGAGAAGACACGTGTCCTCGGCCTGCGCTGGCGGGGCGCGCCTCCGCCAGAACGCCGAGTCTTACGTCAGACAGCTTGGTTTCTATTCTCTACTGCGGGAGGGGAAAAGTCAATATATATCTTGCCTCTGTCGAAATTTAATATCAAAAGATACTATTATAGGATTTCCCTTACGATTCGGATCGCTCCTGTTGCTTTTACCCAGTGCGTTGGAATTAAAGAAACATGGTGCACTGCTCTACTTAAGGGCCATTCTAATAGGAACCGCAGCTCCAAGACCGTAGGGTAAAAAGCAAGAAACTGGAGAACAAATATGCCAAAACACCTATAACAAAAGGTAAAAGTCAAAGAAATATGATTCGTCGTTAAAAGTTTACTTTCCAGTGTGGGGTGGTGACGCACACGTTTAATCCCAGTACTTGGGAGGCTGAGACAGGAGGATCGCAGGTCTGTAGCCAGCCTCAGCAACTTGTGAGGCCCTCCTCCGCAACTTAGTGACACCCTGTTTCAGAATAAAGAATCAAATAGGTCTGGGGGTGTCGCTCGGAGGTAAAATGCCCCTGGGTTCAATCCCCAGTACTGAAAAAAAAAAAAAAATTCCATTCTTATACTGTATTTGTCTTCCTTTGGATTCAAGGAAAGGCTGTCCTCATTAAAAATAATAATAATAATAATAATAATAATAATAATAATAATCCCAATACTTGGGAGGCCAAGACAAGAGAATCAGAGTTTCACAGCCAGCCTCAGAATTGAGTGAGGCCCTCCCTCTGCAGCAGGCTGAGGAATAAACAGCTCACCACAGATGGGTTCATTTCTTTGTGCTTGGAGGGAGGCTGAGCGCTCTGGAATTACAGCTGGAAGACTGTGTGTGTGTGTGTGTGTGTGTGTGTGTGTGTGTGTGTGTTACTAGGGATGGGACCCAGGGGCTTTCTACCTCCGGGCTACACTCCCAGACCTATTTTATAGTTTTTATTTGGATACAGGATCTCACTAGGTAGCTGAGGCTGGCTTCGAACCTGCATGATCCTCCAGTCTCAACCTCCCAAGTACTGGGATTACAAGCGTGTGCCGCCACACCCGGCTTTCCTTTTCTAATTCTTTTTTTTTTTTTTTTTTTTTTGTCTTTTGTGGAACCGGGGATGGAACCCAGAGCGCCACACCTGCAAAGCAGATGCTTTGCCACCGAGCTACAGGCTTTGACAATGTAAAGCAAGAGTATGTGACGTGGTGGTGGTACTCTAAGTCACAGTGGGCTTGTGCCACGCAGGGGTAAGACGTAGGACGAGCAGGTGCGGATGCGAGGACAAGATGAATGCAGGTATAATACCATGAAGTCCTTCTGTTATATATGAAGCCGTACAGCTCGACTTGGAGGTAGAATACAACTTCAAAAATGAGCGCTATGAACCCTGGAGGCGCCATTCATAAAAGTGCTGACTGCCGGGTGCGGCGGGCACACGCCTGCAATCCTAGCACTTGGAAGCTGACACAGGAGGACCGCAGGTTTGAGGACAGCCTCACTCTCACCAACGAGCAAGACTGCTTCAAAACGAGCATCAAAAGCCAGGCGTCGTGGTGCACGCTTGTGATCCCAGCATTTGAGGGGCTGAGACCAGAGGATCGCGGCTGCTCAGCTACTTAGTGAGGTTCTTTGCGACTTAGTGAGACTCTGCTTTAAAATAAAGAATAAAAAAGGGTGAGGGTGTGGCTCAGAGGTAGAATGCCTCTGGGTTCGATATCCAGTACCACCCACACACACGCACACATCCACAAACAACAGTTAAAGCTGAGCTCGGTGGCGCAGGCCAGTAATTCTAGTACTTGGAGGCTGGGGTAGGAGGATTAGAGGTCCAAGGGCCGAGCACCTTAGCAAAGCTCTCAGCAACACAGGGAGACCCTGGCTTATTGCCTGACCAGCTTTATCATGCTTGCGTTTCTCTGTTAAAATTTACCTACATTCCTTTGCCATTTTTATTAACGAGCTCTCACAAAGTACCTAAAATACCTCTGGAGCAGGCTGAGGAATAAACGACTCACCACAGACGGGTTCATCTCTTTGTCCTTGGAGGGATGCCGAGCGCTCTGGAACGACAGCTGGAAGACAAGGTGAACGGGGGGCGCCATGAGTCGTGCGCTCTGCCCTGACTCTGCCCAGCCAAGCGCGCGGGCAGCTGGGCAGAGCGAGACAGTCACAGGAGGGGGCCTCCCTGGCGGACGGTCTGGAGCACAGACCTTGCTGAAAGAGCGCCCACATCCTATTAACCAGTAGAGAGTAGAAATACAACTCATCCTTAAGCTAATGAAGATACTTCCTTGCCACTAATTTAGGGGTGAAGATAATGAAACTTAAAGATGACTGATGAAGCTTTAATTTACCAAAAGGAGCTATACAGTCGCTAAACCCGGATACACAGGAAAACACTCGGGCAGTCCAGCCATATTCCTCAATACAGAAGGACCACACAGGGCCCAGGAGAGCTTTCACTACACCTCTTGGTCTTACATGTTTAAATTTCAGAGAAAGTACGCGCTTTGCAAGCACCGCCTGTGGCCCAAGGCTGAGGAAGGACGTGAGCTGCGGTGACTGCCCCAACGGTCCCCAGCGACTTCTCCCCACACCTCGTCCTCCCCAGTGACCCTGATGGAAATCGTTTTTAGGGTTTCTTGGGTGGCAAAGTGCTGGGAATTGAACCCAGGGGCATTCTGCCTCTGAGCTACACCTCCTATTCTATTTCAAAACAGGGTCTCACTAGATTGCTGAGGCTGGTCGCAAAGTTGCGATCTTCCTGTCTCAGCCTCCCAAGGACTGGGATTACAAGAGTTGTTTTAAATCCTAAAAGTGAGGCCGGACATGGTGGCGCACGCTTGTAACCCTAGTATTTGGGAGGCTGAGACAAGAGGATTGTGGTTCTTAGCCAGCCTCAGCTACTTAGTGAGGCCCTTTGCAACTCAGAATTAAAAAAAAGGGCTGGGGGTGTCGCTTAGAGGTAGAATGTCCCCCTCCCCCGGGACCCATCCCTAGTACCACAAAAAAAAAAAAAAAATCCAAGATCTACAGGGGTAAATATCAACTACAGCCTCAACACCAAATGAAGCAGCAGGAATTGTGATTTCTTCTACTAATTATGCATTTTAAGCTATGTTGAGCTTTTGCTACCAGCCTTGAAAAGTCAGAGGAGAAGACTTGGGGTTTGGAGGTCCCTGAACACAGAAGAGAGAGAAATGCACAGATCCTCTGATGCCCCTCGGCCCTGGTACTGATGTGGACAACAGACGGGCTTACGTGGGCAGAGCCCCCACAGTTTAAGCCCTGACCCTCAAGTCTTCCACTGGGTATCTTTCCAGATCTAAGCAAGTGAGCTCAGCTCCCGTGGAGGGGGCAGAGGTCTCGGCTTCCCAGGGCTCAGGGGATCACGGGCAGCACCCCGGGGACCTCTGGAGATTCCCCACGCAGAGTGGTCGCCGCTCAGCAGCACACCCTTGGCTGGCTTTTCCTCTATTCCTGCCTCACACTTCCTTCTCCAGGTTACTTTGAAAACACCCTACTTAGGAACGCTCCTATCACCTCGGGTCCCTTTGCAGGAAAAACAAAACGAAGACATGAAGAGACCCAAGGGAGTTACAGGGCCCCCATGCTGACCGAGTCAAAGACACGGTGGGAACCCTGGCCAGACACCAGCCCCTAGAAATGAGAAAAGGGTGTCAGGACCACAGGCCCGATACGACCGTATCCACCCAGCACAAGAAATGACAGGAAGTCAGCCAGCAAAGTGTCCAGTTCCCAGCCTGGTAGACAGGAGCTGCTGAGATCAACCAGCCTCCAAAACTAAAAGCCAGATGGAGAGGTTGCTACCCCACGTGTAAACCAGGGTTGTTGACCGCACATGATAAACGGATCTCAATTAGCTATAAAAGAACAGGTCTGTCAAGGAATACGTTGCCAGAAGCACCTTAAAGCACACAGAGCATGCCTGTGCAGACTGAAGGGAACGTCCCTCGAGGCACGGCACAGCTCACCTTCAAAGGAGCTGCGCAGAACGGAGCCACATCGGCCTGACGGCTGCTTGATCGCGCTGCGGCCGACGCTGCGAGTCAGGAGCCCTTCATCACGCTTCCCCGAAGGTCTGCGCCGCTTTCACAGCTGCCACGCAGTGCCGGCGACATTTACCTGGTGGGCTTGGCCGCAGAAGAGACTTAGAAAGCCTAGTTTCCTATTGCAGCTAAAAGAAACCATCACAGACTTAATGGCTTAAAATAACGGGCACGTTTCCAAGATGGATGGCAGGGGACTAATATCAAAGTGCTGGCAGATAATAAAAATAAAGACACAGCCGGGTGTAGAGGTGTATGCTTGTAATCTCAGTACTTGGGAGGCTGAGACAGGAGGACCAACCACAGATTTAAGGCCAGCCTCATCTACTTAGTGAGGCCCTTCACAACTTATGTGACCCTGTTTCAAAATAAATAATAAAAAATAGGGCTGGGGTGTAGCTCAGAGGGAGAATGCCCGAGTTCAAACCCCAGTACTGGAAAAAAAAAAAAAAAAAAGACACAGCTCAGTGGAAAATGGTTGATCCCTAGGGGCGGGAGGAGTGGCCCTTAAGGAGCACAGCTCACCCCCAGGGAATCCAACAGGGATGGGATGTTCCTCTCTGAGATGCTGCCCAGAGGGCCCAGGGGCTGGGGTCACCCAGCAGGGGCGGGCTGGAGCCTGCAGCCACCCACAGCCCAAAGCTACCCAGAGAGGGGCTGGGGTCACCCAGCAGGGTGGTGCCGGGCCCTGGGGTCCCTGCCGCCACCCACAGCCCAAGCTGCCCAGAGGGGCCCAGGGGCTGGGGTCACCCAGCAGGGCCGGTGCCCGGGGACCCACCGCCACCCCATGGCCCAAAGATGCCCAGAGGGGCCCAGGGGACTGGGGTCACCCAGCAGGGCTAGAGCCCGGGGTCCCTGCCGCCACCCTCAGCCCAAAGCTGCCCAGGGGGCCCAGGGGCTGGGGTCGCCCAGCAGGGCTATAGCCCGGGAACCCACTGCCACCCCATTGCCCAAAGCTGCCCAGGGGGCCCAGGGGCTGGTGTCACCCAGCAGGGTGGTGCTGGGCGCTGGGGTCCCTGCCGCCACCCACAGCCCAAAGCTGCCCAGGGGGCCCAGGGGCTGGGGTCGCCCAGCAGGGCTAGGGCCCGGGAACCCACTGCCACCCCATAGCCCAAAGCTGCCCAGAGGGCCCAGGGGCTGGGGTCGCCCAGCAGGGCTAGGGCCCGGGAACCCACTGCCACCCCATAGCCCAAAGCTGCCCAGAGGTCGCCCAGCGGGTCCCTGGCGCCACCCTCGGCCGCGGGCAGTCTGGGGGCCGCAGCGGGCGCCGCTCACCACTCGGGCCTCCGCGCCGCCGTCCTCCCCGGGCTCTCCGGGCAGTGCGGGCCGCAGGGCGCAGGGGCTGCCGCCAAGCCACTCGGCCCCCGGGTGAGGGCGGGGGCCGGAGAAGGCGCCCAAGATGGCCGGGTTACGGGACAAAGGCGGGAGAGATTTGGAAAGCCCGCCCCTCATTTCGGAAGCAAGTTTTGATTGGACAGTTCTCACGACAGGCCCTCTGATTGGACTGTGGTTTGGGCTCCTCCCCATTTGGGCTCTGAGTGACAGAGAAGGGCACCAACCCTGTTCTAGTGAGGCCAGAATGACAGGGTCTTTGCGGCATCTTCGTGGGGGGTGGGCTAGGGGGTTGCCTGGGGGAGGGCAATTTGCAGGGACATTAACATTTTGTCTTGTGTATGGCATCATATCCATCGTATCCATTTACCATATATGTGTGTATATACTAAGTGTAGCTGGAAGGAACAGAATGGCAATTACTTTTAAATTTCCCATGACTTCTGATCTTGGGCATAGTCTTATGATGGCTCAGCCTGAGCTTTGAACTGGGAACCAACCCCATAAGGCAGCAATATCAAATACAAATAATTTAAAATGTGCATTTTAAATTATTTACTTAATTTGTATTTATTTATTTTATTTTATTTGGTGGTACTGGGGATGGAATCCTACCTCCAGGCTACACTCCCAGACCTATTATTATACTTTATTTGGAAACAGAGTCTCACTAAGTTCCTAAGAGCCTCACTAAGTAGCTGAGAGGCTGGCTTCAAACCTGTGCATTCTTCCTGTCTCAGCCTATCAAGCCCTGGGATTACAAGTGTGCTCCACCACGCCCAGCTCTGGAATTTATATTTTAAAAATGAAATGAGAGCCGGGCATGGTGGACCACATTTGTAATCCCAGCATTTGGGAGGCTGAGATAGGATCACGATTCAAGGACAGCCTCAGCTACTCAGTGAGGCCCTTTGCAACTCAGTGAGACCCTGTTTCAAAATAAAGAATAAAAAATAGAGCTGGGATGTAGCTCAGAAGTAGAATGCCCCAGGGTTCTATCTCCAAGACTGCAGAAAAAAAGAAAGAAAGAAAGAAG